>NC_057713.1:120500591-120542826 GCF_004010195.1 Chiloscyllium plagiosum | reverse complement strand
CCACCCTCTGTCTTCTACCTTTGAGCCAGTTCTGTACCCAAATGGCTCGTTCTCCCTGTATTCCATGAGATCTAACCTTGCTAATCAGTCTCCCATGGGGAACCTTGTCGAACATCTTACTGAAGTCCATATAGATCACATCTACTGCTCTGCCCTTATCAATCTTCTTTGTTACTTCTTCAAAAAAACTCAATCAAGTTTGTGAGACATGATTTCCCACACACAAAGCCATATTGATTATCCCGAATCAGTCCTTGCCTTTCCAAATACATGTACATCCTGTCCCTCAGGATTCCCCCCAACAGCTTGCTTCTCTGAACACATAGAGAATACAACCTAAATAAAAACTGAAAGAACTGCAGTTGCTGGAAATCAGAAACAAAAACAGATATTACTGAGCTCAGCAGATCTGGCAGCATCCGTGAAGAGAAATCAGAGTTAACGTTTCGGGCCCAGTGCTCCTTTCTCAGAATCACAGAATCGAATACAGCTTTAAAACAAGATGGGACATTAGGTTAATGTTTTATCCAAGAGACAGCAGTGAAATATCAGATTATATGGTAAATAAGATGTGGTCCCAAAATCTTTTCACTCAGAGCTAGAAGTGTAGCATTGAGTTATTTTTCAATAATTAATAACTTTGACCTGATTAAGCATGTGAGCAATTACATTAGATTCTGTTTATTTGTCGCTAACGTCAAAAAAATTTAGATTATGAAAAATGCCACATAGTCAAAAGGAAGGTCATGGGTTGATGGCTTTTATGGCTCAAGCTTATGTAAATCTAAGTAAAGGATGAAAACAGTTTTGAAGGCAAAGCAGCTTTTAATCAGAATACAGTTCTGTGAGTTTTAATTGGTCTCATTTTGTAACTTCAAAGTACATAACAGACGTGTGTATATTAGTTTTGTTGGTTAATTTAAGATTTAACTTGCTTTGGGCATCAACAGTTGTTGGTTCTTTCAGTTAAAGGACATTGATAGATGCTGGAGAACATTCACTAGTGTCAGCTGGGATGATATTAAATCACTAGAAGGTAACACCAAACTTCTATCCATGGACTTTCTGTTGTCATTACATCATGGAAAATGCCTATGCAGTTGGTAAGCTAAGAGAAAGAAACTATAACAAAAGACATGATCTTACTAATGATTTACACGTCAAAGAGCAGATCATAGAGCCATAGAGATGTACAACATGGAAACAGACCCTTCGTTCCAACTTGTCCATGCCGACCAGATCTCCCAACCTAATCTCGTCCCACTTTCCAACACCAGGCCCATTTCCCTCCTAACCCGACAATCGGAAAGGATTTCAGTGAGATGACCATCACTTTTAAATCAATCAATTTGATTTTGGACAGATACTACCTGATCAATCCAATATTGAACATTAATTGTTTCTGCAATAATAAGCCAATTAGAGTTCAGGATGCCTTTGATCATGCAGCAGGTAGTGATGAGTGAGTCAATTAGTGATGATTCTTTGTGAGTCAGTATACAAGGGAGGACGTCTGAAGACAGATCGACACGTTCAGACAACAGAAGGGAACAAAACATCTGCGCCCAATAAATGAGTGTCATAAACTGGCATCATGTAGTGGACTGGACCATATATCTAATCAGGAATTCAAAACTTTTGATTGATCCTCTCAATTGGATGGCATTTGTGCAATAGCTAGAGATAACTTCTGTTCAAGAGATCAAAATGTAGAATTGTTTTGGATAGAGATGAGGAATAGTCGGGGAAAGATGGTGGGGGGGGGGTGGGGGGGGGGGGGGGTCAGGCACCCATACAGTAAAAACAAAGTGGGACAAAGGACACTGCTTCCTAATGATAAAGGGACAGCAATATCATGACACTTGTTGACCGAGAAAGAAACTGAAAAAAATCAGTTTGGCACTAGTAGTCTGGTTGAGAAGCTCATGGAATGGTTTTGATCTGATATTCTGAAACCAACCACAATGGAGGCCATATTAGGCTCAATGTTATGTAACATCATAGGATTAATTGTTTTCTTTGGAGGTATGGTACTCCTAGATGACCAGAATACAATTGAATTCCACAGCCAGTTTGAAAGTGAGGCAATTGGGTGTAAAATTAGCATTTTAAACCTAAACCACAAGCATGAAACATGAGGTACTCAGTGCACTGATACACTATGCTGCGGGTGGGGGGTGTTGGAGGATCAATAGAGTCACAGTGACGAATTTTTAAGGACATACCCCCTCCTTCTTCTCAAGCCCAGCTGATCCTATCTTTCCTCAAATGTCAGTCCTGCCATCCCAGGAATCAGTCTGGTGAACGTTCACTGGACTGCCTCAATAGCAAGAATGTCCTTCCTCAGATGAGGAGACCAAAACTGTAAACGATACTCAACATGTGGCCTCACCAAGGCCCAGCATAACTCCGATACTCAAATCCTCTCACTATGAAGGCCATCATGCCATGAGTTTTCCTCACTGCTTTCTGCACTTGCATACCAACCTTCAGTGACTGCTCCCTGCATGTCTCCCAGGTCTCGTTGCACCTCACCTTTTCCTAAACTGATATCATTCAGATAATA
This sequence comes from Chiloscyllium plagiosum, assembly GCF_004010195.1. NCBI lineage: Eukaryota > Metazoa > Chordata > Chondrichthyes > Orectolobiformes > Hemiscylliidae > Chiloscyllium > Chiloscyllium plagiosum. The sequence goes on along the minus strand of NC_057713.1, from coordinate 120,540,260 downwards.
ATCTGCCTTCCTGTCTTTTTGCCACCAAAGCGGACAACCTCACATTTCTCCACATTATATTGCATTTGCCAACTATGTGCCCACTAAGCCAGCCTGTCCACATCACCCTGCAGTCTCTTAGCATCCTCGTCGCAGCACACATTGCCACCCAGCTTTGTACTGTCTGCAAAAATATACTGAAGGAGGGAAGATCAGTAATGTGCTCACCCAGAACACCAGATCAGGGCTAGAAAACTGACCTGACAAAAATTGGGAAGGTAAACAATATCCACTCACTTTTCCTTCTTGGGTGCCAGCAATAAAAACTTGAAAATAATTGCTAACCACCTAATTTATCATACTGCACTGGGGTTAATTATGAATCTAACAGCATATGTTACACCTCCCTTAACAAGAATTACTTGCATAAAATGCTTTATGCCCATGTTTTCTCATTCCCACCTGGCATTCAAACAGTCACCCAGCACAACTTCTCTAAGTACAAAACAAAATAAAACCGCTGGAAAATCTCTTTGGCTAAGTCAAAATATCTCTCTTCAAATACCTCCAAGTAACACAACTGAGTTTGGCAACTCTCTTTTTCTTTCATTCTATGTTATTCACAGCATGTAATGAAATTAAATAATAGGCAGTGACCACGCTTACACCTGTCAGCCATGTAAGGATTTATTCCAGAGTCTCCAAATAACACCGAACGCCTGTTCTGGGAAATGGCAGTACAGCCATTATGGTTAGAAAAGGGATCCATATACTTGTAAACCTCAAAGAAAATTGATATTTAAACACCAAAAGGGCTTTCCTCCATTATTCAGTGTTTGTTGTTTCTTTACCTTGAACATTAGATGCTTCACTGTAAGCACTAATCCTTATATTTGTCGGCTCTTCAGCAATCTGTGCACTGGAAGCTCCATCCTGTTCTTCAGTCGTAATAATTTCCAGGGCTCCAAATTCATTCATTCGAAACTAATAAGAAAATTAAAGATTTAATAGTATTATTATATCGGAACAACACTTCTCAGATGGCAATCTAACAAACAAGAACAGTAATGCACCAAAACAGTCTTTGGGATAGGGAAGTGTTGGCATTAGTTCACTTAAATTAATGTTCAAACACTGAACGGACAGCATTTGATTACACAACAAACAGGAGGAGACGTTCCAAAACGAGAAATGTACATTGTGACTTGTGTCTGCAGCAACACATATTTACCATACTTAGGTTACATTTAAGAATCTCTTTATCCAAGAGCAGATCACAAAACTAATGCTCATTCTCAAAAAAAGGTAATATAACCATTGAAAACCTTGGAAATAAATTACAACTTACACCAAGAACGTTTTATTCTGATTTTAATGTTACTCTGTTACGCAAGTCCGATCCACAATCCCATACTGATGATGAACTAAGACAGGTAGTGGTTTATTTCAAATGTCTGTCATAATATCCTGTATGTGAAAGAAGCACAGGCGGCCTCAACTTGCAATTTTCATCTCATCTCTCCGAAAGTATAACTCATCATACTTAAGTGTTAACTAGAATGATCAAGAAACTCAAAGCATGAGGGATAACTTAGTCAAGAACATCTGCTTTGGCGAAAACATGATTAGGTAGCAATGATACATGTTCCGTTCAGAGAAACCCCAATAAAAATCAGGGCAACTGGCTTCAAATAAACATTCTAAGCTGTGAACGACAATCAATACATATTACCTCTGGGTTTCTGGTCTAGGAGAATTCATTCAGGTGATTGGCTATTGATGCTGTGAGATTACATCAGTTTTGCCTGAAGATCCACTTGGGCTGATATTAACAACAGCGCAGAAGAAAACTACCACACACACCTCATCTCTTTGGGAGCTTCTTTCTTCAAGGTCAATGAGAAAAACTGTTACTTCACCACTGCCTGCAAGTGCTGTGCTATCAATGATTATACTGTTCTCAAAATTTTGCTTGCATGTCCCAAAGGAATAATTGGTACCAAATAAATCCTGTGGTTTGTAAGATATAAAAGGGTGAAAGATGAAGAAAAAGGAGCAGCCAATGGCTGAGAATTCTTGAAACAGGAATGTGGTTTGGAACTCTTTTCCACTTGCAACAATTAACGCAAAGATAATTCATTTTAAATTTGGAGTTGAGAGGTATTTATTATCCAAGTGTTGTGAAGGACATGTGGCAAAGGCATGCATATGGAAGTCTGCAGACCAACTGAAAGAAACAAACCAGCATTTTTGTAGCAATTTACAATTGATAGGGTGAGGGTGGGGTGGCTCACTGAGTTGACTGGATGGCTACTTATTGCAGAGTAATACCAACAGTGTGGGTTTAGTTCCCACATCAGCAGTAGTTACCATGAAGACTCCTCCTTCTCAACCACTCCCCTGAGACATGATGACCCTCAGCTTAAAGCAATCGTCTCTCTCAAATGAGAGCGAGCAGCCGTACCATCTGATAAAACAGTGCTGGCTTCACCTTTACAGTCAATGGGAATACATTCCAAGTGCAATCACTATGTATTATGGGAACCTGAGCAGTCAATCTGTGCATAGCATGGTCCCACAAACAGAAGCGACCAGACAGTTTGTTTTATTGAATTGGAGAAATTTGAAGTAATCACTCAGAAATTGGATTTGATACATAGAGTCAGAGTCAGAAATGTGCAGCACGGAAACAGACCCTTCAGTCCAACTCGTCCATACTGACCAGATATCCCAACCTAATCTAGTCCCACCTGCCAGCACCCGGCCCATATCCCTCCAATCTCTTCCTATTCATATACCCATCCAGATGTCTTTTAAATTTTGCAAATGTACTAGCTCTTCCTCTGGCAGCTCATTCCAGACACATACCACCCTCTGCGTGAAGAGGCTGCCCCTTAGGTCTCTTTTATATCTTTCCCCTCTCACCCTAAACCTATGCCCTGTAGTTCTGGACTTCCCCACCCCAGGGAAAATACCTTGTCTATTTATCATATCCATGCCCCTCATGATTTTATAAACCTGTATAAGCCTTTGACACTCTAGGGAAAACATGTCTCGTAAATCACCCATTGTACATTGAACTGAAAAATACCACTATCTCTGATTCCATTGTCTTCCTGTTGCTGCTCCTGTTCTCTTCTTTGGGTGGGAGGTGTGGGAACATCTCTGTTCAAATCATTTGGAGTGAGGTTTGCACTGAAAATATAGTCCACAGTTGCCTCCAATTCAAGGTTTACTTCCCTATTACTCATTATTTAGACGTTTCCACTTCTGTCTTGTATCCCTTTGCCTTTCTTGCATCCATCTCTTTCCTGTCATCCCATCATTCCACTTAAACTTTCAACAACATACTGGGATCCCCATTTTCTCCTTAATTTGCTGCTGTTCTCCTCACCGTTAATTCTCCAACCATTCCCCTGCACAATATCCATTCCTCCTTTATTGCCAAATTCAATGAATCCAAAGCCAGGGGTCCCATCACCCTCTAATATTCTCCTTTCCTATGTGTTTACCTCAAAAGGGTTTTGTTTGTTTTGAAATTCAAACCTTTTCAAAACAAAAATTGATCATAATTAAGAAATATTTTGTTATTTATAGCTTTCTCTCTCTGCTCAGAAATATTAGAATCCAAGTCTCAAGTGACAGCAATTAAGTATTGATATTTTCCAATATTAAACAAAAGAGAAATGAGATAGATAGTTGACTTTTAATTCACTAGTTAATGTTTTTACAAACCACACATTAAATTAATATGTGCTCGCCATAAAACTCCATACCCTTTCCTAATTTTTTCAATTACAATGCGAGTTCAATGGCACAGATGATATCTAGCTTAAGACAATAGATACACCTGGCTTTGCTCTGCAGTGACTCAGATGTTCTCATGAAACCAAACAAGAACATTGGCTAAAGGGAGATACAAAGAGGCATCCATTCTCAGTTTCGATTCAGCAATGATATGCCTGGTTAAATTAGTTGTACCTCACCAACAAGTGGTTCAAATTGTAATCTCCATTACAAACACAACCACAGGAAGCACCTTATGGTTGCACTTGAGCTTTGGCTGAAATGGAGAGATCCTGCGCCTTGCAGTCAGTGTAGACATGTCCCTGGTTTGTCATACCTGCCATTGTTAGGCAAATGAGGGATTTTTCCCGGAAAGAAAATGATGGACCCGCCCACAAATTTCAAACCCACTCTCCCATTTCTGTTTCTTCCATTTTCTCTAACCCAAGTCTGTTTAATGCCTTCCTCAGTTTAAAACATTTTCACCAAATTATTGAAAACAATTCAAAAGATGTGTGTGCAATGAGAACACTGTCGCTATCTCCTTGTTTTCACGCAAGGCCCATCAATACCTCTTTGCACGATAAAAAGCTTTTGTTCAAAAACTACCTCAATGTCTTTGTTCTTTTAAAACGATTTTTAAAAATAACTAGTGTGGACAATGCCAGAAACAAAACAAAATATTCAAATTAAAGTAATGAGCTGAACGATATGGATTGACAAATTGTACAACATTAAGCACAATCCATCTGCTTAAACTATAAAGGCTATTTTCACATCAGTTCACACAGACCCGAGTGAAAATATCAAGTTGAAATCCAGGTTTCTGGAAAAATGCTGTGGTTTTCATGTAAAAACATTAACCAGGTATTAAATAACACAAATTACATTTCAATTGATTTTTTGGTAATATATTTATTTACATAGCATAAACCTTTATTTAGCAATTACTGCTGTTGAGAACAAAAGACCAACTGAAAAGTTTGCTGAAAACATTTGAATATGCAAGGACCCAGTGACCAGATTGTACAGAGTAATCCCTTAACATAAGCACAACCCCTTGCAAACTTGAACAGATATATATGATGGGCAAAAGTTGATATCAAGCTGTAAAGATGGACAGTTATTTTGTGGATAAATTTGTCATAAGAACACATACAAGTATACAATGAAAAAGCCAACTAAACCACCAAGACTCCAAAACTCATTTACACTATTAAGTCTCCATAACTTACAGGAGTATAATTCCTCAACGTTCAGAATTAAGGTACAGAAGCATTCATGTGCAGTAATTTTGTGGTGAATCCTGCATTCCCAAGTAGAACTGACCAAGAGCAGACAGACCGACAGAGCTATAACATCATACTACTGAATTTCTAATGTGCATTTTATTTAAGTACAGCTTCCAGAGGGAGTACAGGATTGGTGAATCTTCCCTTTTCACAATGAACAGTAACTGATCTCATCCACCTTTCTAAAATTCATCAGGACAGGAAACTAATTTATCATTAGCTAATGCAGAAGCATAACAGTAATAATATTTCAGTTTCCGAACTATTATCAAACCACCAATTAAAATGAAAATTTGCATTTAAACCCTCATCACATTAATTGTGCTTGCTATAAAAATTACATTAAGGCTGTAGTTCATCAGGACAGAACAGAAGACACAATGAAGAGCTACTTCATTCCACAGAGTGGCACAGGTGCAACAACAAAATGCACCTTACCTGATATCCAGCAAACAAGAAGGAATGACAGAAAACAACCATGGACATTCACAGAAATGGGAGAACATAGTAAAACTGCAGGGTTCATTCACTTAACTATATAGGACAAATGTCAGAGGTAGTTTCTTTACTCAGAGCGTAGGAGGAGCATGGAACACATTACCTGCAACAGTAGTAGACTCACCAACTCTAAGGGCATTTAAATGGTCATTGGATAGCATATGGAGGAGAATGGAATAGTGTAGGTTAGATGGGCTTCAGATTTGTTTCACAGGTCAGTGCAACATCGAGGGCCAAATGGCCTGTACTGCGCTGTAATGTTCTATGAATCCTCCCGATGCCTCAAATGCATGTGAGTATAGTCATGTACAAGGAAAAGATGCCTTTGGTTTGTTTGTTAGATAGAGTCAAATTCCAATGTTTGCTTGTTTTCTTCGTATGTTATTGTACAGAACTGAATGATGTTTGTTAGTATGTACAGATAAAAGGATATTTTTTATGGATAAAGTATATACTTGAAATAAAAATAACAGGCCCATTTTTACAATGGGAGTTTGTTCAGCTATCAGGCCCTTGAGGTGCCTCAATACATGTAAATATTGTCCTGCACAAACAAGAAAAGCATTGGTTTCTTTTTTTTCAAACCGCAAGGAATGCCAAGTTCCAATATTTGTTCATTCTACATGTGCAAAGACTGTACAGAACTGGTTCAGTCACTGTGTTTGTACATAAATATTTTTTATGAATAAAGTATATTTTTGCAAAAAACAAGTCCATCATGTCATAATGTAATGAAATATCCTGTGTTTTTATGCTGCGATGCACCTTTAGCTTTGAAAAATCTAGTTCTTTCTTAAATTTATTAAGTGACTTCACCTCTGAATGAGGAAATTGTACCTTACCTCAGACCAAAACGCATATGCTGAACCGTGATTCTGAATTTTGGACACCCATCCAGCCAAGGGATCATCATCCCTGCATCCAACCTCTCCAGTCCTGTCAGAATTTCATAGGCGTCAATGGGGTTCCCTTACATCCTTTGAAACACTAATAAACAAAAGGTGCAGTTGACCCTAACTCTCCTCACATGACAATCCTATCATCCTAGGAATTAGTCTGGTGAACCTTTACTGCTCTGCATTACCTCACTAGCATGTATATCTGTTTGCACACACCAGATGTAGTCTCACCCAGGGTTTGTTGCCCACCTCAGGTGAGGGTTTTCATGGCTGCTTTTGCTAGTACTCCCACACAGCTTCCCGCAGAAAAGAACTTCGTTATTGAGCTAGCTAACCTCACCCTGCTCCCCCTCATTCTAAACACCTTGTGCGTATGTAACCAGTTTGAACCCAGTAGGGGCAGTCAGTGATTGTGGCTTCCACCACCATCTTCCATGCCTTCTTCATTATGACCATGCCTCTAGAACAGTTGGGCTGTACAGGTTCTGACTAATGGCCTCAATAACCTGAGGTATCAGCTGTTGAAGGCAGTTGGTCCTTTGGCTCCTGATTACCGCCAGAACCATTGGCATGCTGTTGGGAGGAACGTTGGCCAGCTTGGCCCTCTTGAAGCCAGTGATGTCAGGGTGCACAGGAAGTTGTCCACAAAGACTGTAAACCTTCCTTTTCTTCCATTGATATATTTTGACAACAGTCCTGATCCATGTTTCAAAAATTGCTGGAGGTCATTAGTAACCTCTTGACATTCACAAAGCAGCGTCATCACTTGAGCCAGTAAAACAGTTGTGTTAAAAAGAGTTCCTTTGCACAGTCTTGTTTCAGAGGTGGATGAGACCATCTTGCAACCAATCATCTGTCATTGCTTTCACAACTACTGCACCCTCACTGTTTACTGCACTGAAGATGATGCTTGTGCCTTGTGTCAACTCAGATAGCCATTCAGTGCTGATGGTGAACTCCTCGTGGCGCAGCCTCTTTACCAAGGTAATTCACATTTTCTACAGAATTGAACACACGATAGAAATATTCTCAGCTGAAGTTGCCTTGGATTATAATAGCAGACCTTTTTCCATGTTCTCATTGTCTTTTAATGCCTGCTTCTCAAACCATTGCAACTTTATGTTTAACAATGGTGAACAAACTTGATTGTGCAATCTTCCATTCCTTAGCAACGTCTCCTTTTTTGCTTAACGCCACGGTTTTCCACTTGAGTATTACGGTTCCCAATCGATAACATTTTTAACTTGCTCATAAATTAAACGATGCAGAGTTTCACAGAGATCTTGGAATCAAGTGATGGCTGCCTGCCTGATTTCTTACTACAGCAGGGATCAACTCCATTCCAACTGGTTGGCATGGTCACAAAACAAGGTTGCGCGCGATTGGTTATTCCAGAGTTGCCAGTCTGGAATTTTGACCTATCACTAGCAGACTTCTACTGGATTTTTATTCTGCAAACAGGAATAGCTGACAGAATCGATTGAACTAGAGTTTCGTGGTTTCTGGTTTGACTCATCATGATGTCAGTGTAGGAAATAAGCAATACTACTTCAATTAGCTTGTCTACAGCAATCAGCAAAATTAACTCAATCTTTCAGACAAGTTCCACAAAATTACACTGCATCGACAATGAAGTTTCCATGATTTCTGTCGTCAAGGTCAGTACAGGTAGTTCTGGTATAATGTGCGCGTCGCTAACATGAATCGGCTATAACGTGATTGAAGAATAACGGACGCTGTTTGGATAACGCAACTTTACTGAACAGATATAGCGATTCTCCATTGCAATCTTCTACAGCGTAATTTTCTATCGCGCGATTTTCTATAGCACGAGGTTGCTGAGGAACGCATTTATAGCAGAATCACCTGCATAAGAACATTATTGTGAAAAACAGCAAAACTAAAATATTCTTTGTCATATAATCATAAAAGCACCCGATGGAGAATTATTCAGGATCGACTCAGTTTACATTTCACAACTGCATAGCCAAGCCTGTCACTGCCTTAAATTTCACACAATGAAACAACAGACGCAGGAACATTTAAAACATTTTTCACTAAGGAATGTAGAATGAGGGCACCCACAAATGAACTCTTGTGGCCAGTTGAGTGTATGTGCACCATACAATGAAACTCATTAACAAAAGAATTTATGCAGGTATTCTGAGAGTTCTGCAGGTCAATGCCCATTTTTCACCAAGTATCCACAATTTCCATTTGTTATGGACTGGAGACGAATAAGCAGGTGGTTCCTCTCGGATACAGATTACCCACTCAAATGCAGTTCCTGACACTGTTAAGCACCACTCAGCAGTCTCCAACAAAATGCCTCACTGAGCTGGTATTTTGAATCATAAAACAATTACAGCACACAAGGCGGCTAGAGGAACTCAGCTAGTTTCAGACTTCACACGAGCCACATGGCCTTACAAATTCTCCCCTTGGTGTCTTTGGTTCTTTGTTGATCACCTGAAATTTGTAGCAAATTCTCAACCCTTCTGCCAAGAATAACAATTCCACACTATCTACACCCCACCTGATTTTGAATTCCCTTCACCTTTGAACTCTGTAAGCTCTTCAAATCCTTCATAAATTGTACACAGTATTAGACACAATATGGAAGGTGAGAACAGAACTTTCTTGATTCTGCACGTCATGTCTTATTTAAACACACAATGCTACATGATTTTTTAAAACTGCTCTCTCCATCCGCCTTGTCACCCTCAATTTGTGTGCATATCTCGAGCTTCCTGTTCCTGCATCCCCTCTCAAATTGCACACTTTATGTTATATTGTTTCTCATTCTGCAGATCAAATATGTGCCATTTCGCATGCCCCTCCCATTTAGTTTCAGCTGCCACACACCTGCCTATTATAACAGCTATGTCCTTGCGAAAACTATCACTGTCCTTCCCACAGGTCATGACACAAGTATCCCCTGCTTTTCGAATCTTTGCTTTACGCAGTTTCGCTTTTACAAAAGACCTACATTCGTACCTGTTTTTGCGAATCCAAAGGGGATTTTCACTTTACACCGTTTTTGGCTTGTGAAAGGTTCCCTGCAAATGCTCTACGTTCAGATAGAGGGGGCTACCTATATTCCCAAATTTTGTCACACCTGCAAGTTTTGAAACCATGTCCTGTCAACCCATGTTGAAGTCCTTCATATACACCAATGGTTATGTCTCATGTCCAAACAAGTTGATGAAAATAACTAAACTGACTGGCCCATACTTCCTGGGCTTGTTATTCAAAAAGGGTGTAACACTGCAATGGTCTGGCCCTCTGGCCTCACTCATAGATCTGAGGAGGTTGGAACAATGTCTACCCTTATATCAGTTCGTATTCTTCATTGCATGCATTCATTCCTTGTGACCATCCCCTTGAATTTCAGCCAGCCTTTCCAATAGTTCATTATTGTTTAACTCATCCAGTGATCATTCAATTATGATCCTGCCAACAACTTCTTCTTTGGTAAAGGCCCCTTAATCATGACCTTTGCCTTCATCCGTAAATTCTATTTTCTATCCCAAATTAGCCCCAACCTCTACATTTATTATCTATTTCTAATTACAGACCTATAGAAAACTTTTGGATTCCCTTTTAAGTTAGCTGCATATTTTTATTTCATATTATCTCTTTGCATTTCCTTTTTCACTGTCCCTGTGGCCTTCAGTCTGGTCCTCACTTGCATTATCTATCCAGCATAAGTTTGCTTTCAGTCATTTCAGAGTTCAAGTGCCCATTATTGTGTGCATCGACAGCAATGTTCAGCTCCCATGCTGGCAATGCTTGGTACCACCTAAACCAGTGCACACCTGCTTCTGAACCATGGACAGGGCTCACCACCACATCACACCTCCATCTGGAATGTGCCTTTGCAAACAAGGTTTGGGTGGGGGAAGAGATGCTGTGGTTTTTGTTGAGGTTCGCCCCGAGCAGCTATGTGATGCTGGACTCTGTTCTCTGTGGTCTGGTCCCTGGGACGCACACCGAGACAAACATTGACTGTGCCTGGAAGACCATTAATTCGGTGAAAGACACATTTTGGTCTGCCAGTGCCAACAGCTGACCTGAACAGAGTGTTGCAGACTGGCACATTCCAAGGTCCAGGACGACGTGCTGAGGGACACACTAAAGCTTGAGGCAGCTGCCACCGAGGCGCAGTGGGGAAGGCTAAGGTCTTTCTGCCAAAGCATAATGGGGCACCGTCCAGTTATCGGACCCTCTCGGTGCCTCAAATGTATGTCAATTTAGTCCTGTATAACTTAAGAAATGCCTTGGGCTTTTGGAACTACAGCAAATGCGGAATTCCAATGTTTGCTTGATATTCACGTTGCAAAGTCTGTACAAAAATGCTTCAGTAACAGTGTGTGTGTACAAAAGGGTTTATTATGAATAAAGCATATTTTTGCAATAATAAAGTACTCTTTATACCTTGTAATCCAGGACCCCAGGCTAATGCTCTGGGGGCATAGTGTCACCACCATCTTATCAAGGGTAACTAGGGACAGGCAATAAATGCTGGTCAGCCAGCAACACCGATATCCCACAAATGAATAAACAACAAAGAAAAATCATAGCATGACACATGGGGAAATTTGAATTAAGTTAAAATAAATTTGGAATGAAAAGCTAGCCTAATGTCTACTACTGTGGAATGTTGTAAAACCCCCATCTAGCTTCGTAACGGCCTTTAGGAAAGGAAATCAACTGGTCTTATCAGTTTGGTCCACATCTCTCCAGACCACAACCAAGTGGCTGACTCAGCTCCCCACTATGCAATGGGGGAGTGGACAATAAATGCTGATCTCGCCAATACCATACACATTCCATGTGATGAAAGGAAATAAACTTTCACTGTACTGCATTAGGAAGAATTCCTCGGAGCATTGTAGATATAAACTGCTTCCAGGGTAGCCAGTCTGCTTCTACCAAATCATTCTGCTGGCTCCTATACCATGGGCTTGTTGTTGTTCTTTATTATTGGATAGACTCATGCTGTTTCACTGATACATTGTGAAGCCAATCAACAATCTGGAACAAACTCTAATGCTCTATCAATGCAACCTAAACCCTGGAGGTATTAACTTTCTGCTGTCAACTGAAGGGAAAAATACCAAAGAGCAAGGAAATTATCGAGGGGAAATTACAGAATTGTGATAATAGGAAGATTAATAATGTTGTTATAGACCAAGAAAAGAAGAATGTAAAAGGTCGAGAGGGAGAAGCAGCAACCCTCACAAAACAAGGTTTCTAGGAAATCCAACTTGAAGTTCTGATCCAGCGGATGTGAATCTCAAACTAATTTGCAGGTCTACTCACATTGCTCCTAACAGAGGCTCTGTGCCAGCCAGAACCACTATCACAGAAACATGGGAGGGAGTGTCATGTCCCCAGTGGTCCTTTCATGGATCCCACCTGGGAGCTCACTCGTGGCTTGATTCCCAAAGACATAGCACAACGTCTTTTAAAATGTGGCACTTTTACAAGCCACTGTGAATAGTAAACTGATTGCTCCAGTCAGGGGAATTCAATATCAAGTCTCCTTCCCATAGGATAGCCTCACTTAGGATAAGGAGTTACCCAAGGTGTACCCTCGATGACATTTACATAAGGACCTCCATCCTAACCCTACAAATTTGCTAGAGTCAACAAAAAGGTTCCAAATTTGTCATGATGTTGCCAGTGATATTGGATGGTAACATATGTATGTTTTTATTTTCAAAATAACATTCCAATGTATCAATAGGTATATTGAAGATGAGCTTATTATTGAAATGCTGAGAGATTAAAAAGCTCCAAGGGTTTGGGTGCCCTATTGCACAAAAAAAACAGAAGGTTACCATGTGGGTACACAAAGTAATTAGGAGGGCAAATGGAATGTTATTCGCTTATTCTGAAGGGAATTGGATAGAGAGGTAGGGAAGGTATGCTTAGGGAGATCGTATCTGGAGGACTGCATACATTTTGGGCTCACGACTTAAGAAGGGATGTAACTGCGTTCAAGGTAGTTCAGAGGTTTACAAAAAAACCATTATCGAGAAAGGTGAATTGTCGTTGAGGAAAGGTGCAAGTGACTGGAATGTATCCATTGGATTTTAGAAAAGAAAGATGCAACAAGATCCTCAGGGGTCTTGATGGCATCAATGAGGAATGGATATTGCCTGTTTTGGGATAATCTAAAACTAGGGATCACAGTTTCAAAATAATGGGTTGCCCATTTAAACCAGAAAAGTGAAGAATCTTGTTTTTCTCTCAGAGGGTGGAGGTTCTTTGGAACTCTGTTACCACCAAGTTTTGAGGAAATGAGAGTGAATCATTTCAAGGCGAGGGTAGATAGATTCTTGGTCGGTAAAGGGGTATAAGATTATCAAGGATAGGTGGGAATGTGAAGTGATTGGATTTGTCATGATCTTGCTGAATGGGAGATTGAGATGCCAAATCATCTACTCCGTTACTATTTCATATAATCATTGAGTTACTTCTAACAGAAAGTATTCAGTAGGGGAGACAAGTCAAGGTAAATTACCTTAAAACACAATGATTGCATGTGAAATAGTTAATGAGTACTTTCAGTAACCAAGCTCCATAAATTCCAAGATAGTGTAGAATAAGATCATTACAAAGATGAGAAAACATGAAAATATGTAAACAAACATGCACTCACACAGCAGAAAGGTTCAGTCAATTCTTAATGGCCTTCATGCCATTATAATTCAACAGTAAATCTGCAGCTGTACCCAGACTAGATAAAACATGCTGCACTTAATATTTTTATGCAACGAAACTAATCAGGATTGATTCACAATTATTCACAGAAAACTTTTTCAGTGACTACGAAAAACTAGTCAAATCTATTTAAACACATGAAACAGGACCTCACATTATGAAATGAACGATAAGTTTTGATGACCCATGAAGTGTAAATTTAAGAAATAAATTCTGCTTTATCATGTTTCACACAAGTGTATAACATTTCTACCAACTGTAGCAGTATAAACCTCAGTGATAATGTGATTTTTGATCTGTTATTATTCCCTCAATTTACAAATGTGTTTTTTTTCTATTATTTAGGATAAAACTATCCTTATCCTCTACTGGCACCCAAAAATGGTCTTCTTTGGATGTTTCTTCATACCTAAAGAAGAAACAGAAATCCTATCTCCCTAATACAAGAAAACAAACTAACATCAGAATATGAATCCAAATTATGCAAAGTCCTGAGCATGTTACAAGCATAAACAAAGCCAGTAATTCTAAGCAGTGATAAGGCAGAGCTACCTCAGATAAGACTTTGGTGCAAAATCTCATCGGGATGCTCAGATTTTAACCTTCCAGCTTATTCATGAGTCACCAAGAATGGAAGCCTAATCCCCTGGTTCTCCTGAGAGAAACGTGGGAGAAAAAATATCTGTCAGGAAGTTAAGCTCATACTGAGGAATTAGAGGTTATTACAAAACCACTTTACCCCTAACCATCATGTTCCCACATATTTCAGGAGATTCACCTTGGTCATTCTTTGTTCAAAATGAACAAGGCGGCCACTGTTCAATGGTTTGTGCACAATCACGTGTGAGCATTACCCAGATGGTGACTTCAGTCAAAGGACAATCCCAACTCTCAACTGCCAGGATGCCACATTTTCCCCTGCCCATATCATGATATGTCCATTGCAAGGAAAAGAAATGGATAAAGGAAAATAAATCTAAAATGAGAAGAGTTGCATATCAAAGAACAATGTGCAACACAACCTCATCAACTAATTGATTAGGATCAGGAATGGTTAAAGAAAATCAATTCTTCAAATGACACTGATTGATAGCACCGCAAGTAATGCACTCTTGGTACCTGAGGAATTTCAGTCAGTTTATAGAGACAGTCTAATATATCTATTGGATTAGCAAATTAAATATATTATTTTCATTAAATGCAAAACCACAATTTAGTTTCACTTGCTGTATAAATCCATGATATTAATTAGGTATTAGCGACACCTAAAAGAAAATAGTTTACTTGCTGTACTATTTAAGGCAAAACTGAAGCCAGGTCTTTAAGATGCTATATTTCATTCAAATATTGATAAATTAGGGCAACAACGAGCAGAGATGCAAACATTGATGAAACTATGACATTATTAAATCTTTCTCAGGCTACAGCTTCTCTGTGTGATTCTTTCAGTTCAATATAGAAATGTCACATTTGCTATCACACAGGGAAATGCCACATGCAGCTCTTGACAATATATGGGTTGCAATGCAAGTGACAGATGAAGAGATACACATCAAGGGAAGAATCCAATGATAAAGGGCTTGAAACAGGAGAAAACTCTGATAAATTGGAACCTTAAGTGGGTGACTCTAACTGAAGAAAGAAAAAAATGGCAGGATGGCACAAGAGAGAAAGCAACTGGAGAGTGAGAATAACAGATACGGAAGGGTGGAAGCAGAGACACAATGTAAGAGCTTGGTATACACACACACGTTTTTGGAGAGGGGGATACTTGCAACGCATTGCAAAACGATTTCCAATGAGATTAACAAAATTTACATGCTCTAAGTTACTATTGAACAGATTGCAGACATACATAATCAAAAATTCTTTCTTATAATTGTCCAACACAACTGTAAACTCTAATCACAAAACATAGGAACCTGTAATAAAAGTGTACAGGTACTGTACCTTTAAGACAGTTGAAAAGCTAGCAAGGACTTAGAGAAGCATAGAGTGTCCAGAGAAAGGTAACAACGTAATACTTGGTCAAAATATCTAGCAGTTACTGGGTTGCCATGAGACAAAAACAAATTCAAATTTGGCCAATCAGTTTAAATTATGCCCCAAGATGACAAACTCTAATCAAGTTTGAATTTAGTATTTTGATAATGTTAAAACCAATGAAACAATCTGATGTTTTGGGGTATAAATATCAGACATTTCAAACAGTTAGCCAGAGTGGCAAAGAGAACTGCCAAAAGACTAACAGATGTAGGCTGCTGGCTCAGGAGCTCTCTGAGAGGGACCTGTCTGTGTGGAGTCTGCACCGCATAACATCAAAACCAACCTGGAGAGATTCTACAGAGGAAAATCTACAGAGATAACTCAGCAAAGCTGACTGGTTTTGAAACTTTTTTTTGTAAAGCCTAATTAGGTTTTTTCCATTGCAGTAGTGTTAAAGAGGATGAGGTAAAAGATAGGTTTAAGAGAAAGGAGGTATAAATCGCTGTTAGCTTCAATATTCTCTGTTGGTCTTGGAGAATAAAATTGTTAATTTTTACTTTAAATATTTACCTCTGGGATAGTTCTTTGGCTCTCGAATTTTAACAGATTATAGCACAGGGTGAATCTTTTCCGTGTTGCTGGTTTAAATTAGCAGAGGGGTCTACTCCATGTCGTAACAGTTTAGGAGCTTGTCGTAAGGATTTCAACAGTTTGGGGGCTCGGATTTGTGGATTTGAACAGGTTTAGACAGATTTGAATAGATTTAGGGTACAAAAAAGCCCAGTAGATTTAAACACTTGCAGGTTAGTGACCTAGATATTTAAATAAAACATAGGTGAGATATTTGTTTAATGCTGATGACTTGTGGTTGATTAAATTAAAAATGTAACAGAAATGGCTCTTAAAATTACTAAAGAGGTTCTGGGATTTGAAAATGATTCTCAAATTTGCCAAGAAAGTTTAGAATGAAACAAAGGCCATACTTTTAGAATTAGCAAAGAAATTAGATTTGGGTTTATCCGAGGACAAAAGTAGAGCTGAAATTGTAAGGAAATTACTCCAATATTTAGGTGTGTCAGAGAAACAGACAAGTGCAGTAGAGGTTAAAAAACTGAAATTACAATTGGAGAAAATGGAGTTAGAAGGTAAACAGAGAGAGATAGAGAAAGAGAGAGGACAAAGAGAGAGAAGTTCTTGGCTGAGCAAAGTGAGAGTATTTTAACTTGAGAAGTTGTGACTTAGTCAGCAAAGTCAAGAGTACAGGATGAAGATTAAAAGAGAAGGTAGTGATATATCAAATACGTCAAAACTCTACCACATTTTTACGAGAAAGATGTTGAAGCCTTCTTTATTTCAGTTGAAAAATTGGCAAGGCAAATGGAGTGGTCTGAGGGTAATACTAGTTCAGACTAAACTGGTAGGCAGAGCGAGTGAGATATTTGTCACGCCATCAGATGAGGGGTCAAGAGATTATCAAGAGGTGAAACAGGCTATTTTAAGTGCTTATGAATTGGTACCAGAAGCATATAGACAGCGGTTCAGAAACACAAAGAAGGAATCAGGTGAGACTTATGTTGAGCTCGGAAGAATTAAACATAGTCAATTTGATAGATGGGTGTGTGCTCTAAAGATAGATCAGACCTTTGAGATTCTACGAGAGATTATTCTGCTGGAGGAATTTAAAAACATACTTCCAGAGATGGTAAGAATTCACATGGAGGAACATAAAGTTCAGACAGTGAGAAGGGCAGCAGAATTAGCAGATGAGTACATGTTGGTGCATAAGACAAACTTCTAGCCAGAATTTTGTCCTGTGAGAGATAGAAGTTGAGAGAAGGGGAGATCCTACACTACTAAACCAAGAGTCGAGTGCACTGGTAAGAGTTTACCACAGGTTAAAGAAGGAGAAAGTGAGGTCTGCAGATGCTGGAGATCAAAGTTGAAACTTTATTGCTGGAACAGCACAGCAGGTCAGGCAGCATCCAGGGAACAGGAGATTCGACGTTTCGGGCACAGGCCCTTCCTGAAGAAGGGCCTGTGCCCGAAACGTCGAATCTCCTGTTCCCTGGATGCTGCCTGACCTGCTGTGCTGTTCCAGCAATAAAGTTTCAACACAGGTTAAAGAAGCCCAAGCGAGTGGACAGGAGGTGAAAGGCCTCAGGTGTTTACACTGTAATGGAGTGGGACACAGAAAATTACAGTGCCGGTGGTTTCAGAAGGGCACTGGGAAAAGGTGTTTTCACTGCAAGAAGGTGGGACACCACAGCGCTGGTCATTAAATAAAGGCGCTGTGGGGAAGGATGTGGTAAAAGAAGCTAAGCCAGTGGCATTAGTGAAAGTAGTGAAGGAGACCCCAAGAAGAGCCGAGGAGCTGCAGGAGAGTGCACAGCCTAGGCAGGGCTGGGTATGGAGATGGTACCTGATCTCTACAAAGAATTTGCCTCTGTGGGCAAAATGTATTCAGAACGAACAAGGGGAAAAGGACAAGAAGTTATAATTTTGAGAGATACAGGATACTACCAGTCGCTGATAGTAATTTGCACTCTTTCTGATCTGTTACCCGAGAGTGTGGTAATTTGTGGGATAGATGGACAGAAATTTAGCATTCCCCTATCTAAGATCAGGTTGAACTGCCAACTTAAGACTGGGGAAGATACAGTGGGAGTGATTGACAGAGTAAAAACAATGACTGCAGATGCTGGAAACCAGATTCTGGATCAGTGGTGCTGGAAGAGCACAGCAATTCAGGCAGCATCCGAGGAGCTTCGAAATCGACGTTTCGGGCAAAAGCCCTTCATCAGGAATAAAGGCAGAGAGCCTGAAGCGTGGAGAGATAAGCTAGGGGAGGGTGGGGGTGGGGAGAGAGTAGCATAGAGTACAATAGGTCAGTGGGGGAGGAGATGAAGGTGATAGGTCAGGGAGGAGAGGGTGGAGTGGATAGGTGGAAAAGGAGCTGGGCAGGTCGGAGTGTCAGTTCCAGGAATCCGGGTTGTTCTTGGGAATGATTTGGCAGGGTCCAAGGTGGGAGTGACATCCCTTGGTGTGGAGAAGCCCAAGACAGACCAAGAAACTGAGGAGTTAGGACAGAAATATCCTGCTATTTTACCAGACTGTGTAGTAACCAGAGCCCACTATTATAAGACACAGCATGAAGCAAAAACTAAAGAAAGACATGAAGGAGTTGAGGTTCAGTTCGTGGATACTCTGCTTGACGTAATAGTGCAGGAAAAACCTGAACAGGTAGAGGGTCAGACAGACTTGTTCAGTGCTGAAAGGCGAAGGGATTTGCAACAGCAAGACAAGGCGATAAAAGATATGTGGATGCGTACTCTGAAAAGAAGGCAGAGCATATTCTGGAGGGTATTATCTGAAAGATAGAATCCTAACATGGAAATGGAGACCATGGCAGGATAGTCCAGAGGAGAAATGGGCTGAAGTGGATTAAATTGGGTTGCCGGTAGCATACAGACAGGAGGTGTAGCACATGAACTACCTGCAGGAGGCCACCTAGATGTACAAAAGACTCAGTCTAAGGTACAAAAACATTTTTATTGGCCTGGATTGCGCAAGGATGTGGTTAACTTTTACCATATGTGTCATACATGCCAAATGGTAGGTAAGCCACAGGCAGTAATAAAACCAGCACCTTTGTTGCTAAATCCCACATTTGAAGAACCTTTCATGCAGGTTATAATTAATAGAATATGGCCCCTTCCGAGAACTAAAAGTGGGAACCAGTACTTATTAACCATAATGGATGTGTCTACCATATTTCTGGAAGCAATTCCATTACGGAGTGTCAAGGCAAAAAGGGTGGGAAAGGAGTTAGTAGCTTTCT
Organism: Chiloscyllium plagiosum; assembly: GCF_004010195.1. Lineage (NCBI taxonomy): Eukaryota > Metazoa > Chordata > Chondrichthyes > Orectolobiformes > Hemiscylliidae > Chiloscyllium > Chiloscyllium plagiosum. The sequence goes on along the minus strand of NC_057713.1, from coordinate 120,521,250 downwards.
TCACACGGTATGGATTACCCAAAGAGATTCAGTCAAACCAAGGGTCAAACTTTACTGCTCAGCTGTTTAAGGAGATTACGGATAGCTTATGTATACAGCACTTTAAATCCAGTGCGTATCATCCTGAATCCCAGGGAGGCTTCAAAAGGTGGCATCACATTTTGAAGACCATGTTGAAAGCATAACCAAACTCTATGTGCTCTGTACATATGCTACATAAATACTTTTCTTTTTAAGAACAAAATTCTTGAGTATCCAAGAATCCGGAATATGCAACTGATTCATAAAGACAAATTCCAACTAACAGCTCTGGTGTTTGTCTGGTGCCTCAGCCACACTCAACCAACATTACCAAATAGCCCATCTGGTCATTATCTCAATGCTTTTTGTGAGATTTGGCTTTGTCTCAATTGACCAATGTACAGGAAGCCACTCAAGAGGGCAGATTGAGAAAGAATACAACAGCATTAAGTAACACCATAGCAAGGGTGATTGACACCATTCTCAGCAGCTAATAGTTTGATGTCAGATGTTGGTATTGATCTGCAGAGTTTGGAATATCTGCTGAAGGTTGGAGAGGAATTTGGAATGGGAAGGGAAGATCCTGTTAACGTGTTCCAGGAAGGTACCAATGACACTGGGAGGAATAAAAGAGGTCTTGCAAAGTCAGTACAAGGAGCTAGGTACCAAACTGAGAAATGGTACTTCAAAGATCACAACCTTTGCATTATCACCTGAGTCACATGCAAAGTGACACAGATCAAATCAGATTAGAGAGGTAAATATGTTGCTCAAAACTGAAGTGGAAGAAGTGCTCTCCAGTTCATGGTACACTGAAAGTGGGGAAAGTGACATCTGTAACCATGGGATGGTCTCCACTGGGATCATGCTGGGGCCAGTGTTCCCATCAACTGCATATCCAGGAGAGGGGAGGTGTTTCTAAACTGAACAATGGGCAAACTTATGAAGATGACACCATCCAGGACAAAACTCCAGCCTGATTGGCATGACATCCACAAGCATCCACTTCCTCCATCTATGACGCTCAGTAGCAGCAGTGTGCACTAAAAGATAGGGCGGCACAAGTGGTTAGCATGGCTGCCTCACAGCGCCAGAGACCCAGGTTCAATTCCTGCCTCGGCAACTGTCTTTGGAGTTTGCACATTCTCCCCGTGCCTGCGTGGGTTTCCTCCGGGTGCTCCGGTTTCCTCCCACAGTCCAAAGATATGCAGGTTAGGTGAATTGGCCATGCTAAATTGCCGGTAGTGTTAGGTGAAGGGGTAAATGCAGAGGAATTGTTCTGGGATGGTTGCTCTTCGGAGGGTCGGTGTGGACTTGTTGGGCTGAAGGGCTTGTTTCCACAATGTAAGTAATCTAAGGTGCACTGCAGAAATTCAGCAAATGTCCTCAGCCAGCACCTTCAAAACCCATAACCACTTCCATCTAGAAGGACAAGGGCAGTAGATACATGGGAATACCACCACTTGCAAGTTCCTCTCCAAACCATCCTGACTTGGAAATATATCACCATTCCTTCGCTGTTGCGGAGTTAAAATTCTGGCATTCCCTCCCCAAGCGCATTGAAGGTCAATGTACAGCACATGGAATGCAGCAGTTTCAGAAGCCAGGTCACCACCAACACCTTCTCAAGGGCAGCTAGGCACAAGCAACTGGTGAATGGCAATAAATGCTGGCCAACCAGCAATCCCCATGTCACATGAGAGCATTAAAAAAAACTATTCTTTCCGCTTAGCAGTAGCCTGTCTGCAAGCATCTTCACTGAAGGACCTCACAGCATTGATCAAAAAGCAAAGAAAAGCCTTCTCTAAGCTGTAGATGCTTCCCTCAAACTTAAAACAATCCTTTCCCAACCTTCTGAAGTGGAGCTACTTTATCTTATTCAGTTATAATATTCAACCAACGTACACAAAAACCACTAATTTAAAGTCTGAGGTCTCAAAAATGGTTTTAAAGAAATCACAGTGGCAACAGAAAAAAATTACAATTGTCAAATTCAGAGAAAACTAAAAATCCAAACATATAATAAAAAAACTAAAAATGTGTATAATTCATATAATCTTAACCACCAGCAGTCGATAGATTCTTGTTAAGTAACTGGTTTAAAGGTCATTGGGGATAGGTGGAAATGTGGGACCGTGGGTTTGAGGTTACAATCAGATAGTACAGCAAGCACAAGAGCTTGAATGGTGTACATGCTTGTGCTGCTGAATTTCCAAAATTATAGTGATAGTACACTTCAAAATACTTCACTGGCCAAGAACAATGCTCTATAAATACAATTTCTTTCTTGTCGTCTCATTCTGTTTATGACAATAGAGTCTGCAGGGTCAATTTTTTTGTCCTTATTTACTTTCTCATATGTACCGAAGACTTAAGACAGTACAAGACTGCTTCAGTCTTTATTGCTGTGGTGGAAAGCACCAGGAGATATTTCATGCTGAGGCTTTTTATAGCTCACTGAGGGATGGCTCTCTCTTACAAAGGAAACTATTCTGTGGAAATTTGCCACTTAAAATCGTTTCCAAATTTCAAATTAAATTTAAATTTTGGTTGCTACATTACTGATATTGACAATATTTCTACAGCCATTTAAGAAGACAATCAAGTCAGAAATCACAATTCAAGTTCCATAAGCAAATAGTTAATGCACATTCAAAATGAAAATAACAACCTGGTTATGTATTTTCACAGCTTCAACTTGCTGGGTTTTTTTTCCATCGGAAAATCATCCCATTCTTCAATTAGCAAATTCAATGACTATTCAATGCATCAACTTGCAATCCTTTCTGTTTGACGCAGTACATTGGCAACATTTTACGATTTTAACAAAAGCAGGCCAACTGAATCAGTACAACGGGAAATTACTACTCACTGCAGCTTACTAAATCCAGAAATAGCCTGCAATAAAGCAAATGAATAATGTATTCAGTGCAATCACAACTTTATATGATTGTATAAAATAACATTTACAGTATTGAATGCTTTACAAGGTTCAATCATTTTGATGGCAACATTGCAGCAAATAATTTATCATGGTATACCTCATACAAGTCTTTACAAAGCCTTTCCACTGTTCATTTCTAAGTAATTTGTTTTTGACTCAAGGATCTGAGGAAAACGGATCACAAGAATGAATAAAATCACAGGATCACCATCTATGGGAATATTGCAGGCATCTAAGAAAATCTTCAAGTTTTTAAATGATGCCAATAAAGAACAAACCATGTTTGAAAGGGCTGAGATAACAAGGCAGAGGCAATATAATATCCCTAAGCATAGCACAAATGGTATGCAAACGAGAAACAGAAAGAGCATGTTTTAAAGCAAATAGAATTCATTTTAAGTGGGTTTAATATTTAACAGAAACAAGATTACAGTAATCTGAAAACTAGGAAAGCTAGTACAGGGAGTTGTTCATTTACACTCACACTAAAATCAATGCCTTGAGAGGATAGGACCACTTTTTTAAAAACTGAAAGAAAGAAGAGCAAATGGTACAGAACATAAAAGTCAAGTCCGAAGAGTGTGTGGAAGCAGTGGCTGCCTTTGGTGCATTGGTGCCCAATATCATGCTGGAAGCACATCTCAGGACATCAAAAAGAGTGTTCTGAACTATACCCAAAACAAGTTTTAAATTCTTGGCATATCCAAATCAGGACTCCGATGTTTGCTTGCTGCCCCCCCGTATTGAACATGTTTGACATGAAAAACTGCACGCTAGCTGAAAACTGGCTGCCCTTGAGCAAGCACAGCTTCTAAGAAGCAACGTTCTTTTTTCAAATTAGTTACCTGAATGTGGAGTCAGGAGATGCAACATGAGCTCTACCCAGCACTAAACTGAAAGGGTCAGCTGCTACCATCCATTGCTTACCCATCATCCCCAACGCCTCAATCCTCAGCCCTTGTCATTATTACTGTGACACCTGTCCTCGTCATTCTTACTGTGACCCCTGTCCTCGTTAGATCACCCTCCTCTATTCCATTTCCTAATCATTCCTTTCCTCCCTCTCACACACGGATTGTCTTGGATTTCAGGCAGTGGCCTAAAATTCAAGTAATCTGCATCAGCGAGTTCCTTAGAAATCATCATACTGACGTACATGAGACCAGAGGTTCACAGTCTACTCATTCCAGTCCCAATTCCTTTGCCCAATTTATGTCAGGAGACCAGCACAAACCAATTTCTCAATGAAGATTCAGACTGATTTGTACATAAAACCTGAATTAAAAGCACAGCTGGAACCCTGCAACCACACTGTGGGAAGACTATTTCAGAAATATCAGTTGGTTAAGGTTCACTGAAGATGCTACTGATATTGGGAAATACAAACAATAAACTATTGCGAGATTAAGGAGTGATTTGATTTTTTTAAATCATGATAGGTCGAGAGGACAAACTGTTTTCATCAGACGAGAACTCTAGAACAAGAGGAGACACATTAAGACTACATGAAAGAAATGCAGGAAAAAGAAGAGCAGAAATGATTTTAAACAGAGAGTTGTGAGAAGATGGAATGCTAGACACTGGTTTTACACTAGTCAGTTAGGTCATTGAAGGAAAGAGAGATGAAAGGAAGAGAGATGAAGACTATGGCATTGGACAATCACAGCAACCCCATGACCATAGCATTTATGGCGGATTTAACATTAAACTGTAACAGCGTACGACAAAACACAAAACCAAAGTGTTGATGCAGCATAAAGGGTGATGAAACTCAGCTTGTCATAATTTTTGGGGTCTGATTACAAATTAGGTGGAGAAAAGGCAAGTTATTTAGCCCATCCAGGAAGACCCTATCGCCCTCTCTTTGTGACCTACTGTTGTTTTTGGAAATGATGTTAAGATGTTCACACCTGCTGAACCTTCAGTCCATTCCATGTGCTGATTATTTTTTATGGTGGAGAAGTGATTTTTGAAGAAGAGTTTTCAGACCCTTGGAAGGGTGTGGATGAGCTACAAATACGATGCTTTTGTTTGAGGAATTTTGAAGTATAAACGATGGTTAAATATCAGATGGCAGTAATTTCAGAAACCTGGACAGTTCAAAACAAGTGAAAGCAAAGTTTAAAGATGCTGAAGGAAATTGACAAAGCAAGGTTAGGCAGATTATTCTCTCTGGTTAAAAGTTCAAATATCAGGAACACAAAGCTGAAACTTGAACATTAGAGAACAGTCAGTAAGTCAGAAGTTCTCTTACCATAAATTTGAAATGACTTGTAGAATAAGTTATTAAAAGAGGTCACATAAATATGCTCAAAACAAATCAATGTGCTTTTGGACAGAGTTGTACGCAGAATGCAATAGGAAAAGGTAGGTGAGATTGATCTTGAAACATGACACGGACTTGTTGGTATAGCAGACTCCACGGGCTGAGTAGCCCATTTCTGCTTCCATACCATATGGTTTTATGATAGATAGGTTCTTAATTGGTAAAGGATCAAGGGTTATGGGGTGAAGGCAATCGAACGGGGTTGAGAAACATGGCGGAGTGGATTCAATGGATTGAATGGCTTAACTTTGCTCCTAAATCTTATGTTCTAGCAATCTTCCTCTGGGTCAAAAATGTTTGTTTTATGTCCTTTTGCAGGTATAATTCATTTCAGTACATTTGAATTTATTCAGTTTGGTCACATCACAAATAAATCTCAGGGAAGTTCAATGCGGTGATACAGAAAGTACACAGACTGAACACAGAAGCAAATTTCATGCTGTGTTAGGCAGAAAATTATGGGATTAAACAAAGTCACTAATACCTAAAGTAATGATATTTTGGATATATTGTGTGTTCGACTCAAAATTAAAATGAGGAAAAATTCCTTTCCAAAAAACATTCAATTCCCTTCCAAGATTGAGAGTTGGAAACCGAAGCGTGCTGGAATTTTTGGACTCTCCAACTCTGAGGTAGTAATGGTTTAATCAAGACACAGCAACTGCACTCTCTCTTCAACAAGTCCACACGCTCGCTGACCTCCCCACTCCATCATCAACTCTCGGAGGTCTCTATGCTCTCCCCTGCTGCCCCTAACCCAACTCTGAGATCTCACTAAACGGCCTGTGACCATCTTCAAGTCTTGATATGGAGTTAGACTGGTTAAGCACTATCCTGAGACAGAGACAAGGAAGGCATGAGAAAAAAAAACAAGGATTGTTGATTTTGACTTCTGCGTGACCAAAAGTACAGCACACTAGACAGCTGCCCTTTCCAGTGGCAAAGTGCTGCCAGCCTCGTATCTGGTTCCCCGGATTTGTTCGCTGTTGGGTAATCTCAGTTGTTCAGGCATTATGTTTGACCTCAATAAATCCAAAACCTTGTTTGTAGAGAACAAGAAAAATGTTCTTGCAAATTTGCAATTCCAATCACTTCCTTGATCCACATCAGAATTGACACAGAATAAGAATTATTTCAGTCTTTGTGAAGACATACCCCACTGCACCTCCAATTCATTCCTCCCTGAAAAATTAAAGCAATTTCCGATCCCACACATTACAGTATCACACAGAGAGGAGTGATCATTATAAAAGAAAATTCACAGGGAACAATAATGTTTATGTAAAGGAAAGCATGAAATGTACATCAAGGAAGAGGGAATAAAGGGATTGAGGAGTTGAATTGGAGGAGGCAATTATCATGGAATCCCTACAGTGTAGAAGAAGGCCATTGAGTTCACACCGACCCTCCAAACTGCATCCGATCCAGACTCACCCTGCTCCGCCACCCCACTCAATCCTATCCCTGTAACCCTGCATTTTCTATGGCTAATCCACCTACTCTGCACATCTCTAGACACTATGGGCAATTTAGCATTATCGATTCACCTAACCTACATATCTTTGGATGGTGGAAAGGAACCAGAGCACCTGGAGGAAACCCACACAGACACAGAGGTGTGGGGTGGGAATGTGCAAATTCCACACAAGTCAGCTGAGGGTGGAATCGAACCCGGGTTCCTGGTGCTGTGAGACAGCAATGTTAACCACTGAGCCACTGTCCCGCCTTAGAGTGACAGTGTTGAACATAAGCATCTATCCTGACCAGAGGCCAAAGGTACACAAAGCCAACACACCGGGACGTCCCATCGTGTCGGGAAATGGGACCCTATGTAAGAATCTCTCTGGCTATGTGGAAGCCAGAAGTGACACTACAGATTTCTTACAGAAACTCAGCACCCATGGACCAGTCGAACCGGGAACATTCCTCGTCACAATGGACGTTTCCACACTCTACACCAGCATCCCCCACAAGGATGGCATCACAGCAACAGCCTCAGTACTCAACACCAACAACTGCCAGTCTCCAAACACCATCCTACAACTCATCCGCTTTATCCTCGATCATAACGTCTTCACCTTTGACAACCAATTCTTCATCCAGACACATGGAACAGCCATGGGGACCAAATTTGCACCCCAATATGCCAACATTTTTATGCACAGTTTAGACCAAGATTTCTCCTCTATGTAGGATCTCCAACCGACATTGTACACCAGGTACATTGATGACATTTTCTTCCTCTGGACCCATGGCGAGGAGTCACTGATAAAACTACACAGTGACATCAACAGGTTTCATCCCACCATCAAACTCACCATGGACTTCTCTCAATTGTCTGTCTCATTCTTGGACATGTGCGTCTCCATCAAGGATGGACACCTCAGCACCACACTCTACCGCAAACCCACAGACAACCTCACAATGCTACACTTCTCCAGCTTCCACCCAAAACATATTAAAACAGCCATTCCCTATGGACAAACCCTACGCATACACCGGATCTGCTCAGATGAGGAGGAACGTGATGGACACCTGGAAGTACTCAAGGATACCCTCACAAGAATGGGGTACGACCGCCAGTTCTGACGTGCCACAGCGAGGAACCGTAATGACCTCCTCAGGAGACAGACACAGGCTGCAACTGACAGGGTACCCTTCGTTGTTCAGTGCTTCCCAGGGGCTGAAAAATTACGCCATGTTCTTCATGACCTGCAACACATTATCAATGAGGATGAGCACCTCACCAAGACCTTCCCCACACCTCCACTACTTGCCTTTAAACAACCGCCAAACCTCAAGCAGATCAGTGTTCGTAGCAAACTGCCCGGCTCTCAGGACAACTCCATACAACCCTGTCATGGTGGACGCTGCAAGACGTGTCAGATTGTGGACATAGATACCACTATTACGCGTGGGAACACCTCCCACCTTGTACATGACAGGTACTCGTGTGACTCAGCCAATGTTGTCTATCTTATACGTTGCAGGCAAGGATGCCCGGAGGCATGGTACATTGGGGAAACCGAGCAAAGGCTACGACAACAGATGAATGGGCACCGCACAACAATCAACAGACAGGAGGGTTCCCTCCCAGTTGGGGAACACTTCAGTGGTCCAGGACATTCAGCCTCGGACCTTCGGGTGACCATCCTCCAAGGTGGACTTTGGGACAGGCAGCAGAGGAAAGTGGCCGAGCAGAGGCTGATAGCTAAGTTCGGTACCCATAGGGAGGGCCTCAACAGGGACCTTGGGTTCATAATCCAAGAGAACCTGGTAATGCCTTGGGGCTCTGGGTTGGAATCCCACCATAATAGATGGTAGAGTTTGAATTTCAATAAAAATCTGGAAATAGGTTCGGCGATGGCCATGACACTATTGCTGATTATTGGGGGGGGAAAAAAAAGGGAGGAAACAAAAATAAAATTTATTAAAAAAAACAAAATCGCACTGGCTCACTAATGAAAGAAACTGCCGTCCTTATCTGATCTGGACTACATGCGACTGCAGTAATGCGGTTGACTCTTAACTGTTCTCTGGGCAACTAAGGATGAGTAATAAATAATGGCCTAGACAGTGACACCCTTATCTAATGGATGAATAGAAAGTAAGGCAGAAAGGAGGGAGATTCAACCAACAGATACAAGAAAGAAATAGATATGTTTCTTTTTAAAAAAAGGGTTTTGTGATTTACACATGAAAGAAGTGAAACTATCATTGTATTCTTACAGATGAAAGGCTTAACAGACAATCAATTCTTCAATATATAATTTCAGTTACATCACACTGCAAATTTTTGCTATAAATTCTGTGTTACGATCGAGCCCTCTACTATCACCTGATGAAGGAGCGTCGCTCCAAAAGCTAGTGTGCTTCCAATTAAACCTGTTGGACTATAACCTGGTGTTGTGTGATTTTTAACTTTGTACACCCCAGTCCAACACCGGCATCTCCGAATCATGACTACTTGCCTGGAGGTAGTGAACTTATTCATTCCCCAGCAATTGCTGCGGTCATCCATTTTAGAAAAGTTGTTTTACAACTAAGAGGTTGCAACTTGGGCCTACACTTACAATCTAGGTCAAGGGTTTTAAAAAATGGGACCTAAGTAATATATCCAAGGTTGCTGAAGCTACAGGGTTAAGTCAGAAACTAAGTTGGAGGAAGAAGACAAAGAAGGTGCAAATATTTAGCATTTACTGTTCATTGCTCAAAACAGCAGAAATTCAGTTTAAAAGAGCAGTCTAACATGAAGTAATTGTGGCACTGGTAGGAGCTAGCCTCTTAAGGAAATAAAAGATAGATTTGTATTAAAAAGAGTACTATCTCGCATTTCTGACAAATAGTCCAAGTTTTTCAACTTACTCTGAAATAATGTTACAGCAGCTAATTTACGTGGAAGAACTTCCAGAAAACGATTAACAACCGGTTGACGTTGCTATACTATGGTATTGGTGTTTATGGGAAGAATGCTGGCCAAATAAACTGACATAAGCCCTTTCTCTTCAATGGAAATTGCCACTGGACATTCAACATTTGCTGAAAAATACAGCCTGCACCTATTTCAAAGGACAGCATCATTAATGCACCAGCAGTTCCTCAGAAAAGCACTGAGGTGAAGACCAAGTTATAAGTTCAAATCCTGCAATGAAGCTTGAATGCATCATCCAAGAAGTGCAACCACTATGAACTGAACAACACTTTCTATAAATTACAGTACAGAAAAAGCTAATTTTTAGAAATCCATTCATGGAATGTGGGCATCACAGGCTATGCCAGAATTTACTCCCCATTATGAGTTTCCCTTCACCTTCTCAAACTGCTGCTGTCTTTAGTGTGGGAACACCCACAATGCTGTTTCGGAGGGAGCTCCAAGACTTTGACTCAGTGATAGCAAATAAATTGTAATACACAGTAAATCCTCTGTATCTATGCAAACACGAATCACGAGGTTTCCTCTCTTCAGCAAAAAACAAGTAACAACAAAAGAAAAGCTGCAGGCAAAAAAAAAAATCACATTGCAATTTTTAACCTATTTTTAAATAAGCCCCACACTTTGATTACACCACATTCGAAACACTGCGTGCAAATTCTGGTCATAGCACTATAGGAAAGATGTGGAGGCCTTGGAAAGGGTGCAGAAAGACGATGTGGCCTGGACTGGAACATATTAGCTTGGAGGCGAGGTTGGACAAAGTTGGACTGTTTTCACTGGTACATCGGAGGCTGAGGGGTGCTCTGACAGAAGCATATACAATTATGAGACGCAATGGACAGTTGGAGTCTTTTCCCTAGAATGAAAATGTCAGATACTGGGGGAATAAGTTAAAGAGAGGGGAGGAAAGTTTAAAACAGATGGAGGGTGAGTTTTTTTAAGTAGAAGGTGGTAACTGCATTGGCGCAACCAACAAAGGCTGTAGAAGCAGATATGATAACTATATTTTAGAGGCGTTTAGAAAGACATGTGAATAGGCAGGAAATAAATGGATGTGGAGCACATGCAGGCAGGTGGGATTAGTTTAGAAAGCATCATGGTTGGCACAGATGGGCTGAAGGGCCGAGATGTGTGCTGTACTCTTCTGTATTCTACATTTCTCTTTGCCCTCCATACTCTTATCACCCCAGGATATCTGAAATCAACCATTATTTTTTAGATTAGATTAGATTCCCTACAGTGTGGAAACAGGCCCTTCGGCCCAACAAGTCCACACCGACCCTCCGAAGAGCAACCCGCCCATACCCACACCCCTACATGTACCTGTTCACCTTACACTACGGGCAATTTAGCATGGCCAATTCACCTAACCTGCACATTTTTGGACTGTGGGAGGAAACCGAAGCACCTAGTTCCAATTGGTTTAGAGCCAAAATTTGGTAAAACTACTAACATTATTTTCCCAATGATAGTCTAATGGCATGACAATTAACTGGTCCTGTAAATCAAAGCTAATTGCCAAAAAGCCAAGCTTTAAGTTTAAACCATATTGACGCAAATGTGTAGATCCGAATCAACTTCGGTTACAGACCCAAAGTTGTCAGCATCTAGCTTTTTGAGCACAACTAATAAATAATTTAAATAATAAATAAGTTTATTTGTCAGGAATTGCAAAATGCGAAGGGTCAATGAATGGATGACTGCGATTACTCTGTTGTTGTTGTTGCTGTTTCAAGTGAAGAGAGGCATATAACAAGGCTGTGTACTGTCACCAAATTAGCTTAATCCGTACACAGTGCAAATATTCAAATAATTAGATGCACTTTCAGGACAAAAAGTTGGAGGCAAGAACGTGAACTTGCAAGCTGCTTAAAGCTGCACATTCCTCGCTGAATCATTAAAGCCTGGCAAATTATCATGAATTAAACACAACCTGAACATTTTGAATATGGATTGAGTATGAGCATCAATTAGATAAAACAATGATAGAGTACATTCGAAGAAAGAATGAAAATTCAAATGGGGTTACACTGGAATAATAGATGAGTTTGTCAATTTAGCACAAATATTAGCAGAAGATTGTAGATGCAATACTCAAGTCAAAAGATGATTAAAGATACAATTATGTAATTTTGTGAAGTTGAAGGATGTGTTAAAAGGTAACCTTGAACTGGTAACAAGGCAAAAAATACATGAGGTGCAAAATTCATTCAATTTCCTGTATGCCTCTGAAACCTGAATGAATGAATGAATGAATGGATGGAAGGATTTATTGTCAGATATATCAATTGAGATACAGTGAAAAGTGTTCTGTCACCACAATCTGGTACCACCTGAACAACAAGTGAAGATCTATGGAAGAAAATGGGGTCATTTAAAATTCGGATGCAAAGATAGCGGCTTAAAAATTCTCACGCAGACAATAAGATAAATGAAATTTCAAGAGCAAGAACTCTAAAAACTAACATCCAAAAAGGAAAATGTATCTTAGCTGTTTGATCAGAGCTGAAAAACTACAGATTCTTGAGATTAAAATAGAAAGTAAGTAAGCAGCCATGGCACAATTGGATGATGGATGTTTCGGAGCAATTGCAGACAAGCTACGCTAGATAAATGATGATGATGGCATGCGATAGACAAGTATGACATCTCAGAAGAATAGATCTCCAAGCAGCAGCAGTAGCTACTGCCACCATGTCCACAACTTCCAGAAAATGCAACAGATGTTCAATAGTAATAAAACCCGAACACGCTTCTTTCCTGACTAAATACCATGGTATTTTAGCTGAACAATCTTGACAATAAATGCAAAAATGTGGGTTATTTAATGACTTTAACTTGCTACATGTACAATCTGTTTGCCGAATAATCATTGTATATTCGGTTTTTATTTCCAAGGTGAAAGCTTATTGTCACTAGAATTATTCTGTCCAGGAATCTGAGGGGGAGATGAAAGATTAGAAAATTTAGAAGCCAAAGTTAAAGATACATACCTTTAGGTCACTGCCAGGCAAGATACCCACTCCATTTTTCCATTCCATGGCACTATATATATCGAAGTCCTGCACATCAGCTGCACTGCTTGATTCAGCTTCTTCATCCATTCTTTCAATTTTGATTGGTACAGCCTGCCAGCCTTTTTCTTCAGACATCATCGTCCCTCCTTCTGAATTACTTACTTAAAAGGCCATGGAGAAATAAAAGAGAGGAATCATTATAAACTACTCAAAGCTATTTTCATTCTGTTCAATTTGTTTAAATAAAATGTTTAATATTTTAAATTATTTTGACATAGAAACAATACCATAAAAAGGACTATATGTGTATGTAAAAAATGATACAATGACCATTCCTGTAAGTTAAAGCATTCCGTTAACTGGAACCAAATAAAGTTCGAGATGAAAATATACACCAAGTTTAAAGTAAAGTCGAGAGTAAGGTGTTAGAAAAGCACAGGGCAGGCAGCATCCAAGGAGCAGGAGAATCGACATTTCGGGCATAAGCATTTCATCAGTAACCTTATGCCTGACCTGCTGTGCTTTTCCAGCGCCACACTCTCAATTCTGATCTCCAGCATCTGCAGTTCTCACTTTCTCCAAGTTCAAAGTAAACTAAGAATAAACAAAATGAGACATTCTGCATATTGTTTTTAGTTTAAACTTATCAGGGAACTCAATAAACACTCAAATAATTAAGCAAGCTGAGGTATGAAGGGAAGTAGCCAAAAAAGAAATCAGCTGACCTAGACTGTTGCATATCTGACATTTTAAATTTAAGTCAAATTATTCACAGTCCTCAATACATTTGTTTTTGAGATATATGAGCCATGATTTTCTAAGAATCCACTTATGGGACATGGGTTTTGCTGGCATTTAGTGCCCATCTAGAGTTGCCCTTGAGATGGTGGTGAGCTGCCATCTTGAACTGCTGCAGTCCACATTCTGCAGGTTTACCCAAAATGCCCTTAAGGGAGGGGATTTGAGAATTTTGACCTAGCAACAGTGAAGAAACGGTGAAATATTTCCATGTTGGGTCTGTCAGTGGCTTAGAAGGGAACTTTCAGGTGGTGGCATTCGCACGTATCTGCTGACCTTGTCCTTCCAGATGGAAATTCTCATGGGTTTTGAAAGTGCTGCCTAAGGAAGTACAGAAGCCAGGTACAGAAGCCTGAACACACGCACCAGCCGGTTTCATAACAGTTTCTACCATACCGTCGTTAGATTACTGAATGGACTCACAAACTCTTAACATTTGCCTGTACCTGTGTTTTTGTTTTTGCCGCTGTTTACCTATTATTTACTACTATGCGACTTAACTGTGTGATCTGCCTGTATTGCTCGCAAGACAAAGCTTTTCACTGTGCCTCGGTACGCATGACAATAAATTGAATTCAATTCAATCCAATTTTTGGTGAATTTCTGTAGTGCATCTTGCAGATCATACACACTGCTGCTACCAAGCAACAAATTAAGACGGTCATGTATGCTAAAAACCGTCGAACATGCCAGAGGTGGGAATCACAGAAACTAATGAAGTATGCCAATAAATAACACTTCCGTAAACCTCCAGTTGACTTCACAGGCAAAGATAAGTTTAACCAAAGACAAGTTAATATGCAGTTGCATTTTACAATTAAAAAAATGTGTTAACAATGTCCTGCAATAGCAGGGATTAATTAGGAAGCTTGTAGCTGCAGAAATGAAAGAGGTCAATTAGTATCAAGAATGTATCACAAAATGCTGCCCTTAATCAGATGTTATTAGCCCAGAAATTACCAGGAGCAAACAAAAGTGGATTTATTTTTAATGCAGAAAAACTTAGTTTTCAACAAACATATGATCAAGTACAATGATGGGTTTTAGCAGTAGTTATGAAATTGGTATCGTGTTTAAAACCAGAGTTTTTCCAATGTTACAAAAATGAACATTGCAAGTTCTCATGAATTCACAGGAGTTTTACTGGGTTGCACTATTAGAGTAGCTGAAGAGTGTATCCACTGAAGAAGCATCCGGTAATGAACAGCAGCTTTTCGATTTCCACAGTATTCTATCCATGTTGTGTCAATTTCAGTGGAACAACGACAGTGTTTGCTGGCAGTTTTAGATTAGATTAGATTACTTACAGTGTGGAAACAGGCCCTTCGGCCCAACAAGTCCACACCGACCCTCCGAAGCGCAACCCACCCAGACCCATTCCCCTACATTTACCCATTCACCTAACACTACGGGCAATTTAGCATGGCCAATTCACCTAACCTGCACATTTTTGGATTGTGGGAAGAAACCGGAGCACCCGGAGGAAACCCACACAGACACGGGGAGAATGTGCAAACTCCACACAGATAGTCGCCTGAGGCGGGAATTGAACCCGGGTCTCTGGCGCTGTGAGGCAGCAGTGCTAACCACTGTGCCACCATGCTACCCACAAGCATCATAACCACTTTAGAATCCAGACTGATGCATATATTGATCAGAAGAGGGTTCAGTATTAAAAAATTAAGATCTTCACTGTATTCCTTGAAATTGATTTCATTCCATAAACTTTGGCTTTAGAACAATAAAATGAAGTGATGTTACTGCCACCAGTGGGAAAAGTACAACCTCCTATCAATCACTGATTCAGAAATATAAACATGTAATTACTGGGTTGAAATGCTTTCCAATCACAGTCAATGCTTATCACTGCTGCCTCACAGCGCCAGAGACCCGGGTTCAATTCCCGCCTCAGGCGACTCTCTGTGTGGAGTTTGCAATTTAAAGGGACCAGCAGTGCAGTGACGATGTTTCTATTTCACCCCCATATTCTGAGAAAGGTCTGCAAACAAAAAAAAAATTAAGTTATTCTGACTTTTGTACATAAAATACATGGAATTTTATTGCACTGAAAAAGGCCATTCATCCTGACAGACGTCTGCTGTGTTTATGCTCAGCACTTGTCCCAGCATTCACTATCTCACCCTACAAAGGGCTGTTTATACTCCATTGTGCACTTATTCAGTTTCCCTGTAGTAATACTTTAGTTATCATAGAAATTGAATCATTTCATGTTTTAAGTATGCAAGAATAGGAATGTAGGGGTCTACAAAAAATACACAAATTTACGCATTCCATCTTACCAATGTAAATGGGCAAGGAATTTTCTTGCAATGTCTCTACAATGGTAGCCAATGGAAAAGAGTCCCAACAATTATGTAGATTTCTATTTTGTTGCTTCTAAATAGAAGAACACAAGGTCGCATCTCCATTCCTCACAAAAGAAATTACAGTACTTTGATGTTCAGCCTTTCTGCAGCTCCCTTCCAAGTTTACGAATATCAATAGGAGTGCATCTTCTGCCAAAAGTAATGTGTTTCAGCCAAGCAGGTGCTTTCAATCCACGCTAGAAATGACAGTGTTGCCACTGACAGCAAGATAAATGCTAAACAAATTAGCACTTTACTATTTAATGCACCTACATTTTAGGCAAGCAGAATTATTTGAACCACCTAATTGCATGAGCTTTCCACAGTCACTGGAGTAGGTTCCAGTCATTACCAGCTTGCAGTTTTAACGTAACTGTTTCTTTGCAGCCTCTATTCATACAACTAAAAAATTGTGGTTTTGACAATTATGCATATGGAAGTCAGTTTAGAGAACTGCTTGTGGAAGATTTTTGTATATCTAAATCCAGCATTAGTAGATTGTAGAGAAATGAGGAAAGTGAAAAACAACGTCCCCTGCATCACAACAGTGACTACTGTGGAAAAGCACTCAGGAGGTCCAGTAGTCTTTCCTTATTACAGAGAGAGGAAATACTAAATGCAAGGTAAGCCGGTTTATTTGTGTTAATCTGCTTGAAACCATTGTGTAAAAGAAACCATATACCTGCCTTCCTTAATACAAACACTGTTGTGGAGGTTAAAAAAGAAAACCTAAAATATATTGCAAGCAAAACACAAATTCATTGCCAAGTCAATAAATCATGCCTTTGAAGTAAGCTCTCTGTTTCAATGATTAATTGTAATGATGGATATCAGGATGTAAAATTCTTTCCATCTCAATTTCATTTTTATGTTACTTCCACGTGCTAGACTAACGCGCCAGATAGCAGTAAATTTGCACATTGTTTTTCTATGATTGGAATTAATCTTTTGACTAAAATTATATTATTGCTTTATCCCTACTGATGTTTTTACTTGAAATGGCCAGTCTGAAATTGAAATCTGGCATGATAGATAATATTTTGTTCCAGTTTACTTAATATGGTGGTCTTTCACTGAAATGTAAGCAAACAATGCAGAATAAGGCAGAGTTTATTACATAAAAGGAACAAAGATAAAATAAAACAAACCAAACTCTTTACAGATAAGTGTTTCAAAGATTTCAAAACATGTAGCAAACTGAATTACAGCTAATCTCAACTGTATCACTTTACAATACTCAAAAGCCAGACAGGAAAGTTCCCTTTTCTATCACATCTGTAGGTTTGACTTAACTATTTCAGTTTCCAGTCAAGACCTTGTTAGCCTTTTCCTTGATTATTCACACAAACGAGCTTAACCTTCCTTAGCTTCAAATCAACCTTTCAGGTTTCTTAACCAAACACCTCTGGTCTGGAATCTTCAAATGAAACCTATTTCCTAACATTTCTGAACAAACTCCTTTCTCCAGGAGAATCTAGTCTTACATCTCACTCCAGTCTTCTGCAAACTTCCCCCAAACTTTCCAGTCTCTGAGTTTTTCCCTGAAACAAAAGAAATTGTGATTATTCTGAACCAAAAGCAAACAAATATCTTTCAATGGTTGCTGTCTATGACCATAAACATCTCTCAATATAAGCAAACACACATTAGCACTCCAGAACTGCCCATACAGTCACCAACTCTGAGACACACAAATATAAGAATCATGGCTCCAATAAAGACTGTCAAATTAATTACTAAACCCCCTCATACACACACACTAAAATCCATATGTTACCAGTTCAGAATCTAAACTCTAAAATAAATGATAGTAATAGAAATCATACACCTTACTCACAATTTGCTCTTTTAATATAAAAAGGAAAATGATGCATGGCCTTAAGAACATACGCAAATCATTGCAATGTGATGCCATTGTAAATTCTTGTCAGCAAATCAGCAACAAAATACAGCCCAAGATATTTCTGACAGGAATAATATTGTTACACAATGCGCTTTCTCATAGATTATTATACTCGTTATTACTTAATTCCTAAGACAAGTACATGCATAGAAATTTCAGTCCAATTAATTTTCAATCAAGTCTGTATTTAATAAAATACATAAAACACAGATGTACTTGTATTAATCATCAGTTAACAGCTTAGTGTCAAAACTAAACTAAGTGAAATCCTGGCCAAATCTCTAAGCATTCAAATCATTGCTCCCTACTTTCAGTTTGATGGCAAACTGAAAAGTTGACTGAGCTCCAAGTTTCCATTTTCAATTAAAAACCAAAAAAGCTTACCTTAAAAAGCAAGTTCAAACCCTTAAAAAACATGGATTTGACTCAGCTGTTCTCAAACAGCTGAAGTGAGATGCCACTATCAAAATATCTATCATCCATAACATGCATATGCCACTTCTATGGCTACATTTCACAGACTCCAGCAGAAGACTTGAACCTGTTTTGCCAATGTATTTTCAGTACAAATAGAGTCATAGAGATGTACATCATGGAAACAGACCCTTCGGTCCAACCCGTCCATGCTGACCAGATATCCCAACACAATCTA
Organism: Chiloscyllium plagiosum; assembly: GCF_004010195.1. NCBI lineage: Eukaryota > Metazoa > Chordata > Chondrichthyes > Orectolobiformes > Hemiscylliidae > Chiloscyllium > Chiloscyllium plagiosum. The sequence goes on along the minus strand of NC_057713.1, from coordinate 120,502,788 downwards.
GTCCCACCTGCCAGCACCCGGTCCCATATTCCTCCAACAAATACAAAGATAATGGACTCAATTTTAACTCATTCAGCCTATTGGTTCATTAAATCAATCTCAAGCCAGTCAAATTATGAAGCTAGACACCATTTTACACTGCTACAGTCCATGTGGTGTCGGGATAACCTGTTTGGAAGAGTGTTGAAGGACTTTAACCAAGGGACAAGAGGAAAATATAATGTTGTGCTAAGTTTGGTTTGTTCTGTGGCTTAGAGAAGAACTTGCAGGTGATAGCATTCCCATCCATCTGATGTCCTTGTCCTTCAATTTGCTAAAAGTCGCGAGTTTGGAAGGTGCTGTCATTGGAGTCCTGGTGAATTGTTGCAGTGCATCTTGTCGTTAGTAGACACTGGTGTCAGCTTGCATCAGTGATGGAGGGAGAGAGTGTTAAACATGGTGAAGGGGATGGGATGTCAATCAAGTGGGCTCAGAGGGTCTGGGTGGTATTGATCTTCTTAAATCTTGTTGGACCAGCATTCACGAGGTAGGTAGAAAGCATTCCATCGCATACCTGACTTAGCATGGATAAGTTGGACCGAAGGATGTGTTTCTGTGCTGTACATCTCAATGACTCCATGACTGTACCTTGTAGGTGGTGATCAGGTTTTTGGGATTCAGATGGCGAGGTACTAAAACATACAACTTTGGAGACGTAGGCAATTTGGTTCCTTCAACCAGCTCCGTCATTCAATAAGCTTGTGGCTGATATGACTTTGACATTATAAGATCATAAAACAGGAACAGAAATAGGCCATTCAGCCCATCAAGTCTACTCAAACTTTCAAGGAGTTTGTGGCTTATCTGCTAATCCACAATTCCACCCAACCAGCTTTGACCCAATGATCCTTGATTAAACCTTTGTCTATCTTAGTCTCGAATATTCTTAATGATCTAGCCCCATGGCCCTCTGGAGTAAAGAATTTCACAGATTCACTCCATTCTGAGGGGAGAAATTTCTCATCTCTTAAAAAGGTCAATGTCTAACAGTGAGATTATCTGGTCCTAAACTCTCCCACTAGGGAAAATAAACTTCTCATTGTCAACTCCAACACGCGGTCAGCACTCCATTTGATTTCCTTATTACCTGCTGAACCCTATGATTTTTTGAGATCAGTTCCACATGGACTCCTAAACCAACAACATAGGCTTTTGACAATGGAAATCAATTTATCGCTGCCATTAAAATATTCAATGATGATGCATTCTCTGGAGAATAGAGTTCCAATGGCCCTCAACCCTCTGGAAATAAAAAAAAGTCTCATCACTCTCTGAAATGGAAAAGTAATTTTAACTTGTTTCATCATTTTCGCCTGACTGACAAGGGGGGAATATCCCTTCAGCACCCACCCTGCAAAGTCATCCAAGTCTCATATGTCTCCATAAGATCATCTCTTGTTTTTGAAAATTCCAGGCCCAACCTGTTCAATTGCAGATCATAACATAATTACACCACTTCCTCCATCCCCAAATCCATGAAGTTGTCTTAAACCACAACTTCCTCTGGCAGCTCATTCCATACACGTACCACCCTCTGTGTGAAAAGGTTGCCCCTTGGAGCTCTTTTATATCTTTCCCCTCTCACCCTAAACCCTAAATCCAGGCCCTCTAGTTCTGGACTCCCCCACCCCAGGGAAAACCACAACAGTCCTTAGGGAGGGAGTTCCAAAATTTGACTGAATGTTATTGAAAGAAGGGATATATAGTTCCACAATGGCAGGTGGCTTCAGGAAATTTGTAGGTAGTGGATTCACACGCCCTTGTCCTTCCACCTAATAGTTGTCACACATTTGGAAGCGACTAGTCATAGAGTCATAGAGATGTACAGCACGGAAAAGTAACCCTTCGGTCAAACTCATCTATGCTGACCAGATATCTCAACCCAATCTAGTCCCACCTGCCAGCACCCGGCCCATATCCCTCCAAACCCTTCCTATTCATATACCATCCAAATGCCTTTTAAATGTTGCAATTGTACCAGCCTTCACCACTTCCTCTGGGAGCTCATTCCATACACGTACCACCCTCTGTGTGAAAAGGTTACCCCTTGGGTCTCTTTTATATCTTTCCCCTCTCACTCTAAACCTATGCCCTCTAGTTCTGGACTCCCCCACCCCAGGGAAAAGACTTTGTCTACTTATCCTATCCATGCCCCTCA
>NC_057713.1:120451585-120499977 GCF_004010195.1 Chiloscyllium plagiosum | reverse complement strand
CTGGCAACATCCTTGTAAATCTTTTCTGAACCCTTTCAGGTTTCAGAGCATCTTTCCGATAGGAAGGAGACCAGAATTGCACGCAATATTCCAACAGTGGCCTAACCAATGTCCTGTACAGCCGCAACATGACCTCCCAACTCCTGTACTCAATACTCTGACCAATAAAGGAAAGCATACCAAACACCACCTTCACTATCCTTACTAAATTTACTAAATATACCTCTTATGCTCACATCCAAATCATTTATATAAATGATGAAAAGTAGTGGACCCAGCACCAATCCTTGCGACACTCTGTCAAAGAAGCTTTTGTAAGTTGGTGCAATGCACCTTGTGGTACACAGTGTGGCTGCAATGCGGTGATGAATGGAGTGAATGTTGAAGATGTCGGTTGGGTGCCAATCAAACAGATTGCTTTGTCCTGGGATGGTGTCAAGCTTCAAAAATGTTGTTAGAGCTGCACTCATCCAGGTGCAAAGACCATATCTTTTTTTACTGTTTTTACTTGTGGACTTAAATGAGAAAGCTGTTGGTAACACTTCTGCATTAATTAAGTGGTTCACTCTAATTATTCCATATGGGATCACCCATCTTTTTGTCGTAACCTCAAAGTGTTGTCATTCCTGAATCAGAAGCAAGTCGAGCTTCATACTCCCTAACTTTCAATTAATCCTGTTGATTGAATCCATTCACTTATTGTCAATGTGCCATGTCCAACATGGTGCAATTAAATGAATCCAAAAAAGGTACATTCACTACTGGAACAAAGCTACTTGTGTCCAGCACAAATCTCTCATACTGATCAACATTATCCTCAACTTCCAAACTGTCCATGTCAGGCATCACTTCAAAAACCCTGCATTTTGCTTTGGTCAATTTACTTCATAATAGTATTTTGAATCATATCTGAAATATAAATTCACAGTTCGCAGGCATTTCTGGGGTTCATTCTTCGATTATTAACCCAAACGTGTTGTCCTCCAGATCTAAGATCACTCCATCCTTGTTTCTCCTGTCTGTGATTTATCTGTTGCATTGACACACGTGTCATGTATCTGTCCAATTTTGAAAGGCCATGATCATGGTGTCCTCCATCTTCCGTCACACCACTCAACGTCCTATTTTTGCCAGGAAGGCGACTGGAAATGGCTGCTTCCTCAGCAATGTTTTAACAAGTAAAGACATTTGACCCGGAAGCATGCCTCTGTCTGAAAATCTAAGATCAGATAAAACCAGAAGACTATCCGCATTCTACTCATTCGCACTATCCAACAACTTGAGAGCAAGCATCGAACAACAAATTCCCAAATTGAATTTCTGCAATTGTTTACATAGAATACATTGTGCAATCCAATAGGCTATGGAATAACAGTCCTTTTAAAAAAATGGAACTTATGAGAATTAGTAATTAATCTTTATTTTAAATTTTACCTACGAATCATTAATAGAGCACCTAGACTTTCATCAGTGTCCACCTGACAGGCACAATGTACTTCACTGCTATTTGGCTTTTGACAGGAAGTGACAATAACATTGCTTCTCCTCTCTTGAGTAAAGCAGTGGCCCATGTTCATGTATTCACTTTCTTTTTCCATTTGTCTAAAGTTCAGTTTCAAAGAACGGTAGTGGGAGGTCATATCTTGATGCTTTATACCTGCCTTCAGTCAGTTGTTTGACAGAACTAACTCAGATTACAGTCTTCCATTTGAAAAAAAACCTTTGTTTCACAATTTGGCAACCATTCTTTGCTGCCACGATAAGTTGATCCCAAATTGGTTGACGGAGTGAAAGAGATTGCAGATGACACCAAAATTGGAGGTGTAGTGGACAGTGAAGATGGTTACCTCGGATTACAATGGGATCTTGATCAGATGGGCCAATGGGCTGAGAAGTGGTAGATGGAGTTTAATATAGATAAATGCGAGGTGCTGCATTTTGGGAAAGCAAATCTTAGCAGAACTTATACACTTAATGGTAAGGTCCTCGGGAGTGTTGCTGAACAAAGAGACCTTGGAGTGCAGGCTCATAGCTCCTTGAAAGTGGGGTTGCAGGTAGATAGGATAGTGAAGAATGCGTTTGGTATGCTTTCCTTTATTGGTCAGAGTATTGAGTACAGGAGTTGGGAGGTCATGTTGCGGCTGTACAGGACATTGGTCAGGCCACTGTTGGAATATTGTGTGCAAATCAGGTCTCCTTCCTATAGGGAAGATGTTGTGAAACGTGAAAGGGTTCAGAAAAGATCTACAAGTATGTTGCCAGGGTTGGAGGATCTGAGCTACAGGGAGAGGCTGAACAGGCTGGGGCTGTTTTCCCTGGAGCGTTGGAGGCTGAGGGGTGATCTTATAGAGGTTTACAAAATTATGAGGGGCATGGATAGGATAAATAGGCAAAATCCTTTCCCTGGGTGGGGGAGTCCAGAACTAGAGGCATAGGTTTAGAGTGAGAGGGGAAAGATATAAAAGAGACCTAAGGGGCAACGTTTTCACGCAGAGGGTGGTATGTATATGGAATGAGCTGCCAGAGGATGTGGTGGAGGCTGGTACAATTGCAACATTTAAGAGGCACTTGGATGGGTATATGAATAGGAAGGATTTGGAGGGATATGGGCCGGGTGCTGGCAGGTGGGACTAGATTGGGTTGGAATATCTGGTCGGCATGGACGGGTTGGACCAAAGGGTCTGTTTCCATGCTGTACATCTCTATGACAGTAATATATTTCTTGATGAAGGTTTATTTTCAGAATGCATTTAAATATTTCTACTTCCAAACTTTCTCTCCCATGTCCATGTTATGGTATTTGTCTGGGGGTATGTGGAGCTTTCTGACTCAGAGGTAGAGATATTAACAATGCACCAGAAAAGCGTAGCATTTCTTTATACTATTTTGAATCCAAAATATAATCACATTAAAAAGTCACAAGGGTTCTTGTGGCAAAGTGCTAGTGTCCCTGCCTCGAGGTTCAAGTCCCACCTGTTCTGGAGGTATGTCACAACATACACAAACAGGCTGATTACAAATATTTTTGAATATGACAGTCATCTAAAAGGGCCAGTCATCTAAAAGTGCCCTGGGTACTTTTAGAAAAAATTAACCTATTTTTCTAATCAACCTGTTAAGAGATGTTATTACACCCAGGGGCAGGTGGGTCTTGAACCCGGACCTCCCTGTCCATGGGCAAGGACATCATTGTGCCACAAGAGGACCTTCTGCCCGAGGTACTTCCTTTTGCTGTTTTTTATTTCACCTATTTTTCTAATCAATCTGTTCAGAGACATTATTACACACCTCTGGAGTAGGTGGGACCTGAACTCACGCCTCCGTTTCATAGGTAAGGACACTACCACAGTGTACAAGAGGGTCCTTTGCCATAGATACTTATGCCCTTAAAATAATGTCCTACACTTATGGTATCATAACAATATAATAAACATATCATCAACAAAGTAAGGGTGCAGAGATGTGGAAGTTGTGGTTCTGGAGCTGGAAGTGGTGCTTTGTTTTCAGATCACATTACTGAACCACTTCTGATCCATAAATTAATCTGTGTGAAAATTTAGTAAAAGCCACAAACGGAAACAAGTCCATATGTGGAGTGGAATGTTGTCAGGATGATGTACAATGAAGACCTGGAGGCAGCAGTGACATGTCAGATGATTTGTACAGATTAGATTAGATTAGATTAGATTAGATTATGCAAACTCCACACAGTCAGTTGCCTGAGGCGGGAATTGAACACAGGTCTCTGGCACTGTGAGGCAGCAGTGCTAACCACTGTGCCACCGTGCCGCCCATATGTTTAGTGTAAGGTTGGGAAGATGGGAAGGGGACTTTCTAATTGGAGTGGGTTGTACCAAGAGAAATGCAGATGTAAAATGTTTGAGTTTGTTGAGAAAGTAACGAATAGGGTCATTCAGGCCAGCCATTAGATGGAGATGCCATAGATTTGCAAAAGGTATTTTTAAAAAATACATGCAATGAGAAATGCAAAAAAAAAGTTGGCCTCTGTTGCAAAGACAGTGGACTACAACAAGGTCATATGTGTCTCAATTATAAAGGGGTTTGGTGAGATCACATTGGAGTGTTAGTGGAAGTTCTCATTTCCACATACAAGGAATGATATACTTGTCTTTGACAGCACAGCAACGTCTCACTAGATTCGTTCCTGAGAGAAGAGAGTTCTCCTAAACTGAGAGACTTATAAATTGGCCATTATAATCTGGATTTTAAAGGAATCAGAGGTGATTCCATTGAAATATCCAACGTTCTGAAGGGTTTTGACAGGATAGACTCAAGCAGGTCATTTTCCCTGGTCTGAAACTCCAGCATGCAAGAGCACAGTCTCTGGATAGGGAATTGGAGGACAGGGGTGAGAAGAACACTCAAAAATACAGATTTGGAGATGCCTGTGTTGGACTGAGGTGGACAAAGCACTCCTTCCTGGTTTCCCAAATTCTAACACCTGTAACCTTGAGATGATTTAAAATTCTTCTCCGTGTCCTCACTCAAAACAAGTCTTGGTCATCCATTAATCCTGTCAGATCCCAGTCATGTACGGATCCCATTTTGAAACGCTTGTCCATGTTCTCAAATATATCAATGAACATGTCCCTCCCTCTCAGTCTCTCTCTAGTTCCATCACACACACATCTGTGCTCCTTTAATTCTGGTCTCTGGAGCACAACTGTTTCACACCTCTTTCAGTTGCCAAGTCTCAAGGCTCTGGAATTCCCTCCATGAACCACTCTTCTTTAAAGATGCTCATTAAAGCTTATCTCTGTGACCAATCTTTTGATCATCTACCGAATATTGCCTTCTGGGGCTCTATTTGAAATTCTGCATAATCATGATCATGGCCAATTGAGCATGTTGGAGCATGTGCTCTATATGAACTTCAGTAAGGCATTCGACAAGGTTCCCCATGGGAGACTGATTAGCAAGGTTCGATCTCACGGATTACAGGGAGAACTAGCCATTTATACAGAACTAGCTCAAAGGTAGAAGACAGTGTGTGGTGGTGGAGGGTTGTTTTTCAGACTAGAGGCCGTAACCAGAGGACTGCCACAAGGATCAGTGCTGAGTCCTCTACCTTTTGTCATTTATATAAATGATTTGGATATGAGCATAAGAGGTACAGTTAGTAAGTTTGCAGATGACACCAAAACTGGAGGTATCATGGACAGTGAAGAGGATTACCTCACATTACTACAGGATCTTGACCAGATGGGCCAATGGGCAGAGAAGTGGAAGATGGAGTTTAATTCAGATAAATGCAATGTAGGCCAACAATAATCTTCTCATCCTTAAAGTGAACTAGACTTTGAAATAAATTCAAAGCTTCAAAAAGTAAAATATGCACAACTGAATTATCACACAGAAACAGTAATCTGCATACCTGCTACTGTCTCTCATATCTTAGTTTTTATTGTGCAGTTGCTTTGAAATCAATCTTTACAACTGTGTTCTTCAGTAACATCGTCATTCCCTCACAATCTAGTAAAAAATACCTATATAGTTAAGCAGCTATGAAATTACAGTGTTGAAAAGCATTTCAGCCCAGTGTCGGAAGCCATGTCTTTTGACAGGCACTGATTCTGCCAGCAGTGCCTTCTGACATTTAATGCAAAAATAAAAGACACTTAGATGCAAAGATGAACCACATCAAAACTGGTAGTGTTCAACATCTCAAATAACAGTTAATTAGAAGTTTACAACACGCAGTCAACTGAAGTTTACAATGGTCATAAAGTACCAATGTTACTCTGCTTATCATGATTGTAATCAAGAGTGTGTTGCTGGAAAAGCACTGGAGGTCAGGCAGCATCCGAGGAGCAGGAGATTCGACGCTTCGAGCATAAACCCTTCATCAGCACCACACCCTTGACTCTAATCTCCTGCAGCTGCAGTCCTCACTTTTTTCCTTATTATGACTGTAGTTTTGTTTGAACATGGATGCTTTGTATATTTGCCTAAATCTTGCCTCAAATCAAGTGACACTGTGAATGAGAAGTGTCAGCAGTAGACAGAAAGGTTCAGAGATATCAGTACTACTCTTTACACCACTGTGTGTCACAATTCAGTGGCTAATGCCACATTGTAATATTCTAATAAGAAAACAATGTGCACTGAGCTGAAAAATGAAAAACAAAAATGCATTTAAAATGGTAAAATGAAGAAAAAATGCACTTAGGTAGTCCTTTTGTTATCCCTGAAATTCTCCACATCAATTAAATACTTTTGAAGCGCAGTTGCTGTTCTCGTGTAGGAAATATGGCAAGCAATTTGCATGCAGCAGCTTCTTGTTAATAACAATGTGATAATGACCAGACAATCTGTTTTTTTAGAGATGTTGATTGAGGGATAAATGTTGGCCAGGATACTGGGAACAAATCTCCCAACTCTTCTCCGAAATAGTACCCTTGTTTTCTTTTAAAACATCTGCCCGAGCTTCCTGAACATCTTAGCTGCATTGCATCTGCCTTGATTTTGTACTCATGGCTCTGAAATGGGACTTAAACCCACAATCAAACTACAATAGCCTCCTGCTTACTTTTACTGATAAGCTCCTGGTTATGCCATTCTAATCCACCAATTTTTTACGCTGCTGCAAAAAATTATTTTCAGCTGGAAAATATGGATTAAAAGTAGACATTTATGAACATCAAGATCTTTAATACATTAGAGAGGCTATTACATACTCTTCAATATTTTGGTTCATTCAGGTTGGAACTTTACTCAGTCTACACCTTTTTTTACCATGATATACTTTAAAGTAGCTAATTCTATTTGGTAAACATTTGCCCACATTGTTTTAACAAGAATGTGTTAGACAGTGAATGAGCTATTTATCCTCTATAAAAATACTTCATTTTCTTTGGCTTATATTATTTCCAAGGAGAAAGTGAGGTCTGCAGATGCTGGAGATCAAAGTTGAAACTTTATTGCTGGAACAGCACAGCAGGTCAGGCAGCATCCAGGGAACAGGAGATTCGACGTTTCGGGCACAGGAATCAAGATTCCTGAAGAAGGGCCTGTGCCCGAAACGTCGAATCTCCTGTTCCCTAGATGCTGCCTGACCTGCTGTGCTGTTCCAGCAATAAAGTTTCAACATTATTTCCAAGCAATAGATCCATTGATCACTACCCCATTAAGTAATTGACCAAATGCACATTCTGATGGCCTTTGAAGCTAGATTTCATTGATGCCAGGCCTATTCGAACTGCAAAGCACTTGCCTTCTGGAAATGCAAATTTACATTGTGCTTGAAGGATTTTTTTATGCATTCCATTCAGAAACAGCAGCACGAAAGTGAAAAGTTATTGGCATAATGAGAGGGAATTACATTTTCAATTCATCACAATCATGTGTGATATTTAGTCAGCTTTTTAATTCACAACCATATTTTTTAAAAAGTTTACAGAGGAAGTATAAACTTATCATTGAAAGGAAGATCTTTTGTTATTAAAAAATGTGTAATATTTCGCAATCTGTTTAGCCACGCATAACAAAAAGTACTTCTTCAGGATTTACTACGCAAGGTATTGTTTAAAAAAAAAACTCTTGAGGTTGAACAACACAAAAGAAAAAAAACTCCTCTCACCTGTCAGGTTGAGGGGCTGGCTAACTTCTGCCATTACTTGTGCGGGGATGGTACTGGATCCTATCAGAAGACCTCCATCTGTTACTCTCCTCCTGACAGGCCCCTCCAGCATATCACCAGCATTCATCCTGCTCCCTCTTCAACGATGGTTGGCTGTTACAGAAATCACGTTAAAGAATTTCCTTCTGTTCATTTAGTTGTATGTTAAACAGATATTGTTCAGCTTACTTTCAAAAAAAATTGAAGTTGATTGCACAGTTCAGTGAGTAGTGACGGTTGAAGTATCCCTCAGCCTTTCATAACACAGCGAGCATACAAAAAGTTAAGACAAAATGATATCTGACAAATATGTTTGCTGGCCTGTGTCCTCGATCCATATTATTAAATATTAGCTTAATCTGAAAGTTAAATTCGTGATAACAGGAAAAAGTGACCAATGAAAGAGAAAAAGGAAATGACAACTAATCATTACAAACTGTAAAGTTGTGCTTGCCTGACTGGAATTTTACTGCACTTGAAAATTTCCTTTCAAAATGGATATCTTGTGTATTAAGTACCACACCGTCAATGTCTCAAGTTAAATCAGTGTTCACTAATTAACGTTTTATCAATGTTTCATCACTGTGCTTCAACACTTCCAATTATTTTTCCCCTTAAACACACGCTCACATCGCCTTGAGATTTTCTGGCCCGACATGTTTAACGACTTTAAGTTATTATTTGATGGCCAGAAGTTGTTCACTTAAGTGGTGACTGACAGTCAGGTGTTTCATAGTCCAGTCGGCTCGTTTAAAAGCACTCACGTACATGTCTTCGAATGATTTTACGCTGTGTTGTGCGACGACCAGGGTGAAGCTTTTACTACAATTCTGACGCTGCGCTTTGTGCCATCTTTTCAGATCTCCTCGATTAACAATTACTACGCACAGTTATGATAGATACAATCTGCTAAATTGTGACTCAATTGTAATAGTTCCCCCTGTTGTTAAACTCAAGGCATCGCCGATTTCCATTCCACACGCATTTTCTCCACCTGATCAGTTTACACAATATCATGACTTAACCAAACTGAACGTTGTCTTTAGTTGAAAACGCTTTTAAAAAGGGTTTCCAGGGTGGAGACAAAACTAAATAAATTCAACTTTAATCTACATATGTGCAAGTGCTTCCGTTCCTCTACAATGTGTTACTTCCGTGTTTCAGTCAACTGCGGGAAAAGAAAAAGCACACACACACAAAAAAAGCCTTAACATCTTCCAACAAATGTCACACTCAGGATATGTGTGACCGAAATGCAGCAACATCTTTCAGGCAGGCGTGTAAAATTGTCACTGAAATGAAACGCCTGTTCCAGAAGGAAACTACACGCAGCGACCAAAAAATAGCCAACGCCACTTTAGAAAGACAATGTGTCAAATGAAAGCGGCTTTAACTGGGCGACAGAACTAGGAAATTCATCAAATACCTGGAAAACAAGTGGAAACTCAACTGAACACAGCAGCGAACCCTTCACCTCCTCCTCCTCCCTCTCCCACAGCGAACCCAAACCAGGCGCTGCTGTCCTCTTGCTGCTGGACAAAAACAAAGACTTCGCAATTTCTCTTCATTGACTTTCTCCAAAAGGCAAAAAAAAATACCCTGAACAAACAAGGAAGGATTTGGTTCCCCCCCCCCAAAGAAAACCTTTGCAGAACAGGGATATTTATCAAAATGGCGGAGCGCAGAATATTTACATCACTGAGTGCATTATTATAGATGAGAGAAAACATTAGCAGGGGAAACTGCCGCAAGATTGCAAAATACTGCAACTTCAGCCGGCAAATACTTGCAAAGTAACATTGCCGAATGAATCAGCATGCAAACGCTCAGCTGTTCTGCCCAACGGCTGACTTTTTCTTGCTTATGTGGAAGTGCATTGGAAATTCAATGTGAGGTGTTACTGCAGGAATGGCTTGTTTTCTTTAAAGCTAAGCCCATGGACAGAGAGGGAGGGGTGGAGAGGCAGTATTGACTGGAGGAAAACGGTGCGTGTTGCATTTCTGGATCTGACAGATTTTGTTTTCTAAAATTTCCCCACCCCCAGCAAAAAAAATAGATGAACTGTTGAAATAGTTTCATTGGTAAACCAGTCAACAGCAATTCCGCATTGCACGTTATGAAGACTATGTTGACAGTCAGTGCAGAAACTGTCAGAAAAGTGTGAAACAAAGTCTGTTCTATTCTGTGAGGAGGGCGCCGAGCCGCGCCGAGAGGGCACTTGTCCAGTAAAAAAAACTTCCCCATTTCTAAACGGAGAGAACTGTAATGTGAAGTTGAATGTCATCACGAGGAGCTGTGACTCTAAGGCCTTCCTCAGCTGAGAGAGGGAGGCGGACTGGGCGATAATTCAAGCGCGGACAGCACCCACTGCTGGATGTAGCGAAGCTACAACTCCACCTGGCTCTGGGCGACAGAAAGAGTGGGATCTACAGGAAAACGCTAAAGCTGAGAACCCACCTTGTGCTGAGAAAGAGAGGGTTGGGTGCTGGAAACTACCAGCAAGGTTGTCAGCACTGGCCCTCAGTACAAGAGAGGGAGAAGCAAGGGAGGTGAACTTTTGGAGAAAGTCAATAAGTAGAAGATGATGTGAGTGCTCTTGACAAGGTTGGACTGGATATGGCATCAAGGAGCCTAAGCAGAATTGGTAAGCAGCAGGGAAAGTGTTCCATTGGTTGGATTTATGCCTAGCCCAAAGGGAAGTGTTTGTGTCAGCATCCGTGGAGAGAAAGCAGAGTGAACATTTGGGGTTCAGTATTCCTTCTTCAGATACTTTTCAGCTGTGAGACAGAAGCAGGATATGAGTCAGATCCTGAAGAATGGTCACTGGACTCAAAACATTGAGTCTGCTTTCTCTCCACAGATGCTGCCAGATCTGCTGAGCTTTTCCAGCAATTCCTGTTTTTGTTTCTGCATCTGCAGCACTGTAGTTTTTTTTTGAACGTGGTTATGGTCATTCGAAGTCAATCACTGGTGTCCCAAAACATTATTTCAGATGTCCTCAATCTTCATCTGCTTCTTCAATGACCTACCCTCCATTAAACATTAGAAGTGGGGACGTACAGTGATGATAGCATGATGTTCAGCACCACTTGTAAGTCCTTAGGCATCAGCAAGACTTGGACGACACTCAGGTTGGATTGGTAAGCAGCAAGTAACATTAATGACATTCAATTGCCAGGAAATGATCACCTTCAGCAAGAGAGAGTCCAACCATACCCTCTTTAATATTATTGAAAGGCATTGCCATCACTCAATCCCTCACGATCAACATCTCAGTTTTACCATTGATGAAAAACTGAACTGGATTAGCCACATGAATTCTGGGCTACAAGAGCAGGTCAGACACTGGGAGTTCCTTGATAAGCAACTCATATCCAAGCAAAGCATAAGTCAGGATTATGAGGGATTATTCCCCACTTGGTTGGATGAGTGCAACACCAACAACTCTGAAGAAATTCAATGCCGATCAGGACAAAATAGCCCACTTGCTTGGCATCACATTAATCACTTTCAGCACTCACTCCCTTTATCACCAATGCACAATGGCAGCAGTGTGTACCAGCTACATGATGCACTACAGACATTTACCATGTCTCCATCAACAGCAATTTCTAAACCCAGGACCTCAACTACCTAAAGATATAACAGCAGCAGATGCTTGGGAACACTATCACCCGCAAATTTCCCTCCTAGCCATACACTATTCTGACTTGGAGCCTCACAACCATTCTGCGTTGTTGCTTTGTCAAGATGCTGGAACTCCCTTCCTGGCAACACTATGAATGTGCCTACACCCCAAGGAACACAGAAAGAAGACAGATCACCACTACCTTCACATGAGCAATCATTGCTCCACTAGCAAGTGATGTCCAACTGCCCTTAAAAGAAAAAAATAACATCTGTATGGAAATGAGCAGAAGAAAAAATATAAAGATGTGAGGATTTAGCATGAAATTATTCCTTCTATGTGGGAAAAAGATCAACAGGAGAAGAGGAAAAGGAATCAAATGTGCAACATGAAAATATTTGGCAAAGGAACATTAGAGAAGCAGACCTAATGGAATTAGGTTTTTATTGTCATTCTGACTCATGTTTTGGAATTGAGAATAATCTGAATGTGAGTTTTATAATAAAATGAAAGGACGTTAAGAAACAACAATGTAGCAAACTGCACAGTTTACCCTGCCTTTGTGTCGTCTTTGAAATCAAAAATGACCAGTCATTTGTTATTAATTTTCCAGACATGTATCTATGATCCATTTCTCCAGTGAATCAGAAATCTGTCTAGTTCCTTTCAAAAAATTTAACTGATGCATTACTATGAATCTAAGAAGGGCTCATGCCCGAAACGTCGATTCTCCTGCTCCTTGGATGCTGCCTGACCTGCTGCGCTTTTCCAGCAACACATTTTTAGCTATGAATCTAAGTAGCAGTTTATTCAAAAGTCAAAGAATTGCAAATATAGAATTTTGCTTCTTCAGATAAGACTAATCAGAGTTTTTTTCTGTGGATACTCGTGTGCCAAGATTCTGTTATTCTGTTTTTAGCTAATTATTTCTTTACATGCCTATTTAACTCGTTTCTTTGTATGGGATAACTGTATCTTGTAATGACCTTTCCTATTTTCTGAGAAGATCAAAAGATGACTTGGTGTAGGTTTTTGAATTCTGAATTGCGATGAGGAAGGGTACAGGATTAAGTTTATCCTTTGATTAGATAATAGAAGAGCAAACCAGGAAGCCTAAAAATAGGATTTTTTTAGAATGAATATGTCACACATTCTAAAAAAAGGCATTGATCAAGTATATAAAAATAGAATTGTGTAAGTATTTGGCTGAGATACATCGTACATATATATAAAGAATGCCAAAGATGATTAAATGCTGTGTGAAATATGTGGTTCATTTACCTCTGGCAGAAGTGATACATCTATGTTGGCCAGTGGAGTTAGTAAACTTAGATACTCTGGAGTTCTGCTTGATTCCCCTCAGGCAGGAGGGCATTTTCTAAGAATTTTACTGTTTATAAGATTACATTATTTGAGAACTTCGCTGGGAATATTGATTGAGTTGGACACAATCCATGACCAGCCAAGTTGTGCATGATTCATTGAAGGAATATATTTGATGGTCAACCTTTATATGCCAGACCTTTCCTCTTGTGATCACTTTCTTTATCTTCCCAATTGTTAGAACCTGGACTGAGACACCTTATTGATGATATGTTCTTCATTGTAGAATATTTGATATTTTTTAAGATCAACATGTACTGCCAAGTAATACTTAACACAAGTTGTAAATTATCTTCCCTTTCCATGCCTTTTCTTGCAACAGATTGATTAATTTGTAAACTTAAACAATTTACTCAACACAAACATTTTAAACTGTAATTTGAATAGCAGGGACTCAATTTTGACGCTTTATCTTGCTGGTTGTTCATCAATCTTGTGCTTTTTGACCTCCAGCCAATTTTTATCCAACCTTCAAATTCTTCCTTTAAGTTCAGGGTTTTAGTTCAAGCCATAAACCTTCTAACTAGCTTTATAAAATATATTTTTAAAGTTCAACCATATCTCTTCTACCAGATTATATACTTCTGCTTCTTTTTTTAATGAATAGATTTCTGTCTTGACCTTCTTTTATAAAGTCAGGTTAATTTGTAATTATTTTAATGTTACATCTTAGAAAATTATCCGAATATTTTAAAAACTATAAATTTCAATTTTTCTCAAATTTGTGTTTCCAATCTTTTATTTTTACATTAAAATGTTAATTATATTCCTCATCTAACTGAATGCAATTTTATGAACGCATGTATTGGATAATGCGTTGTCTGAGTCAATAAAGTGTGATGCTGGAAAAAGCACAACAGGTCAGGCAGCATCTGAGGAGCAAGAGAGTCGACGTTTCGGGTATCACCCTTCATTAGGACTGATGAAGCATTATGCCCAAAATGTTGACTCTCTTGCTCCTCAGATGCTGCCAGACCTGCTCTGCTTTTTCCAACGCCACACTTTATTGACTCTGACTTCTCCAGCATCTGCAGTCCTCACTATTTCCAAATTTCTTACAACTAATAAAATAAATCAGATAACAAGAAAAGCAATGAAGGCAGGTCTTTCTCATACTCCTGTATTTATATATAGTGATTTCAGGATTTCAATATCTAGGAAAGAAGATCATTTACAATATCAGTACCTTATAAGGCTTATTTTCATTTACAACATCAAAAAATCTAGAAATCACAGTAGGTCAGGCAGAATCAGGGAGAGAGAGCAAGCTAACTTTTCAAGTTTAGATGACTCCTCATCAGTGCAGCTCATTCAGTACAAATTCCAGCATCTGCAGGAATTTGCTCTTTTTTTTAACTTTTATATAATTTTTAATTAGGTACTGTCAAGGTTGATTTTGTCAGTTTTATCAAAGTTGTCTGTGACATCCAATGCGTAACGACTTGGAGAATCTGTTCTGTATCTGCTTCAAATAGGCCAGTGTTATGTGAAGTTGCCACTGTCTTAAAATATTATGTGTCAGATTACCTGTTGATTAGTCAAAATTGTACCTTCTCATCTCAGAAGTGATTTGTTATCAAAGTAACTTTGTAGAAAACAGTCACGTTCAAAATTTATGAAAGTGTCAGTCCTCCCTCTTGACCTAAGAGGGGATTTATCACTTCAGAATCGTCTGGCACAAGGTATTAGTTCGTTTATGACTTTAACTTTCAATGGCTTGCACCATTTCATCTTCACAGCTCTAGTACAGATTTGATTCTTTAAACATGTTTGTTCTCATCTGGTCAAGATATGTTTGTTGTCCGAATCAACCACAACAGTCTTTTGTTTATAAGAGAAACTATGTCATTCAAACATGTTCTCCCTTAGGGTCACTCCTCATTCTTTGGTGTCAGCATATTATGGTTCTTTTCCTTAATTGTTGATCTTTGTGTTACTATTTACTGTGCAATATCCTTTATTGCTAGGTTTATTGAGAAATCATTCGGACTTCTAACATTGTTTTAAAATCAAACATTCCGTATAGCTGATAAATTTGTCTTTGATGAACAGTATTTCAATAGTATACTCTACGCAAATGGACGCAATGTTCTGTTTCTCAAATTGGTTCAAACAGTTCCTTCAATTATTGTTACATTGTAAATTTTATGAAACCATTTTATTGCATGAGATGACAAGAATGCATAGGAAGGATTTTTTCACTTTATGTAAATTGGTTTGAAACAGCATCCTCAATGTCTTTCAGCCCTAAAAATGCATTCATCTTAAAAAAAAGTTAAATAACTTGAACAAAATTAAGACAGGAGTAAAATAGAAGTACAGAGAGAAGAAGAAAGGAATAAGAGAATTGTTTCTACATAGAATATATAACATAGAACTGTATAGCACAGAATGGGCCCTTTGGTCCACGATGTTGTGCTGAACTTAATGCCAAATCTCCCTCCTGTCTGCCCTTGGTCCATATCCCTCTATTCCTTCCATATTCATGTGCTTATATAAAAGTCTCTTAAACACCCTATTGTATCTGCCTCCACCACCATCCATGGCAGTGTGTCCATTGTCCTGCCAGTCTCTGTGTAAAAAACCTGCCCCTCACATCTTGTATGAACTTTCCCCCTCTCGTCTTAAATACATGAACCCTAGTTTTAGACATTTCAACTCTGGGAAAAAGGTTCTGACCGTCAACCCTTATCTATGTATCTCATAATTTTGTAAATTTCGATCAAGTCGCCTCTCAGACTCTGCCACTCCAGAGAAAACAACCGGAATTTTTCTAGCCTCTCCTTATGGTTTATAGTCTCTAATCCAGGCAGCATCCTGGTAAACCTCTTCTGCATCCTGTCCAAAGCCTTCACATCCTTCCGGTACTGTGGTGACCAGAATTGAATGTAGTACTCTAAGTGTCGCCTAACCAATGTCTTATAAAGCTGCAACATAATATCCTGACTGTTCTACTGAATTTACTGAAGCACGCCATATACCTTCCTCACCGCCCTATCTACCTGTGTGGCCACTTTCAGGGAGCTATGGATTTGAACCTCAAGCTCCCTCTGTACATCAATGCTGTGCAGGGTCCTGCCATTAATTGTATACATTTCCTTAACATTTGATCTCCCAAAGTGCAGCACCTAACACTTTTATGGATTAAACTCCATTTGCCATTTTTCTGCCCATATCTGCAACCGATCTATATCCCGCTGTATCCTTTAACAACTTCTACACTATCCAAAAAACCAGTCTTTGTATCGTCTGCAAGTTTATTAACACACCCATATACATTTTCATCCAAGTCATTTTTATATATCACAAACGTAAAGGTCCAAGTACAAATCCCCATAGAACACCACAAGTCAGGGACCTCCAGCCTGAAAACAACCTTCCACCACTACCCTCTTTCTTCTATGGGAAAGCCAATTCTGAATAAGCACAATGGATCCCATGCATCTCAATCTTCTGGATGTGCCAACAATGAAGGACTTTGTTGAAAGCCTTACTAAAATCCATGTGGACAACATCCACTGCTCTACCCTGGTCGATCACCTTCGTCACCTCCTCAAAAAATTCAATTGAGTTAGTAAGATATGACCTGCCTTGCACAAAAGCCATGCTGACGGTCCCTAATTAGGCCACTCTTTTCCAAATGCACAAAAATCCTATCCATAAGAATTCTATCGATTGGCTCCCCAAACACCAATCTATAGTTTCCTAGATTATCCCTATTTCCCTTCTTGAACAGAGGAGCAACATGACCTACTCGTCAGTCCCAGAGGATCTCTCCAGTGGCTAGCGAGGATACAAAGATCTTGGTCAAGGCCCAAGCAATCTCCTTTGTTGCCTCTCTCAGTAACTTGTGTAGATTTCATCGAGCCCTGGAGACTTATCCACCTTGATGCTCTTCAAGATACTCAACATCACGTTTAACAGTGTTTAGGAAATTTAATGAAAAATATAAAAATGCAATGAAAAAAGTCAAAAGGGGAATGGAGTTTCCATTTTGAAATTCATTGAGATGATAAAATAGTCATAGAGTCATACAGCATGGAAACAGACCCTTTGGTTCAACTTGTCTGAGCTGAGCAGACATCCCAATCTGATGAGGTCCCATTTGCCAGTATTTGGCCCATATCCCTTTAAACCTTTCCTATTCATAAACCCATCCAAATGTCTTTTAAATGTTGGAATTGTACCCGCCTCCACCACTTCCCCTGGCAGCTTGTTCCATACACGCACCATTCTCTGCGTGAAAAAGCTAGCCCTTGGGTCTTTTTTAAATCTATCCCCTCTCACCATAAATCTATCCCACCTCAGGGAAAAAAACCTTGGTCATTGACCCTAGCCATGTCCCTCATGATTTTATAAACGTCTATGAGTTCATCCCTTAGTGAAATGGGAAATGTGAAATGTTGTGAGGGAGATCAGGCAACATTATGGGTTAATCATAGTTTGTGAAGAGCAACAAGGAATGTATTGTGGAAAATAAGCCTGAAGTATATCAATTAAGAGTATTTGGGTCCAGGAGGATTAGGTCCAGAATCAAGCAATTTTTAAAAACTGGAATAAATTATCTTGGTCGTGAATTGGAAGTAGGAAGGAAACTAAGCTCAGAATTAAAAATTGATTTGAGTCAAAATGAATATCAGTGCCTAACTGAAATTTCTGGATGAGGAATGGAAGGATCTACAATAGATGCCAGTCAGAGGAAATTGCACAACACATGCTGTGAAACATAAAATATTCTCTGCCTTTGTGATTTAGATGCATCTTAAACCTCTGTTCCCTTCAACATCTCAAAAACAGTATTGTGGCATAAAGGAGCCTGAGTGTGAGCAGAATGGAGCTTCTTTTCTGCTGTCAACTGTCTGAGTGACATTACTACATGAGAAAGCTGGCAGTGGAAAATGTATACTACTCTAAATCATGTCTGCAAAATGATTATTCCGCTAAGACTGGGGTGGAAAGGGACTCTGCTTTCCAGACAATTGTGGGGACATTATTTCCAGGAAAATGAGATAGCAGGCACAATGATGTCATTAACAAATTTGAATCCAGATGTAATCCAGATTTTTGTTATACCATCATTGGAAATGCATGGAAAAACTTGGTTGAGCAATGGATAGCATTCTCTGATGTGCCAACCTATATCCCTGAATCCTCAGATCATAATAACAATGGAAAAATTACTTTATTGAAGTCAGGTCAATGCAGAGAATACCAGCAGCTCCCAATCAGCATAAAATTGAAGCATGCAATGATTGTAATCGTTGGATGTGACTTGATGCTTTTCTTGCTTCAGTACTGCAGTAGAATGGGGTGTCACATCTAAGGCTGGTCACATTAACATAAATATTATCATCCAGAATAGCAGAACATGGGTGGACACTTCAAATCTTGGTTATATTTTCATGGCTGAAAATGTGTTGCTGGAAAAGCGCAGCAGGTGAGGCAGCATCCAAAGAACAGGAGAATCGACGTTTCGGGCATAAGCCCTTCTTCAGGAAGCCCTTTCTCCTGCTCCTTGGATGCTGCCTGACCTGCTGCGCTTTTCCAGCAACACATTTTCAGCTCTGATCTCCAGCATCTGCAGCCCTCACTTTCTCCTCGTATATTTTCATGGCACCAGTCTAGGGGACCTGGCTGGGATCACCAAACCATTTCCAGAAGTGAGATTTCTCTAAAATGGCTCAGCGCATTAATCAATTGTAAACAAAGACAATGAAGTCCAATGCAAAGAAAAAATAAGAAAAAATTGCAGGTCCTGGACCTCCTCCATCCTCAAACCCTTACCACGGGACCCTGCAACAACACTGGATCAATGTGAATTTCACCAGTTTCCTCATTTCCCCTCCCCCCACATTATCCTAATCCCAAGCCTCCAACTCGGCACTGTCCTCCTGACCTGTCCATCACTTTTCCCATCTATCTGCTCCACCCTCCTCTCCGACCTATCACCTTCTCCCCCACCTTCATCGACCAATCGCACTCTCAGCTACCTCCCCCTCCCAACCCCAACCCCAACCCCCTCCCATTTCTCTCTTAGCCCACAAACCTCATTTCTGATGAAGGGCTTATGCCTGGAATGTTAATTCTCCTGCTCCTCAAATGCTGCCTGACCTGCTGTGCGTTTCCAGCACCACACTCTCAACTAAGAAAAAACAGACAGTCAAACAGGTTTATCAGCAACATTATGCTGGGCCAAACTCTGTTTAGTTAGTTAAGTAACCCCTGTTAAGTCATCCCTGTTGACTTCTGGTGACTGGTACCCAGGCTGACGGAGCTGTCCCAAGGATCAGCCAAGCAACAGTCTGGTACTCACAGAGGAATGTATATAAACCAACACCTCAGTCTCCTCCATTACCATCCCTGATTATACTCTGCCCAATCAGAACTGGGGATATTGTAGCAGAGCAAAAATTTTTTAAAAACTTGAATTTAAATAAGCAACTTTTGTGACCTCAGGGATTCTACAGAACTTTACAGGCAGTCAAGTACATTTGTAATATAGTAATATAGTAATATGGTTGTAATATAGGAAGTGCAGCAGCCAATTTGCACATATCCACATCCCTGATAGGGATATGATGGTAACCTCACTGTCAGCTTTCTCCCAAATAGCAGAGGATAATCAAGAATAAAATTTGTTCCCTGAGTACATGTTTACTACAGCTCATTACAAATTCCAGATGAAGAATTGGACTCTAATCCTTGCTGCAGCCTTGAGCCATTGTGCACACCAGACCTGAAAGACAGATGAAAGGCCAGTTTAGCATCCCTCATATCAATGCAATATTCAAAAGACAAAGGCACCCGGAAGTCTGTGGAAAATCTCAATTAATATTGATCCCAGAAGTGACATAATAAGTTACAAAGAAAAAGCCTGGAAGCTCAATATTTCCAAAAATAAACATAAACTGACCAGCAACTACCCAACCGTATATTAAGACAATATTCTGTCAAGAATAAGGAAAATCTTCTGTTACCGGAATTGCTTTCATTACACAGACAGTGGCTCATGATTTCGGTAGTGTCTGACAGCCTCAGGTCATTATTGCATTATTGCAGGAGAACTTCAAGGTAGATTTTTTGGACTCAACATCTTTTAGCTGTTTCATCAACACCTTCACCCCATCATCAGATGAAGCATGGGGCTGTTTACCGAAGATGACAGTGTTCAGCTTGTTTGTAACTCTTGTTACAATGAAGCAAGGCAGGCCAGCTCACAGTAAAAGATGGACTCCATCCAGGTTAGGCTGGTTCAGGAAGCAATGCACTCAGCAGACTGCCAGGCACCTGCTCAACCCCAGACAATCCCATGATTCCAGCCATTAATGACTTTGTCAAATAGCACAGGCAGGTTTGCCAGAGCACTTGATAAGCTGGATTGAAAGATGGAGGAGTCCACCAACATTATCAGTACTGTGCAGTCTCTGGTATGCATGCATTTGGCTGCCTCAAAGGATAGGCTGGCCTCCAAGTCCTGGGAATGTAGTGTCTGCCGATATGCGGATGTACCTGTATTCCATTGCTCTCGCCATTGTTTGTCAGCATTAACAGCAGGGGAACAGGGACATCGACCTCACTCCAGATGCCCCTTCCTCTCAGGGAGAGCACGTATGCCAGCAGGCAGCTAAGGAGAAGAGCAACCAAATGCAAGACCCCCAAAAACTTCTTCTAAGGAAACTCTAGTGTTGTACATCCTGTCCACCTCCTCAACTCCCTATTGCCTGACATCCTAAAGCTTGCAGAAATCCAGGCAAAGGATTATGCATCTGCACCTGGGCAGGACACCCTCAGCGTGCCTGGGCCCTCTTGCCCCAAGGGAAAACCAGCCAAGTCTTCCAGGCTAATGGGCCATCTACAGGACAGACCCTCCAGTCTAGCAGAAGAACTGAAGACTTGCACTTTGAAAATATTTACTCTATTGACACTGATGCTGACAAACCAACCTAAATCGTACCCGTTTGAGAGCTGAGTAGTCTTTCAGCTATCCCAAGGAAGAAAGAAGTTCTAATGGCCAAGCATTGCTCTTCTCTCACAAGTCCAACTCCTTAACAGCTGACATCATGGACTTTGAACCGTGGCATTGATGACTGTAGCCTAGGCCTTACTGTTTAATGTGGCAACACTAAGGCTAAAAGAAACATTCAGGGAATGTGATAGGGCTTGACTTTCACAAATCACCCTCAAGAACCAAAGAGGACATGTATGTGCAGAACTGCAGGAGATGGGTGATGTTCTCAATGAATATTTCTCCTCTGTGTTTACCATAGAAGAAGACAAGAAGACTTGGGAACTTGGGGAAGTTAGTGGTGATATCTTAGGGACAGTCCATATCACAGTGGAAGAGGTGTTGGATGTATTAGAATGTGTGAAGATGGATAAATCTCCTGGTCCTGACCAGATATGTCTAAGAACCCTGCAAGAAGCTATATATCTAAGAACCCTGAGGGGCCCTGGCTGATATTTTTGCATCATCATTAGCCACGGGTGAGGTCCTGGAAGACTGGAGGGTAGCGGATGTTATGCCATTATTCAAGAAGGGCTGCAAAGAAAAGCCCAGGAACTATAGGCCAGTAAGCTTAACATCTGTGTTGGGTAAGTTACTTGAGAGGACAGTGAGGAAGGTTATCAGAAATTGCACAGGTCCTTGATCAGCTAAGGAATTGAATTGAATTTATTGTTACGTGTACCGAGGCACAGTGAAAAGCTTTGTCTTGCAAGCAATACAGACAGATCACATAAGTAACATAGATAAGTAAATAATAGGTAAACAGCAGCAAAAGCAAAAACATATGTATGGGCAAATGTTAAGAGTTTGTGAGTCCATTCAGTATTCTAACAACAGTAGGGTAGAAATTTTTTCGAAACAGGCTGGTGTGTATGTTCAGGCTTCTGTACCTTTTCCCCAATGGTAGAGGTTGTAGAAAAGCATTGCCAGGGTGGGATGGATCTTTGAGAATGCTGGCGGCCTTTCCTTGACAGCGGGCCTGGTAGATGGATTCTATAGATGGGAGATTGGTCTTTGTGATTGTGGGGACCAAGTTCACCACTCTCTGTAACTGTCTCCAATCTTGAATGGTACAGTTGCCATACCAGGTAGTTATACATCCAGACAGAATGGTCTCGATGGCACACCTCTAAAAGTTGGCAAGGGTATTCACCGTCATGCCAAATTTCCTCAGCTGCCTTAGGAAGAAGAGACGTTGTTGGGCCTTTGTAACCAGTGCGTCCACATGAAGAGTCCAAGAAAGCTTGTTATGAATGACTACTCCCAGGAGCTTGACACTCTCCACTCATTCCACCTCTGTGCTGCTAAGGTGTAAGGGGACAAGAGTAACATCCTACCAAAAGTGGGCTGAGAAATAACAAACAAAGTTTACTATCGATAAGTGTGAGGTTTTGCACTTCGGAAAGTCAAATCAAGGTAGGAGTTTCATGGTGAACGGCAAGGCCTTAAGGTGTGTAGTGGAAAAGAGGGATCTTGGCGTTCAGATTCACAGCTCTCTGAAAGTGGAGTCACAGGTAGACAGGGCAGTGAAGAAGGATTTTGGCACACTGCCCTTCATCAGTCAAGGCACTGAGTATAGATGTTGGGAAGTTATGTTGTAGTTATACTGGACATTGGTGAGGCTGCATTGAGAGTATTGTGTTTAGTTTTGGTCACCTTGTTATAGGAAGGATATTATTAAACTGGAAAGAGTGGAAAAGAAATTTACAAGGATGTTGCCTAGTCTTAATGTTCTGAGTTATAGGGAGAGGTTGGACAAGCTAGGACTTCTTTCTTTAGAGCGTAGGAGACTGAGGGGGGATCTTATCGAGGTGTATAAGATCCTGAGCGGCATGGATAGGGTAAATGCGCCCAATCTTTTTCCCAGGATTTGGAAATCAAGGATGAGAGGGTATCAGTTTAACACTAGAGGGGAAAGAATAAAAGGGAACCTGAGGGGAAACTGTTTTTACACAGAGGGTGGTACGCATATGGAATGTGCTGCCAGCAGAAGTGGTTGAGGGGTGTATATTAATAACATTTAAAAGGCATTTGGACAAATACATGGATAGGAAAGGATTAGAAGGATATGGGACAAAGTGTAGCGAAATGGGGTTAATGTGGATAGACATTTTTAGTTGGCATGGACCAGTTTGAGCCAAAGGGCCTGTCTCAATGCTGTAGGACTCTCTGGCTCAATGACTTACACCCAACTTGTCAGTGAGAGTATGGGATCGGTCATGACTCCACACGTCTCTGCAAGCGAGTTGTATTCTACCTTTCAGCTTTTCAAGGGAATGCACTGCCATTCGAGGCTGGGAGATATATAATGGGGATTTCCATTTCCATTCTCCTTCGCAGCCCCAGTGACCCGCTGAGGGAAGCTACACACAGTGCTAGCCCTCTCTGGTTGAGGGCTCAGAATGCTTGAGCATGTCCGGATCATTTGGGAGTCACTCGTCACAAACTCTGAAATCTTGATAACTAATTAATAATGGAAAGGTGTAAAGGAGGAAGTTGTGATTGTCTCAGCCTGTTGCCTGTCATGAGAGGCACTTCACAACACTATACAGTGACTGAAGCTTTAAAACCTATCTAACCTCAGTGCCGTACAATGTTACTGCCCTATGTTACTGACTGCTGCTTTCTCCATGAAGGCAAGGAGAAATTCAAGTCTCAATACTTTAAGTTGCAATCAGCTATTGGTACTGTGCATACAACCATATGGATAAGAACACATTTATTCAATGACAGAAAATTTTAAAGAGAGCAGAAACAACCAAGTGCCTCACATATGTGACTGTCAACAAACTCCTTGCCTTATAACCAACAGGAAGTCACGCAATGAAAGGAAGTTTTAATTCAAATCTTTCACCTGTGAAGAAGGTCTTCAGTTAGGTTTGTCTGATTTCTCATGCTCAACAATACATTGCTCCATCATGCTCTCTTGGATGTTCTTTCTCATTTAATATCCAGATCCTGATCCTCATCTTCATCTTTCGAAGATTTCTGTTCATCTCCCAATTCCCTGATATCCAGGATGTCCCTCTTTCATTGCTTCCAGTTGTGAAGGGCACGACATGCCAGAAAGATGACCCATCCTGTTTAGGTGACATTGCGATGCTCCAATGGAATGGTCTAGTCATGGAAACTTCACCTTGGGGAGATGTGTGATGTATTTGATTATGGTCTTGTTGGAAACATGGTCAATGATGTACCTCTGAGGGTTTAAAGGTTATCACCCTGATTGATGTACTCTCAACCCTGGACTATCTGCACTTGACCTGCAGGACTGACTGTGGCCCAATTCCTGGAATGAAAGATCATAGATTTATGGACTCTGGCAGTGGTCAATCCTTTGGGCTGGAATTGGATGATCCTCTTGACTGAGAGTGGAGTCATCCTATGAGTAATGATAGTCCCCCGTAGGCACACCAAGGACTGACCCTCTTTGATTTTCAGAGATGGCCGTGCGGTTGAAGAACATGCAGTGTGTTTGCCTTGTGAGCTGTTGGACATGTTTTTAGATTAGATTACATTACAGTGTGGAAACAGGCCCTTCGGCCCAACAAGTCCACACCGACCCGCCGAAGCGCAACCCACCCATACCCCTACATTTACTCCTTACCTACGGGCAATTTAGCATGGCCAATTCACCTAACCTGCACATCTTTGGACTGTGGGAGGAAACTGGAGCACCCGGAGGAAACCCACGCAGACACGGGGAGAACGTGCAAACTCCACACAGTCAGTCGCCTGAGGCTGGAATCGAACCCGGGTCTCTGGTGCTGTGAGGCAGCTGTGCTACCGTGCCGCCCACTTGTAGGTGTGACACTGACATACTATGATGCTATGAAGAACACAGCCACCACCTTTGACTATTCAATATTCCCAACCACGACAAGCCGCCTGCCACTCCCTCTGAACTAGCAAGCAATGTAGACCACAGAGGCTGGAAACCTCCAAGTAAAGACAAAGTGAGTGACTGCTAAGAAAATAAGTGAACATCCATAAGAAATATCTTGTGCAAAAGATGCATGTGTGAATGCAAAGTGACTTGGCAAAGATATGCAAGTCATAAATGCCTCTGAGCTCCAACATGTAGATGTGTAAACAACTTGTTTGTGAGTTGTTTCAAGAGCAGCATTTTGGGAACTGAGGCCATCCAGTTTGTTCGGAAATGGGACAAATTGTGATCTGCACAGGAATGAGGGGAAGTTAGCTCATAATGTGTTGAAGTTGCTGCTCAATAGCAGGATATAATTATAAAATAATATAATAATATTATAAATGCACAATTATTATTATAGTATAGCAATGATACAATAAATAATGTAATTATGAAATAAATGATCATAAAGATAAAGAAGAGTAGACACTCTCTTGCAAATCTTAGCAGGACTTATGCAGGACTTAAGGTCCTAGAGAGTGTTGCTGAACAAAGAGACCTTGGTGTGCAGATTCATAGCTCCTTGAAAGTGGAGTCGCAGATAGATAGAATAGTGAAGAAGGTGTTTGGTATGCTTTCCTTTATTGGTCAGAGTATTGAGTACAGGAGTTGGGAGGTCATGTTGCGGCTGTACAGGTCATTGCTGAGGCCACTGTTGGAATATTGCATTCAGTTCTGGTCTCCTTCCTGTCGGAAAGATGATGTGAAACTTGAAAGGGTTCAGAAAAGATTTACAAGGATGTTGCCAGGGTTGGAGGATTTGAGCTATGGGGAGAGGTTGAATAGGCTAGAACTGTTTTCCCTGGAGCGTCAGAGGCTATGGAGTGACCTTATAGAGATGCGTGGATAGGATAAATAGACAAAATCATTTCCCTGGTGTGGGGGAGTCCAGACCTAGAGGGCATAGGTTTAGGGTGAGAGGGGAAAGATATAAAAGAGACCTAAGGGGCAACATTTTTACTCAGAGGGTGGTACATGTCTGGAATTAGCTGCCAGAGGAAGTGGTGGGGGCTGGTATCATTGCAAGATTAAAAAGGCATCTGGATGGGTATATGAATAGGAAGGATTTGGAGGGATATGGGCTGGGTGATGGCAGGTGGGACTAGATTGTGTGGGATATCTGGTCAGCATGGACGAGTTGGACAGAAGGGTCTGTTTCCATGCTGTATATCTCTATGTCTCTATGACATCGAGGGAATGGAAAATTGCACCCAAAATGTTTGGTCGTACTCTTCAGTATTCACCATCAGCTCAGTGTGGATGAAGTACAACTGCAGAAATTCAACCCAGATGTAAACTTTCACCCATCAACCAACTCTCACTGAGAACATGCAGAGGAACATCGTCATCTCATAATTCTTCACCAACTCACATCTTATTTTATTTGAATACAGGTCACTGTCATGTTGTTGCTCGTCAAAATTCTGGAAAACCATTTTGGAAGGAGAATCACCACAAGAACTGTTGCAGTTGAAGTAAAAAAACTGACCAACGTCTTCACAGCTAATGATGCACAATTATTCAATCTTGTCAGTATCATTCATATCCAGTTAATAAAAATAGAGTGGCTGCTGATGTAACCTGTTGTCTTCTTGACTTCTTTGATTCAGCAGTGCACCCTCCAATGAGTCTAACAATTTGCTGCTTCAAGGAGGTTCCCTTTGTTCTAAAGATAAAATTCAATGGAAGCAGCAAGTACTAAGGAACAAACAGCCATTACCCATTGTGTCTGTGAACACTTTTTTTTCTGAGCCATTCCATTCCCTTTAATGCAAAAAAGAATGGGGAAGAAATCCTCTGGCTGTGAGATGTCTATGGAGACAACTGTTGTGAAAAATAAAGTGTAAACTCCACAAAGGTTCCATGTAAGTTCATCAAAACTTTAACACTGAGGAGATGCAAGATGGCAGTGATCCAGTACGTCTGCCCAAGAACCCAGACAAAGTGATGCATTCACCCTCCCTTCCTACCCATTGTGGTGCAATTTGCTGATTCTAGACCCCTAGAACTGCTATTTATTAGTTTCAGGAGTTTTCTTTTCAAAAGGAAGGGGAAAAAAATGACTAAGGGCAAAGGACCATGAGGATTGCAACAAGCAGAGCATTCCCCTGCAGTACAGGGCACACCTGTGGCTGAGGCATAGGCCTCCACGAATGCTCCCGAGGACTTAACTGTCGAGCAGAGCCTGGTCTCAGAGTTCGTAAAACTCCGAGAGAAGATCAATTCAGCAATGGAGGAGACCCGGGCCAGGCTGGAACCAATCTCGGCCATGCTGCAGAAGCATGACCCGGAGAGCCAGCATCTCGCATAAACCAACCTTTCCGTCGACATTTCCGCCACCTCCAAACAGACCCCACCACCAGGAATATATTTCCCTCCCCACCCCTTTCCGCCTTCCGCAAAGACCGTTCCCTACGTGACTACCTGGTCAGGTCCACGTCCCCCTACAACCCACCCTCCCACTTCCCCTGCCACCGCAGGAACTGTAAAACCTGCGCCCACACCTCCTCCCTCACCTCTATCCAAGGCCCTAAAGGAGTCTTGCACATACATCAAAGTTTTACTTGCACATACACTAATATCATTTATTGTATCCGTTGCTCCCGATGCGGTCCCCTGTACATTGGGGAGACTGGGCGCCTCCTAGCAGAGCGCTTTAGGGAACATCTCTGGGACACCCGCACCAATCAACCACACCGCCCCGTGGCCCAACATTTCAACTCCCCCTTCCACTCTGCCGAGGACATGGAGGTCCTGGGCCTCTTTCACCGCCACTCCCTCACCACCAGACGCCTGGAGGAAGAACGCCTCATCTTCCGCCTTGGAACACTTCAACCCCACGGTATCAATGTGGACTTCAACAGTTTCCTCATTTCCCCTTCCCCCACCTCATCCTAGTTCTAAACTTCCAGCTCAGCATTGTCCCCATGACCTGTCCGGACTTGTCCTACCTGCCTATCACCTTTTCCACCTATCCACTCCACCCTCTCCTCCCTGACCTATCACCTTCATCCCCTCCCCCACTCACCAATTGTACTCTATGCTACTTTCTCCCCACCCCCATCCTCCTCTAGCTTATCTCTCCACGCTTCAGGCTCACTGCCTTTATTCCTGATGAAGGGCTTTTGCCCGAAACGTAGATTTCGAAGCTCCTTGAATGCTGCCTGAACTGCTGTGCTCTTCCAGCACCACTAATCCAGAATCAGGTTTCCAGCATCCCTTTTATCCAGGGAGACTATCAAGCCCAGAATTGACCCTTACTGGCACATCTGGACCATATTTAGCATTCTCCTAATGTTATTAGAGGACCTGCAACCCCTAATAAAACCTGTCTAGTCCTCCTTTACAATGGAGGGCAAGACATTCTCCAGCCTCAACGCCAGCATTTTCGACAAAGTTTTAAAGTCCACGTTTAATAACAAAATGGGCACATATGAAGTGCAATTCTCTGGGGTATTCCCTCTCTTGAGAATAAGAGAAATATTTGCTTCTCTCAGAAAGGATGGGAGGCAATCCTGATTGTACGAGTAATTGTACTTATCCAACATTGGTCTGGCCAGCATGTCTATAAAATCCTTATAAAACTCACTCCAAAATCCATCTGGGCTGGACGCTTTACCGCTCTGGAGCTGCCTCACCACTTCTTGTATTTCTTGGATTGTCAGAGGGGCATTCAAAAGAGACGCCTGCTTTGAAGTTACACCTGGTTTAATTTAGTTTCTTTTAGTTTTGATTTAGTTATTTATTGATTTGTAGCTGAAAATGTGTTGCTGGAAAAGCGCAGCAGGTCAGGCAGCATCCAAGGAACAGGAGAATCGACATTTCGGGCATAAGCCCTTCTTCAGGCTTATGCCCGAAACGTCGATTCTCCTGTTCCTTGGATGTTGCCTGACCTGCTGCGCTTTTCCAGCAACACATTTTCAGCTCTGATCTCCAGCATCTGCAGCCCTCACTTTCTCTCATTTATTGATTTGTAGTCTGTGTAGAGTTTTTTTTTCTCCTAAATTGTTGGTGGAGTAGAGTAGTAGTTTATTTACTGTTATTGTTGTTATATTGCAAGATTGTTCTTTTTTTTTGTAGTAATTTTATATTTTTTATAAAAAATTCAAAATCTTCTTCTCAATAAAAATATTCACTCAAAGATTAACACTGGTTGGATCAGATAAATCAAGCATTTTGTGGTTGATTTGTACGGGTTTAGATAAAGGACAGATTGCAAACTTGTTGCAACTGAATCAGAGCATCAGCAGGAATACAAATGACACTTTGAACGTTACCAGGATTTTACTGGTTAAATCTTAGTGACTGTTTTGGAATCTTGTTCTCTCGTTTCCAAGTCATCGTACATCATCCGAACGTGAACGTCTGTTCTTGTCTGGAGAGACGCAAACAGACAAGCTGCTCATTTGTTTCCATCTGCCCATGAAGAGGTAGCTCATATTAACTCACTCATCATCTATCCATTCATAAAGTTACAGGCTGAAATCTGTGAATTCCATTTTCATTTTCAAGATCAAATTTTTCATGTTGGCCATTTAAAAAAGTGAGATGATGTGATGGGGCAGACATCCAACAATCCCGAATGTAATGCCCCTGAGCAACTAAATAGAATTACTTCCTTTAATTGTTTGAAGTTTTAATTTAATGACTTTTGAATTGAGAAGCCAAGTTAATGAGCAAAGGCCAAAAGTATCAAAACCAATCTATAAATTAATTAAAATGTGAAAATAATTTTTAAAAAAATTATTTCAGTAATTGCTATAAACAGAACTTCTTCCACAGTTTCTTGGGATGAAAAATGACTTGCTTCCACTCCAATTTGATTAATTCAGTTATGACTGATACATTCAGTATGTGATTTGCAAACTCTGTCACATGTGGGCTGTTTGAACAGTTGGGTAAAAAGGGATGTTTGTTCATACCCTCTGAAACCTCTAATTCATCTCTGCCTTTCCCAACAAAGTCTCTCAGTACCCAAGGTTCCTGCCACATCTTCCAGGTGAGGCAACCATTTACCTGCACATCACTCAATCTAATCTACAGTATTCACTGCTCACAATGTGGTCTGCCCTGCACTGGGAAAGTGAAACACTTCGTAGAATGACCCTGAATTTTCCAGTTGTCAGCCATTTCAGCACACCACCGTGTTCCTTAGTCAACATTTCTGTCTCAAGTCCACTGCAACACTTTTAGATTAGATTACTTACAGTGTGGAAAAAGGCCCTTCGGCCCAAGTCCACACCAACCCTCCGAAGAGCAACCCACCCAGACCCATTCCCCTACATTTACCCATTCACCTAACACTACAGGCAATTTAGCATGGCCAATTCACCTAACCTGCACAGTTTTTGGATGTGGGAGGAAACCAGAGAAAACCCACGTAGACACGGGGAGAATGTGCAAACTCCACACAGACAGTTGCCTGAGGCGGGAATTGAACCTGGGTCTCTGGCGCTGTGAGGCAGCAGTGCTAACCACTGTGCCACCATGCTGCCCAACACTCTAGTGAAGCTCAGTGCAAACTAGAAGAACAGCATCTCATTTTCCAATTGGCCACCCTGCAGCCTTCAGGACTCAATATCGAGTTCAATAATATTTGAATCTGAATATCTCCTTCCATGTCCCTTTATCTACCCCCACACCCCTGGCTCTGTCATTGCACGGGCTGCTTTCAGCACAGCCAGCCCATTTTCACCTACTAATGGTCACAGTTAGCAACTTCTCTTTCTTCCTAGCTTACCATTATCCACCTCTTTGTCTGCTTAATTGGCTTTATATCCCTTTGGGCTCCATTTCCACCTGTTGCTTATGCCTCAACACCTTCACCCTTTGTCTTCAGCATGTATACCATCTTTTCCTAGGCACTACAAGTTCGGAAAAAGTGTCACTGGATCCTACACTTTAGAACGTTACGGCGCAGTACAGGTCCTTCAGCCCTCGATGTTGCGGCGACCAGTGAAAATAATCTGATGCCCATCTAACCTACACCCTTCCATTATTATCCATATGTATGTCCAATGCGCATTTAAATGCCCTTACTGTTGGTGAGTCTACTGTTGCAGGCCGTTCCACACCCCATACTACTCTCTGAACGAAGAAACAATCCCTGGTATCTGTCCTAAATCTATCACCCCTCAATGTAAAGCTATATCCCCTAGTGTTAGCGTTTGCTATTCGAGGAAAAAGGCTCTCGCTGTCCCCCAGATCTAATTGTCTAATTATCTTATAAGTCTTGATTAAGTCACCTCTCAACCTTCTTCTCTCCAACAAAACAGTCTCAGTTCCCAACTCTGTTTTCTGGGCACAAATGCTGCAAGGTGTGCTGAGTTTCTCTGTTTTGGTACCCTCTCAGAATGTTTGGCACCTTGCAGCTTCTCTATTTTCAAAAGTCAGCTGGTATCCTTGATCTCTTCAGGGATGCTTTGAGAACATCCTTGAAATGTTTCCGCCATTCTCCTGGAAGTCTCCTTAGTATTAAAAGATAATAATGCCTTTATTTGTGAGACTACACAGAAGATGATAATAATAGATAAAAGCAAATTACTGCGGATGCTGGAATCTGAAACCGAAAGAGAAAATGCTGGAAAATCTCAGCAGGTCTGGCAGCATCTGCATGATAATAATAGCACTTGATGGATGAATAGACACATGTTTGAGAGAACATAGAACAAAGACAGATGTAAAAATTCAAGGAAGTCTGGAACTTAAGTTTTGGATCTTTTGTTCATGTCACATTGTTTAGCTGTACTGTAAACAACTATCAAAACATCCCCCAAATTCCACTTCAGGAAAGTAAATTTGGCTTTGGCCTATTTAAGCTTTTAAGACACTGAATCAATAAAACTTATTATAGAGCTTGCAGTTGACTGGGGAGGCCTCTGCCCCTCTATGTTCAACAATCACGAAATATTTCATGATCGAATCAATGATTGCCTCTTGATTGCAATGATGTAAGGACAAAAATGAATAATGGTAATATTTTGGATGTGCTGGTGCTGTCTTTAAGCATGTGAATAACAGAGTTAGTTTTAGAAAAAAAACTGAACCGTAAGAACTGAGATAAATTTGTGGATAAAAGTGGAATTGACAATTAGGCTGCTGGGGCCAGTCTATGAGATGAAGGAATTATTGAAATTATCCCCTTCCTCTGTCATCACAAATTTTGTGAATAATGATAACTGTCCCCTTTGAATTATGAAACCTCTTAGCTGAACAAATCATGTCCAGTTGGACAGCAAAAAGATAAAATTGGGGGCAAAATTGCATCAGATCATGGGATGTTTTACTAATTATTTCTGTCCTAAAAGCATAAGAAATAAACTGACAGAAATTCTTATGAAGAGAAGTGTATGCTACAACTGAAAACTCTGACCTCACAGACACTGGAACAAATCACATTTCTCCATCAAATTTTCTTAATATGTACAAGGGCTATGTTTGTTCACATGGTGTCGGAGCAAAGGACTAGCAGTGGAAATTGTTATTTGTCCCCTCAATGATGAACCTTCATTCTGGAAGGTGGTTGAGCTGTTTAATCTCAACCAAATAAGTTTTGCCCAACAAGTTTTGTACAAATAATTGTTCTAGTTATTCATAACCAAAGATCCAGAACATTGGTTTTTAAGAAGAGTCATAACAGACTGGAATTAGTAACTTTATTTCTCTATTCACACATGCTGCCAGACCTATTGTATCTCTCCAGTACTTTATATATTAATTTCAGGAATTGTACCCTCAGGAGTTATAGCCTGTGCACTTTTCAACTAATCTGAGACCTGACTGAAGCCTGCAGCCAAAAGGGATATGGAATACTTCAGGTCGCCCCATGGTTCAGTAATGCCTTCATGCAGACTCTCCTCTGGGCTCTAGAACAAGGCTAGAAGTGCTGTTCTCCTCAATGGGAGGATAAGACTGATCTGCTTGACCAAGCAAGAAGCCTAAATTGAGTTTTTCAAGGAAGTCAGCAGCCGTAGTATTACCCGATGAACCTGGATCCAGCACCACGATTGGGTGTTAGCTTACACTACCTGAAACAGGACTGCATCTCAATGAGAAGCACCCAATTGTCATTTCTGACCGGGACACCATCAGTTGAGGGCAGCCATATTCATATATCCCTATCATAGACTTCTGGGTCCTCATCAGTTTGAGTTCACCATGTGGGGAAACTAACTTCTTTTTGGTGGCTTGCAAGGGAAGAAGCCACATCTGGTAAAAGAAAGAAGCAATACAAGGATAGAGGGTAACACGCATCCACATCCTGAGCCTCATGTAGGGGAGGTGTTGTGGAAATGGCAGAGAACAGAGGTGGTTACTTCATTCTGAATGATGAAGCAGTAGTGCCAACACAAGTGAGTGAATGAGCAAGTGGAGGGAAAAAAGATGTTCTTCTGGTGCATACAAGGCAGAGTGCCAATATGTTCATTGGACACACAGAGCTTCACAGTAGGGATTCTTCAATTTATATGTTCTCTCATGCAGGTCAGGGTCACATTGAGGATCATAGACATGGGGAGACCAGGAGCTTGTGGACCAAACAAAGGTGAACATGAGAATGAGCAGATTGGAAACAGAAGAATGCCAAGGAGGTGAAAGAGAGATCCTCGGAAGGTGGGATGTCACTTCATTCTTTCACACTTTCCACCAGTGCAGGAACTCTCAGGTCAGTGGGCATGTGTTTGATGTCAAACTCAAGTCCCCAAGCTGGTGAGCACAGCAAGAAGGCACACAAGCAACTAACCAAGGTTGTGTCAGCTGAGATCATTGACTACAGGTTGTGGAATGATTAGCCCACGTTGAATTCCAGGATGATGATGGGGTTATCTACAATGAAACTACAGCTGTAGCGAAAAATATGAGAACATCTGGCAAAGGTGTCAGAGGTGATTTGTGGATCATGGAAGAATGCACTCAAGTGATAAATATTGTCATATCTCTGTCGTTTACATGCACGACTCCCTCCAACATAAAGTTGACGAATTTCATATAGAATCTGATCCAGCAGACCACTCAATGGATCTCAGGTCTGAGTGTAGACCTGCAATCCATTGCCATGATTTGTCTTTCATATTGGTTGAAACGCAAGTAGTTTGCAAATTTACTGTTTGAGTGCTATATAAAATTGACTAACATCAACATTTCACAACTAAGTTGCATACAATTTTATTACACTGTGATAATGGAAGATTTGTAACATTGGGCAGATATCAGGCAATGTTGGCCTGGTATCCATTGGATGAGGTTTGAGCCATTTTAGAGGCTGTGCATCATTTCCATATTTCCAGTTGGTTATAAATTTTAGTTCCACCACGCATAGGGAATTTAAAATTGTGGATAAGAAGTGGTAAATATTCAGATTTTTCTGATGCCAATCAAAGGCATTCATTTTCTCATTATGGATGGAGAATTCTTCTGAGAGGCAGGTGGGGAGAAGTGGTATCCTAGAATGTGGGTGGAGGGAGAATGGTCTGTATAGGGTGTGTAGAAGGCTTGGCAGCAAGCTGGAAAATATTCAGAAGATTATTTTTTAAAACTCAAGCCTTTTCAAGAATGATCTGCAGAACTAATGTCACACATCAATGGAACAGGCTGTGGGAGAGGGCAATACACACCTCATCAGCATCCTAACGTTGTGTGGGGGTCTTATTTATGTAATAGGAACTCATTAATACAGGGATTATTACAAATATTTTTTTTCAATATGCACAATCCAGTGGGACAGTAAGTGGAGAGATCACTTTCCTCAGTCTTTTTTTGTGTCCGTTGCTTGCCTTCCATTGTTAAATTATCAATGTTCAGAGAGCAACTGGTATATAAAACAATACAATTCCGATGAAGGGCTTATGCCCAAAACATCGATTCTCCTGCTCCTCGAATGCTGCCTGACCTACTGTGCTTTTCGAGCACCACGCTCTCGACTATAAAACAAAACAGCAAGTTTTGGCAAGACAGCCATTTTACAGAACTTGTTATTTGGCCCAAGTATGACCAACACAACAAAAATCTACTTTTCAAATATTTGGTCACATCCAAAACAAAGAAGATCCATTCCAAAAACTGATTCAGACTTTAAATTAATGCAAGTCAGTAGTCTGAGTAATCTAAGGTGGACAATTGGCACCAGCAAAGACCTGTCTTAATGCTTCAGCTTACTGCCCCATGTTTTAAACGCATTTAAATACAAGTTAGCCCTTCAATCCTCACCCCTCACCACACATACTCTCCATGCCTCATCCATGCCTACTCCTTCCACTTCATGCAGCCACCCACCCTCCCACAGCCAATATCCCCCATGATAACCTGTGTCTCTGTACCCAATCCCCTTGACATTTTAAAATCCATGTCTATCACGGCACTATCCAACATACATTGTCTTTTAAACCACCACACCAACTTAGTATTACTTCATGTTAAGATATGCACTTTAACTACCACCCATTGCCCTTACATCTACCATGCCACGTTAACATTCGGATACTTTAGGACTTATGCAGAGATGAAATAAAATGAAACTTTTATGTTTTATTTTGAAGAACTTACTATTTACCAAAAATTATTCTATTTGATAAAAAAACACTTCCTAAACATAATTTCTTTTTAGTACTTTATAAAAACAAACGTTGGGATTCATAGTGCTGCTTTAAATTATTTATAACCCCTTGGACCCGTTAACCATACAGTAAAATGACAGGTAACCCACTGTGAGGATGGAAGCTTGTGAAACTAGTGATGCAGCAATAATCCTATAATAATGACATTATACAATATGGCAACAGGCAATGTGAAATGGCAAGCACTGATTCCTTTTAGCATAACAGGAGTTCTAAAGTCTTTATAACTTGCCAGTTTGCTTTGAAGTTGCCAAGTCGTATCCTCTACCTGTCCTCACCTATCCTCACTTCATCATCCTGCTCCTGCCACCCTCTTATCTGCAGCTCCCCTTAAATCACCTCCAGTCCTGAAGAAGGGTTACACCCAAAATGTTGATTTCTCCACCTCCCGATGCTGTCTGGCTTGCTGTATTCTTCCAGCCTCCCGCTTGAAATTGCCTTTTGACAGTACCCTTTGATAGCTCCTTTTGACATCTCCTTTTGACTGATCCTATGACAGTTTCTCATTGTCATTCCTTTTGACATTTGTGTTGACAATTTTACTTTGTTTGACAGTTCCATTGAGTTGAATCCACCTTTCATGCATATTCATTTCCACTTTTAACAGTCCCATAGGTCATCTTCTCTCTTTCAAATGCACCTGACTCATGCAAATGTTTCTTGGGACCATATCAAAAAGTATTTCTTATCTCTCTAACAGGATACCCCTCCTATCCAAGCAACTCTACAAAGTTTAACCTGTTTGTACCAGGTCTTTTCTGCATACTCTGTATTTTCCACACCTTACCGATGAAAATCAGATGAGATTGGAGACATTTGCTGTTTCAAATGAACTGTAGCCTCTAGAATAGATTCATAGAATCTCTACATTGTGGAAGCAAGCCCTTTGCCCAACAAGTCCACATCTACCCTCTGAAGAGTAACCCACCCAGACCCACTACCCCTACCCTCTACTTACCCCTGACTAATGCACCTAACCTACGCACCCCTGAACACTATTGGCAATTTAGCACAGCCAGTTCACCTATGTGGCACATCTTTGGATTGTGGGAGGAAACCCACGCACATACGGGGAGAATGCATACGCTCCACACAGAGAGAGTTACCTGAGGCTGGGCTCGAACCTGGGTCCCTGGCACTGTGAGGCAGCAGTGCTAATCACTGAGCCACCATACCCCCTGAATCTATGAATCCCCACTCTCTCATCTTTTTTTCTCTCCTCTTCCCCTTAGACTCGAAATGTCAGCTCTTTTCTCTCCTTACAGATGCTGCCAGACCTGCTGAGATTTTCCAGCATTTTCTCTTTTGGTTTCAGATTCCAGCATCTGCAGTAATTTGCTTTTATCCAGAGTAGAGGACACACATTGGCTCAGAACAAGATAATGAATTGAAGGTAAGACCATATCGTAATTTGTAAATCATTTGGGGATTTGGAATTTCAAGTATTGATGGTTGAAACCAAAACATATGGATGATAATATTGCTGATCTAAAAATAGAATAAATTAAACAGGAAATGGCAACTGACTATTCTGGCCCCCAACCACAACTCCTTCGCTAATATATTGATTATATCATCATTGCAGCTTCCCCCTTTCATCCGAAATTGGAAAAGTTTATCAATTTTGTTTCCAAACCTCACCCTGCTCTCACCTTTACTTGGTTTATCTCTGACTTCTCCTTTCCCTTCCCTAACATCTCTGTTTCCATTTCTAGGGAAAGCATGGCCACCAATATCGACTGCAAAGCAACTGACTCCCACAGTTACCTTGACATATATCCTTATGTCCTGCTTCCTGTAAGGACCCTATTCCAGTCTCTTTGTTCCTCAGTCTCTATTGCATCTGTTCTAATTATGCCAAATTTGACAAAGGGCCCCCGAAATGTCCACCTTCTTCTTCAACCAAGGATTTCCCAGCACCACGGTTGACAGTGTCTGACCTGTCTCTCACACTTCAGCCCTCACCCTCTGTCTCCCCTTCCACAACAGCAAAAGGGATCCCCTTGTCCTCACCTAGATCCCACCAACATCCACACCTAAAGGATCATTAACCATTTCCATCCCCTCCTGTGGAATGCCACGACCAGACATAGTCCCCTCTCTCACTTGTCAGCCTTCCACAAGGACTGTTTTCGCTGGGATACCCTTGTCTATCTCCTTCACTCCCAACATCCGCCCACAGCCCCATGGCACCTTCCCCTGCAACTGCAGAAGGTGTAACACCTGCCTGTTCACTTCCCCCACCCCCCAGCATCCAATGGCTCAAGCACCTCTTACAGGTGAAGCATCACTTTACCTGCACTTCACTCAATCTAATCTACTGCATTCGCTGCTCACAATGTGGACTTCTCTAACTTGAGGAAAGAAAATATCGACTGGGTGACCACTTCACAGAATATCTATGTTCTGTCCGCAAAAAAGACCCTGATCATCCAGTTGCTTGCCACTTCAATATTTCACCATGTGCCCTGGTCAACATCTCTATCACAGGCTTCCTGCAATGCTCCAGCAAAACACAGTGCAAGCTGGAAGTGCAGCATCTTATTTTCCACTTGGGAACTCTAGAGCCTTCTGGAGTCAATATCAAGTTCAACAATTTTAGGGCTTGTGATATTTCCCAATCCCCTCACACCAGGCCTTGTTATCACATGGTCTGCTATTGACACTATTAACCACTGACCCATTATTAATCACTGACACACCCCATTGGCAGCTATTCATTCTCCTAGTCTGACCGTTATCCTCACCTTTGTCTAACTGCTTTTCTCTCTCTTTGGACTCTATCTCCACCTATTGTTTACTTCCTACCCTCTCTCCCTACCCCATCTTCTGCACAAAAACTGACATTTTCCTAGCTACCATCAGTTCTGAAAAAGGTCACTGGATCCAGAATGCTAACTCGGATTTCTCTCCACAGATACTGCCATACCTTTCCAGCAATTTCTTTTCTGTTTCTGATTTCAGGATCCGCAGTTCTTTTAGTTTTTTAAAATAGAAATCAAAGCTGGAGATAATAAACACATGGTTGACAATGTCAGTAAGTTGTTTATGATGCAAATGATTGAAGCAGAGCATTGATGAGAGGAAATAGGGGTCTCAGTTTGGATGTAGAATTGAAGTTCAGCAATTACTTATCGATTCTTTGTCTTTCCTGAAATGTTGTTTGAAGTTAGTGAAGGCATTTTAGTCTACTTTGATGCTGGTAGTCACATTGTGAGAACAGTTAAAATGTCAGCTTGTAAAATCATATACTTTGAACTGTCCATTTTGTTGCAGGCTAGGATAGAATTGGGTACTTCCACCTGAAACATGACCCATATGATTCACATTGGCATGAGAAGGGTGTAGAGGAAATCATTGTAACAATCAGAGTTACAGCCTTTCCTCAAAACACACTGATTAAACAGACTTTGCCAGTTTCCTTCCAGCTGAAGGGCTCTTGCCCGAAACGTCAATTCTCCTGCTCCTCAGATGCTGCCTGACCTGCTGTGCTATTCCAGCACCCCACTCTCGACTCTGATCTCCAGCGTCTGCAGTCCTCACTTTCTCCAGGCTTTGCCAGTGTCAGGGAGAAAGAAGGAGTAGTTTGAGATTAAAGGTTTCTGTCATTCTGGAGTCAGAATGTAGGTGAACGCTCACACACAGAGTGAAAAGGCTCAGTTCATATGGAGTTAAAACAAGACTGCAAGATTTGCCTAGCTTGTGCTCGAGGGAGAATCTCCAGTAATACTGTCAATGTGAAGGACGTCTAGGACTAGAACTTACAGGTTGAGAACAGAAAAGGAGAGGGTTAACCCTTGGGAGCTAAAAATCAGTTTGGATTCATTGAATGTTTGTATAAAGGACAATGTAACATGCATTTGTGACATTTAATACATCATGATATTGATGTATTGTAACAGTAAAAATTTCAAGACAAAAAAATTTGTTGTGACTTCCTTGCAGCTGTCAACAGGAAGTTCAACTTTCTTTTAAACGTTATTGGTCTTTATGGGGATCATAAAACAATTGCCTGTCTGTTCGTAATGTTTCAAATGTAGCATCCTCATTGTTTGCCACTCCTTCAGGTTTGGCATCATCAGCAATTTTTTTGAAGTTCTAGTTTGTGTTCCAAGAACCAAGTTACTTATATATGGAAAAAAAAAAGGTAGTCCAAGAACTCATCCTTGGGAAACACCATTGCCATCTTATTCCAGTCTGAAATATAGTTATTTACTATCACACAATGTTTTTTGTCCTTGAGCCAATTTTTAAAAATTCAATTGAACAGTGACTATCTTATTTCATGATCCTCAAATTCGTTAATCAGCCTCTTCGTCATACACTTTCTTAAAATCAATGTAGATAATGTCTACCACTTTCCTTCAAATTTATTTGTTATTTCTGCAAAGTGAGAAAATTAAAAGATGCAAGTCATCTTGAAAATAATTTTAGATACTCTTAGTGATTGTTTTCTCTAAATATTCACAAGGCAAGACCTAAAGTGTCCCTAATGCCCCTAATGAAACACATTTTGTCTGTTGTGTGATGTGGAAGGATTAAAGCAAATAAATCCTCAGCATGAGGTCATATTTATTCTAAACTGATGAGAAAGATTCGTGAGAAGACTCACATCATCATCATCATCATTAGGATGTGAAATGACCCAAGAAAGGATGGATAAATAGGCACAGCAATTACAGACCTATTCAATTTACTTCAATCCCATGTGAAATAAAAATTATCAAGACTAGTTTAATAGGCTTTAGATGAGAATAATCTGAAGTGACAAGTCTGATTTGAGGAAATGACAAACCAACCTGATTGTGATAAACCTGACGATACTGTTTGTTTAAACTTGCAAAAGGCATTTGACAAAGTTCCGTATGATAGATTACTGATTAAGTTTAAAGGTGAGGGTGATTCAACACATACCTTGGTCAAAGAAATAGGATGAAATGTAGAAAATAATGGAGCAGAGGGCTGTTAAAATCTTTAGATCTAGCACTGATATAAATCTAAATTCGTAAAGTCTTATGTTCTGGAAATCATTGGAAATAAGTCAAGTTTGCAGATAATCGAGAGATACATGGAATTGAAAGAAAGAGCTTAGAAGCTGTAGAATTATCTCAACAAAATATGTCTCACCAAGAGGAAATTGAATTCAACACTGACAGACATTATATGTGAAAAGAAGAAATGGACAAGATTTATACTTTCTGAATGGTGTTGAAATGAGATAAAGCTGAAGTTGAAAGAGACACAAGAGTCTTCATGTGCTCAACCCTTAAATACACTGAAATTATCCGAAAGGGCAATCAAAGGAACAAACACAACATTGAATTTTACAGCAAAGAAAGTAGAAAAAAAAGTCAAAAGAAGTTATATTTGAAGTGCCGGGTGTTCAGGACAGGCTAAAGCTTGAATGGTTGTCAAGAATCAAGAGAAACATTGAAGTGCTGGAAACAGGCTGAGTAGAGTGATGAAGCTGATCCCTTGAATATAGTGTCTCAGTTATTAGGGAAAACTGGAGAAACTTGAGATCGACAGCCAGAAAATAATTATTCGGGAGATGATCTCATTGAAGTGCACAAGTGGATTGGAAAAGGTTAATTTGGAAACAATTCTGTAAGCTTGAATCATAGGAGCAGGTCAATAGAAAATATGATTAGATACAATGTAAGGAGGCTCCTCTTCATCAAAAGGATTGATGAGCACATGGAAATAAAAGAACTGGTGTTGAATAGCCATCAACAACAATACCTTGTATAATATTCTAATATTATGACGACATTTAAAGACATAAATACCTTTCTCTCTTTTCACTGTTGAGGTTGCTACAAGAAAATTTTGAATGTTTAAAAAGATGCACTTTGTTCAATCCAGTAGATATTTGACCATTTGTAATGTTATGAAGGACCGAGCTAGACGGATGTCATGAGTTAATCAGAATTAAGAAGTTGGTTTTATTGTAAAGTCACTTAGCAATAAAGATATTTATTATTAAAAAAAGGTAAAACCCATCATGAATTCCATTACATATGTACACACACTGACATACAAGTAAACAGAATTTGTTATATGGTATGGGGAGGAG
The DNA here is from genome assembly GCF_004010195.1 of Chiloscyllium plagiosum. NCBI lineage: Eukaryota > Metazoa > Chordata > Chondrichthyes > Orectolobiformes > Hemiscylliidae > Chiloscyllium > Chiloscyllium plagiosum. The sequence goes on along the minus strand of NC_057713.1, from coordinate 120,458,708 downwards.
CTATTTAAGAATTGTAATTTAGTTTAAGCTGAAGAATTAAACATTCCAATGTTGATCCTGAATTTCTTGAGGGTTTTGGAAAACTGATTGTCCATCTAGAGACAATATTTTAAAGTGTGATCAGTCCTATTTCCAGTGTGAGTGTTGTGGTACTTGAAATTGCTTTTTACTTTTAAATGATTCATCTCTATGATGTCTTCTAAATTGTAACATGGGCGGGGATCCAACTTGAGAATTACGGAGTGACAGGGATACAGGTGTTTCATTCAATAGATTTTCTTGTCATTTTACTGCTTTTCTGTAGGAGTGTGCAGACTCTTCTGCCTGTTTCTCCCTTCTGTAGCAAAACCAAACTTGTAATCATTGCTTCTCACAGGAAGGCACTGGAGAGAGTTGCTGTGTGAATACTAGCTCACGACCCATGGTGGGCAAATTCAAAATTAACAAAGAGTTTTCTTGATAGTCCATTGTCAGTATTCCCCTGTTATTCTTTAATATACAGAGGACTGCAATGGTTTCAATCTCCATCTTTGCATAACCAATTTTTGAACAATTTCTTTATACTAGCAACACCTGTAGTCAAAAGGTGTCATCCTCAGGATGTTTGAAGATTGCATTGTGAGGAATATATTGCAGAAGAACCATTGTAATATCCAGGTGATCACCTTTACATAGCCTTTTCACTGTATATTAGACAGTTTCACTGTAGTAGACAGTCTTAGCCATTTGCCTGCAATTGTAATTCTTTGGCAGTGCCAGCTAGACCTGTAAATTCCAGCTGAATTTGGTAACTTTCAGGTCAAGTGACATTAGCAGCCATTTTCAAATGTCTCAGCTCATTTTTAACGGTTTCCTTACAAGACTCACCTCAATACTTTTGACAAAAACAGAACTTTATGGAAAAGCTCAGCAGGTCTGGCAGCATCAGAGAAGAGAAATCAGAGTTAACATTTCGCGTCCACTGACTCTTCCTCTGATTTCTCTTCATAGATGCTGCCAGACCTGCTGAGCTTTTCCAGTGTTATGAAGATATGGGTGTACTGTACCTTTAAGAGAGTTAAAAGCTAGCAATGGCAGCACCAAGTGTTCTCAATAAGATACAATGTATCATGTACTCTAGCTACTGAGGTAGCTAGAGTAGCTGGTTGCCTGGAAACTGATTTAAATTAGACTAATCAGTTTAAATTATATGCCGAAAAATACCAAACTCCAATCCAATTTGAATTTAGTATATTGACAATCTTAAAAGCTAATGTCACAATCTAATGCTTTGGGTGTTATAAGACTGAGGAAAATTGAACAGTTGAGAGGACAATTGCCAAGTCACCAGCATGGGAAAAGACTGCCCGAAAAATAGCTCTTTTAAAGGTACCTGTATCGATCAGTAAGCTGTGAAGCAAAATCCCCAAGAAGAAGAAAGAAAGACAGGAATACAGAGAAAACTGAAAGCTGCCTGGTTTTGAGATAAAACATTTTGTTTTGTAAGTCTTAATCTGGGGTTTTATCAGACTAGTATTACAGAGGGGAAGGTAAAAGATAGGTCAGAGGAAGGAGTTGTAAATACTTGTCAGTTGATTATTCTCTGGTAGACTTTAAGAAATAAAGATATTAATTTTTCCTTTAAATAGTTCTTGACCTCTGAAATTTTCACAGATTACTGCACAGGATAAATCTTTTCTGTGATGCTGGTTAAATAAGCAGGAGGGTTTACCCTGTGTCATAACAGCTTGGGGGCTCGTAGTTGGGATTTGAACTGATTTGGACAGATTTGAATAGATTTGAGGGTTCAGAAATTCCAAGCAGATTTAAACATTTGTAGATTAGTGTCCTAAATCTTTAAATAAAATGTAGGTGAGGTAGTTTGATTACTTTTGGTGAGTTTTGGGTGAGTAAATTAAAAGTGAGAGAAATGGCTCTTAAAATTGCTAAAGAGGTTCTGGGATTTGAAAATGATTCTCAAATTTGCCAAGAAAGTTTAGAAGGAAAGAAAATTACTATATTTTAGTATTAGTAAATAAGTTAGATTTGGGTATAACCAAGGACAAAAGTAAAGCTGAAATTGTAATTGAGTTACTTAAACACTTAGGTGTGTCAGAGAAACAGACAAGTGCAGTAGAGGTAGAAAAACTGAAATTACAATTGGGGAAAATATAGTTAGAAGATAAACAATGGGAGAGACAAAAGGAAAGAGAGAGAGAAGAGAGGGAGAGAGAGGAAAGAGAGAGAGATGATTCTTATCTGAGCAAAAAGAGAGAATTTGAACTTGAGAAGTTGCAAATTAGTCAGCAAGGTCAAGTTAACAGGATGGAGAATAAAAGAGAAGGTAGTGATATATATATATAAATATGTTAAAACTCTGTCATATTTTGATGAGATAGATGTTGAAGCCTTCTTTATTTCATTTGAAAAATTGTCAAGGCAGATGGAGTGGTCCAAGGACTAGTTCAGACTAAACAGATGTATTTGCCGCACTGTCAGATGAGGGCTCAAGAGGTTATGTAGAGGTTAAACAGGCTATTTTAGGTGCTTATGAATTGGTACCAGAAGCATATGGACAGCGGGTCAGAAATACAAAGAAGGAACCTGGTCACACTTATGTTGAGTTCAAAATTAAACATTGTCATTTTGATCGTTTGGTACACGCTTGGAAAATATATAAGACTTTTGAGGTGCTAAGAGAGATTATTCTGCTGGAGGAGTTTAAAAACTCACTTCCAGAGATGGTAAGAATTCACATGGAGGAACAGAAAGTTCAGGAAGTGAGAAGGGCAGCAGAATTAGCAGATGAGTACATGCTGGCGCATCAGACAAGCTTCCGGCCAGAATTTCATCCTGTGAGGGATAGAAGTTGGGAGAAGGGGAGATCCTACATACTAAACCAAGAGTAGAGCGCACTGGTAAGAATTTATCACAGGATAAAAAAGAAGCCCAAGTGGGTGGAAAGGAAGTGAAAGGCCTCAGGTGTTTCCTCTGTGGTAAAGTGGGACACATAAAGTCACAGTGCTGATTGTTAAAGAAAGGCGCTGTGGGAAAAGTTGTGTAAAAGAGGCTAAGCCAGTGGCATTCGTGAAGGTCGTACAGGAGACCACAAGAAGAGCCAAGGGGCTGCAGGAGAGTGCAAAGCCTAGGTAGGGGCTAGTATGCAGGTAGTACCTGATCGCTACAAAGAATTCACCGCCCTGGGTAAAGTTTACTCAGAAAGAACAGGGGGAGAAGGACAAAAAGTTATAATTTTGAGAGATACAGGAACTAACAAGTCGCTGATAGTAAGAGATAAGTGAATGTGCATTCTTTCTGATCTGTTACCTGGGAGTGTGGTAATTTGTGGGATAGATGGACAGAAATTTAGCATTGCTGAAAATGTGTTGCTGGAAAAGCGCAGCAGGTCAGGCAGCATCCAGGGAACAGGAGAATCGACATTTCGGGCATAAGCCCTTCTTCAGGAATCTTCAGCTTTATGTCACGACATAGCATTAAATAAATACAAATCTTATTTAACTCTATCAGTCAAATCCGCAATAACACATCTGTGATTACATTCTTCCAACCCGCAACGTGTATGATGTTTAAATTAAAAGTCTCTAACATAAGACTCTTACAAAATAGTCTCATATTCTTGTCTTTAAAGCATTCTAAGAATGTAAGCAAATTATGATCCGTGTACACAACCGTTTCGTGACATACACATTAAGATGTTGTAAGGCCAGTACCAAACTCAATCGTTCTTTTTCGATCGTGGAGTATTTCCTCTGCTGGCTGTTGATCTTCTTTAAAAAGTTACCAATTGCCAGTTCCATCCCATCCTCATCTTCCTGTAGGAGTACAGCTCCAACTCCAATGTCACAAGCATCGATGGCAACTTTAAAAGGTTTTGAAAAGTTTGGTGTAGCCGCAAGTGGTTTGGTGGTGAATGTTGATTTCAAATGGTCAAATGCCTCCAGGCATGGTTCTGTCCACCGAAACTTTGTGTTTTCCTTCAGCAAATCAGTAATGGTGCCACGACACCCTGAAGTTTGGAATAAACTTCCGAAAGAATCTGCTGAGTCCGAAGAAATAAAGCTCCTCTTTCTTCAAGGTTGGTGATGGAAATTCCTTGATGGTCTTCGTCTTTGTGTTCCGTGGGCTCAACCTTCCATGACCAATGTTATGTCCCAAGAACGTCACTCTGCTTTCGCAAATTCCCTTTTATTTAAGTTTATCACCAGTTTTGCTTCTCATAGTTGTTCAAAGAGCTCTGCCAACTGTACTGTGTGATCATTCCAGGGCTTACGAAAGATCACTCCACCGTCCAAATAGACTGCACAGTTTGTTAACCCAACCACAACTCTGTTCATGAATCTTTGGAATGTGGCGAGTACATTCTTCATTCCAAAGGGCATCACTTTAAACTGATACCGCAAATTTATTTCGCCGTCTGTGATAAAGGTACCTGCGAGTAACTACGCATTAAGTCCAACTTAGTGATGTAACTGGCTTGTCCAACTTTCTCGATACAGTCCTCCAATCTAGGAATTGGATGCGAGTCCGGTTTTGTAACAGCGTTGACCTTCTGATAATCCACACAGAATCATTGTGTCCGGTCTGGTTTGGGAACTTTGGTCCTGTCAATTTTTCTTTAATTAATTTCAAAGGGCCTCTCACTTCATGCCCGAATATTAACTCGAAGAGAGTGGACTGTGTCAATTCATTTGGGACATCTCTAATGGCAAACAATACGAATAGGATATCTTTCTCCCAATCATTCAGGTAATCCTGACAGTAAGCTGTCAACATGGTCTTCAAGATCTGATGCCACCTTTCTAAAGCTCTCTGGGGATTCAGGATGATATGCACTGGATTTAAAGTGCTGTATACCTAAACCATCCATAGCCTCTTTAAACAGCCTAGCAGTAAAATTTGACCCTTGGTCCGACTTAACCTCTATGGGTAGCTCATACTATGTGTAGAAAGCTCCTAACTCCTCTTCCATCTTTTTCGTCTTGATTCTCCGTAATGGAATTTCCTCCGGAAATCTGGTAGACACATCCATTATGGTTAACAAGTACTCGTTCCCACGTTTAGCTCTCAGGAGGGGACCTACACAATCAATTATAACCCAAGTGAAAGGTTCTTCACATGCAGGAATTTGCAACAAAAGTGCTGGTTTTATTGCCGCTTGTGGCTTACCTACCATTTGGCATGTATGACACATACAGCAAAAGTTTACCACATTGTTGTGCATTCCAGGCCAATAAAAATGTTTTTGTACCTTAGCCTGAGTCTTTCATACTCCGAGGTGATCTCCTACAAATAGTTCATGTGCTACCTGTAACACTTCCTGCCTGTATGCTACCGGCAACATAATCTGGTGCACTTTGGCCTATTCCTCCTCTGCACTAACCTGCCATGGTCTCCACTTCCACCTTAGGATTCTACCTTTCAGATGATAACCCTCCAGAATATTCTCTGCCTTCTTTTCTGAGTATGCATCCACTTGTCTATCTTATATTGTCTTCTCTTGTTGTTGCAAGTCCCTTAGCCTTTCAGGACTAAACACTTTTGTCTGACCCTTTGCCTTTTCAGGTTTGTCTTGCAACATTATGTCAAACACTAACTAAACCTTAACTCCTCCATCTTTCTCTTTATGTTTCGCTTCGTGCTGCGACTTATGATAGTAGGCTCTGGTTCTACACAGTCTGGGAAAATACCAGGATATTTCTGTCCTAGCTCCTCAGTTTCTTGGTCTTCCTTGGGATTCGCCACAGCAAGGGGTTTACTGCCAAACCCCTTGGATCCTGCCAAATCATTTCCAAGAACAAACTGAATTCCTGGAACTGACACTCTGTCAATCACTCCTACTGCAACTTCCCCAGACTTGAGTTGGTACTCCAACCTGATCTTACATAAGGGAATGCTAAATTTCTGAGGAGAAAGTGAGGTCTGCAGATGCTGGAGATCAGAGCTGAAAATGTTAACTCTATGTATACAGATATATGGGAAGAAGTTAAGATTAACTTAAGTTATATTAGGGTAATGTGTTTAACAAAAAGAGAAAAGTAAGAAGCAATCTTTTTATTATGATGGTTAATTTTTTCTTAAAGAGGGAGATGTTATGAAGATGTGGGTGTACTGTACCTTTAAGAGAGTTAAAAGCTAGCAGTGAAAGCACCAAGTGTTCTCAATAAGATACAATGTAACGTGCTCCAGCTACTGGCATAGCTAGGGTAGCTAGTTGCCTGGAAATGACCAAACAGATTCAAATTAAGTTTAAATTATACCCCAAAAAATACCAAACTCTAATCCAGTTTGAATAGAGCATATTGACAATCTTAAAAGCCAACAACACAGTCCGATGCTGGGAGTATATGACCGGGAAAATTGAACAGTTGAGAGGAGTACTGCCAAGTCAAGAGCATGTAATGACTGCCCAAAAATAGCTCTTTTAAAGTTACATTTATTGATCAGTAACCTGTGAAGCAGAATCCCCAAGAAGAATCCCCAAGAAGAAGAAAAGAAGACAGGAATACAGAGAAAACTGAAAGCTGCCTGGTTTTGAGATAAGAAGTTTTGTTTTGTAAATCTTAATCTGGGGTTTTATTATAGAGGGGAAGGTAAAAGATAGTTTAGAGGAAGGAGTTGTAAATAGTTGTTAGTTAATTATTCTCTATTAAGAGAAACTCGATTATCTGAATATCAATTATCCGAAAATCGGATTATCCGAAGGAGATCACGAGGTCCTAATGGAAACATTTCACCAAAGACGTGTTTCCAAAAGTAATCGCGTCTTTTGTTTACAATGACTAAACAGGCACCGTTTCCAAATGACTGTCTGCCCACCCTCTCTCCTTTCCTACATTTTCCCTGGTGTTCTACACATGGGTGTACCGTAATCCCCAACTTCCAGATAATCTTTCCAACATTGTCCTGTAGAGGGCAAAGGTGGAACTGTCAAAAAGTTGCAGTAAAAAGCCGTGTGTGTGTGTGTCCCCGTGTGTGCTATTTTGAGACTTACATCGCAAAGGCAACTGCAGCAGTCTTGTTGTTGGTGTCCAGTCCAGCTGCCCCAGAGAGGGGGCGAGTGACTTTGGGGTTGGGGGATGGATGGGGAGCAGTGTTGGACAAGGTTGGGGGCGGGGGGGTGTTG
>NC_057713.1:120424622-120451572 GCF_004010195.1 Chiloscyllium plagiosum | reverse complement strand
TGAGGGGTGGGGCGCGTGTTGCATGGCTCGCACGCTGTGTGCTGCTGCTAGTCTCCTGAACGGGAAGTAGACTTTAAAAGCTCCGAGCCCCAGAGGAAAGTCATTTGATCAATTAACCAAATAATCGATTATCCGAACGAAGTAGTGCCCGCCCATCGAGTTCGGATAATTGAGGTTCCCTGTATACTTTAAGAAATAAAGGTATCAATTTTTACTTTAAATAGTTCTTGACCTCTCGAATTTTCACAGATTATTGCACGGGTTGCTGGTTAAATAAACAGGAGGGTTTTCCCCATGTCGTAATACTATAACTTTTGTTTGTGTATCTGACTTACAGCGTCCGCAATTCTATCTAATGTTATTTAGTATCCAATGCATTTAACTTAGTTGACAAGATGTAAGATTAATGGTCCGTATTCTACATTATCATGACATCGTAAAATGTCCCAAGGTGAATCGCAGAAGAACTTTCAAACAAAATCTGACGCCACGACAGAGACTGAAGAACAGGTGACCACAGGTATCTGTAAGTATTTTGGTGGGAGTGGTCTCTGGGTATACGAATCCCTCACTGTGTCTTCAATGGAACATAATTTAAAATACAGCTGTGGGAATTTGCTGACTCTGCTGGAGAAATCCTGCAAAAATTCCAGGCAATTGTGAAATTAATGTAAGCTTTTCATGCAAGTGACATGAGACCAGAAGATGGTGCTCTTGCAACTCGGAGCATTGTGTGGCCTTACAGCTCACAGAAAGTATCGATTCTATATTTTATTTCTTTCTGATTTTACATCTTGCGTTTTTGTTGATGGTTTGACTGCCAAATATATTTTCCCCATTTAAATTTTAAAGTGCCAAGATGATCCAGAATTTATTTTCTGACAATTACAGAGTAACATGAAAGATTTGAAAATGTAAAAAAAGACAAAGTAAATTGTTTCTTTATTATGGACTAGACATTAAATAAATATTTGATTTAGATGCAGAAAAGCTCTTGAGAAAAAAGTTTCTTGAATCAGATGACTTCTGTTTGGGATTATACAAGACACAGCACATGAGAAGGCTGCTCAGACAATCATGCTGATGCTAGTTTTTAGTGGATTTATCTGATTGCATGTAATCCTCAAATAACTTTGTCACCTTAATGTTATTTTACTTGAATGTTACTTTTCTATTTAACCTGTTTTCATGACATACATTTGACATTGTGCCTTGACTGTCACTACATCATTCTGCGGAGTTAATTATCGTCAGCACTCAATAATCACCATGACTTTTTTAAAAGGAGAATGTGAGCAACCAAGTAGCAAATGAGAATCTGAGAGAGAAAGAGGGAAAGGAGAAGAGTAAAAAGGAAGAGGCGTGGAGGGAAAGGAAAGAAAGAGTGAGTGAGAGAGAAATACACAAACAGCAGAAAAGGAGACAGACATTGAACTCAATGCTACTCAGGGCTTTAAATATGAGCGAGAAACACCCAGCAATGAGCCTGCTTTGATAAAGAGATCAAAGAAAGTAGTCAATCTGACAATGAAGTTGGAGGTATCTTCACATACACAGTTTTTTCCCCTTTGGGCAAGAGTGGAAAGGTGGTGGCAGGATTCCTGGGCTGTAAGAATGTCATCAAAAGGGTGTTCGACCTGATATGTCAGCATTTCAGTTATCTCCCATCATTTAAGAAACTGGGCATGGATATTTTGGCTATGGAAATTCCGAAAGAAATTTAACACAACTAACTATTATGTACAAACATTGTATTCTACAGACAAATAAGTGATGGGGTTCACATTAAGTTGTTAGTTCACAACAAAGGATCATGCTCCCAGTAGAGTGATCTGAAATGAGATGGAATACAAGATCTGCTCCTATGATGCAGTAATATTATCATGAACATGTCCATAAAGGGCTTACTGACTATCAAACATAACACAGTAGAATGTGAACTTGCAAAATAAGCAAGTGAGAGTTTTCAGTCAGAAAGTTACAATGCTAATTGTGAATTATTTGAGCACTTCTCCAGCTTTAACATTGATTCCTGAGTTAACTCCCAATTTATGTCAAATATTTTCTCATAAACTAGTGATTCTCAGGAATGGAAGAACAACTTTAAGTGAGGACTACTGTCTATCCGAAAGAGCTGTGATCCTAATAGTGATTCCTAGGAATGCTGCTCTCCAACTTGCCTCAAGTTTGGATAAAATAACTGTTCACTATCATACATTGCTTTCTGTTACTTAGTCAATTTTAAGCCCTTTGAATTTTTGTTCTAGAGTAGGACATGCAATGTTGGGCACCTTTCTGGGTCTCCCATCCCAAACTGCATCGGTGTCTGATGCTCATGGTGATTTTTGATGGGTAGGTCAATTACTGACCAGAATTACTGACCCAAATAAGAACAATGGGTGAGCTCATAAGGATAGAGAGTCAATACAGATAGTTCTTCTATCATGCGTTGGTTCCGTTCTTGTGCAACCCTGCATTATAGAAAAATCATACTTTGGAAAACAGAGCTTAAAGTGTTGGTGATATAATCGCATTACAGCCAACACACATTTTAAACGCTTGCACTGTACAAAACAGTACCCCCAATTCGTCAATTGCATTTCAGCGAATTCGCGCAGACAAAATGTGCATTATAACAGAATGACTTGTAGAAGCTAATAATACTGACACCTTGGAAAGGCCTTCATCGGTGATCAATATTGCTCATGCAAGGAGATTAAAGAGACAGTGCCTGATCAAATTTTAATTTGATGTTAAACATGCTGTAATTTTCCACTGTATGGTCATCAGACACAGCTGTAGTGCAGGCCATATCGGATGCAGGGATGGAGGTTCGCAATTAGATGGACCATTGGTCTTCTCCGATCCATTGGGAGGAGGGGATTTGACCCCTCTATCCCATGGCTGTGTTTCAAGCCTCTGTGGTGGCCAAGCATGCCAACTGGAAAATTGTCACTTGGAGACTGGCCTCATAGATCTTTTAACTGGCCTAATAAGCCACAAAACACCTGAAAACACATTTCTGTTATCTCCCAGTCCTCTTGGAATGAAATTGGCAGCCCATTTACCACTAAAACCACCCCATGGTCATTTGAAAATTTGGCCCTATACCTCCATTGCCCTTTTAATTTCACAGGCTTTAATTTTGTCAGAAATTACTTAATGTGGAACATTGTCAAATATATTCTGAGAGTCGATCTAAACAATACCAAATGCACTATCCTCAACAATCCTCTCCACACTTCTTCAAAACACCCAAACCAAGTTTCTCAAATACAATCTACCTTTAATACATCCTTGTTGACTTTTATATGTTGATTATCCTATCTCTAAACATAAGAATCTCTCAGTGTCTAGCCATCAGTATACCTTGTGTCTTAATGTGATCAACTTCTCATTCTTTTAAATACCAGAGACAGTAGGTCTCATTCACTCAACTTCTCACCATTAGATGACCATCTCACCCCTGAAATCAAAGGATTGAATCTTCACTGTACTGCTTCCTTTTCAAGAAATATGAAAGCATTAACTATAGAATTAGCATTAATTCCAGGTCAGGTTTCACCATGGCCTGTACATTAGTTGCAAGACTTCCTTATTCTTAACCCGAGACCATGTGCAACAAAGGCCAGTATTATGTTGACTGGATCTACATGCTGGCATTCTAAGATCCTTGTAGAGTACATCCAAGTTTCTCTGAACATCAACATTTAAATGTTTCACATCCTTTAAAAATATTCTTTTCTATTTTATTGTGACTGAAGCGAAATGCCTCATATATACCTAGATCATACTTTATCGGCTGTGACATTGCCTGCACAGTTAATTTATACACTTCCTTGAGCAGGGAATCTCTTTCTGTGCTCCTTCTATTTTATATACCCACCTAGCTTTATGTTGTCAGAAAACCTCAATACTTTACTCTTGGTCTCGTCACCGAAGTTATGTATATGTAATTAACATTAATTATAAACAATTCATGCAGATTGTAAGTAGTAGAGTGCTGAGCACTGATTATTGTGATGTTTCAGTTGATATGCCAACTTGAAAAGGATTTATTCCTATTTTATGCCTACTCTCTCCTCGCTGTCCCTTAAACAATTCTTCTTCCTAAATCATAGAATTTTACAGTACAGAAGGACATCTTTCAACCTATAAAGTCTGTCCCAATACTTGAAAGTACTATCCAGCTGTGCACTAATCTTTTTGTGTCATGTTTCATGGAAATCGAAATACTGTGTACCACAGCTGCTGGCTCATTTCTACTTATCTAATCGACTGGTTACATCCTCAAAAGCACTAAGAAATTTGACAAACACGATTCCCTTTTCTTAAAGCGATGCTGACATAAATATGCCATAATTGTCTAAGTGCACATTAAGACTTGCATTCAAAATAGATTACAGCCCTCTTCTAGTTGATATCAAGCTAGCAGGCTTGTAGTTACTTGGTTTCTCTCTTCTTGGCCTACAGGAATGTCTGAAAGTTTCTTCACAGTGACGTGAAGCAGACTGACCTCTAGCCGCCAAGCTTATTCTTCTACCGTTTCCCAAACTGGTGGGTGACATTTTCAACTTTCTAGTCCTCTGGTACAATCCTCAAATCCATCATAGATTGAAAATTGCAGCTAGAGATCCCACACTTACTTTTGTGAATTTCTGAGGAAGTGGGTGACTTTTCTATTTTGGAGAATGCCGAACTTTGGAATGCCTGCACTTTATCCTTTATTATTCTGTCCAGTGTTGCCACTGCATCAACCTTTATTACTGCATTGACAGTATACTCTTTCTATTGAAAACAGATGCAATGGGCACATTTAGCCTTGCATATCTCCAAATAATATCTCTATTTTAGACTCTAAATGACTTCTTTATCTGTATCAGAGGACGTGAGGACTGCAGATACTGGAGAGTCAGACTCGAAAAGTGTGGCACTGGAAAAGCACAGCAAGTCAGGCAGATTCTGAGGAGCAGGAGACTCGATGTTTCAGGCATAAGCCTTTCATCAGGAATCCTGTTTCAATTTCTTATAAGGCCTATTAACAACAATGACATGGACAAGTTGGACAGAAGTGTCAGTTTCAGTGCTGTATCACTCTATGACTCGATGACTCCATATCTTGTGTTTATTTAGCGCCTTCACGATAGTCAAATGAGCTTAGGTACTTCACAGTCACATTATTAGACAAAATTTGACATAAGCCAATTAAAGAGACATTTTAGGAGAGGCAAAGAAGGTTGGTCAAAGTGATATTTTGTATTAAACGTCCGAAAGAAAGCAAACAGATACAGAGAGAGAAACATACAGAGAGAGATACAGAGAGACAAACCTAAAGCTCAGGGCAGCTGAATGCAACATGTCCAATGGTGGAGGAATTCAAATTGGTAATGTGTAAAAGTCTAGATTTGGGGAAGTATGGAAATTTCAAAGGATTGTGGAGTTGCAAGAGGTGTAGGGATAGGGACTGGTAGCAGAAGGATTTGAAAACAAGCCCCTGAGAATTTTATATCAGAGGAACTGACGAACCTCAGTGCTCAATTAGCATCAGGGTGGTTGCTGAAAACAGTTTTATGCAGGTTAGAACACGGAGAGCAGAGTTTGGGATGAGTTCAAGTTTATGGAGTGTGAAATATGGGAGGCCAGCCAATAAAGCACTGGAAGTGAGCTCGAGAGATAGCAAAGTCATGGATAAATGCTCCCCCAGCAGATATGCTGAGGCAGGGACATAAACGAGAGATATTACGGAAGTGAAATAGGTGATCTTGGTGATGGAATGGATGTTGCTTGGAAGTTCATCTCAGAGTCAGTTGAAATGACAACTTTGTGAATGGTCTTGTTCACAGGCATGATGGTGGGATGGGATGGTTTTAATGACTAGGGAACAGATTTTATGGCAGGGATGAAATATTGTGGTCTCTATCCTGGTTTGGAGTTTGCAATTATGAGAGGAATTAACTGATTTAAGTAAGTGGAAGTAAAATTGGGTTGCCCATTTTCAGACATGTTCTCAAATCCAACAACTTTCTGATATTCATTGCACATAGGTGAATTATTGTGCCTGTGAACAGATGCAGGATTCTTTCCTGGAGTTGACCATCTGAACTGAAGTTTAATAGAACTATTTACATTTATGATTGGTACTCATATATGTATGTGCAAGGTTTTATCTGAGAACAAACAAAGTTCCCCTAGTTCTTTGAAGATGGTAAGGATTACCCATATTTCCCAGACACTAGTAGTCGTGATTTCTGCAGTGCTATCGAACCATCATGACGCAAGCACCTTCCAGGTTATTTTTGCAAAACAGATGTCTTTTCAAAAACAGCCAGCATGTGGAGCTATTTAGCTATTTTCTTGCACCAAAGACAGTTATTCATCACAGTTCTTATGTCTGCTTATTTTTATTGGCATTGGGGGGATCAAGGGCATGAACGTGCTGATTGAAAAAAAAAATCCTCTGCAATGCAAGGAAGAGTTTTGAGCATTTCACTCAGTATTGCTGTTGTTCAATTATTCTTTATAACTATACACTTTATTGGTGAATGAACAATATCAGCTAAAATGTTAATTATCTTGGTAGTTGTGTACTGTGGATGATTTGCGATTTGATTTTACAGGTAGCCAATTACAATTTCCTTGGAATTTTTCTGCAATTGTTTTAAATATGTGGCATCTGCTTTAAGAATGGGACTTGCCTGTTTTTACAAGATAAGACAAGGTCAAATTAAGGCAAGGAAAATACTGTTTTGCACTGGATGTCTATTTTACAAATGCCTCCAGATTTTTGCATTTGGAAGAATACTGGAGGCATTTAAAAATGGTATGTGTGACCTGATTTTCGGATTTGAGCCTTTACCCTGGCACACCCAATGCTTGCTGGCACAGCTTTGGGTGTGGCTGGTGATCCCACACCCTGCACTAAAGAGTCATAGACATAGGGATGTACAGCATGGAAACAGACCCTTCAGTCCAACTCATCCATGCCAAGTTTGAATTTACCTTTTTGCCAAGGGGTGTGTTTGTGGGATGTTATTGTACTGGAAGTTAATTGGCAATAATTATTGTGTTGGGTTGGTTAAGTTTTCCAATAGCTAACTTAATCTAAATTCCACTTTCCTAGATACATTTAGTCCCATTTGCCAACATTTGGCCTTTATCCTTCTAAAGCCATTCTATTCATATACCCATCCAGATGCTTTTTAAATGTTGTAATTGTACCAGCCTCCACCACTTCCTCTAGCAGCTCATTCCAAACACGTACACCCTCTGCATGAAAATGTTACTCCTCAGGTCCTATTTTTGACTTTCCCCTCCCACTTTAAACCTATGCCCTTTAGATTTGGACTTCCCCATCCCAAGGAAAAGACATTGCTTATTTACCCCATCTCTGCCCCTTGTGATTTTATAAACCTCTTTGATAGACCAAGCCAGACCCCCCCTCAAAATATTTCATGAAAGTAGCCTCGACCCTAAATTTTTCTGATCTTGAAGGCAGATGTGAAGTGAGTGTTCCAGCTGTGATGCAGCTGGTCAAACACCCGGCTTTCAATAAAACAAAATTTATCTAAACTCTACGTTGGAAACATGAAGAAAAGAAACCAGAATTTAGAATAATTTAATGATTGGAAAACTTAACTGACCCAACACAGTAATTATTACCAATTAACTGTTCCAATACAGGAATATCCTATAAACACACTTCTTGGCAAAAAGGTAAATTCAACACCAATTCTTACAGGCAGGAGGGAACAACATCCAGAGAGAGATTTCTGAGAATGTCAGAAGAATCTTTTACGTAAACTTCCAACTCGTCTGGACTCACACATCTTGCGACTGCTGCATCTAAAAACAAACTAGAAAGCCTGAATTAGGAGAACTGGCCACTCCCTTTCCATTGTTAAACTGTTTTTAAAAGAAAACCCCAAGGCTTCTTAAAAGCTAGACTCTTTGGTACCTCTGCCTTTACAACCTCTCTTAAAAAAAAAACCAAGGACAAAATAACCTTTTTAATGTGACAGCATCGTCACACCTCTCTAAGGTCACCCCTTAGCCTCTGACGCTCCAGGGAAAATAGCTCCAGCCTATTCAGCCTCTCACTTTAACACAAACTCTCCAAGCCTGGCAACATCCTCATAAATCTTTTCTGAACCCATTCAAGTTTCACAACATCCTTTCGATAGGAAGGAGACCAGAATTGCACGCAGTACTCCAAAAGTAGCCGAACCAAAGTCCATACAGCTGCAATATGACCTCCCAACGCCTATACTCAATGCACTGATGAATAAAGGCAAGCATACCTAATACCTTCTTCACGATCCTATCTACCAGAAACTTCACTTTCAATAAACTATGAACCCTTCCCAGGAACTTGCCATCAAGTGTATAAGTCCTGCACTGATTTGCCTTTCCAAGATGCAGCACCTCACATCAAAAAGTCCATCTGCTATTCCTCAGCCCATTGTATCATCTGATCAAGATCATGTTGTGCTCTGAGGTAACCTTCTTCGCTGTCCACTACACCTCCAATTTTGGTGTCATCTGCAAACTTACTAACCATACCTCCTATGCTCACATTCAAATCATTTATATAAATGGTCCTGGGTGGCTCCATTAAAGGGGTAGGCATCTTCCAGCTTTCAATAATTTTAATGAATTGAGGTCTGCTTCTCCAAAGACTTATGTTTCATGGATCTCAGAGAAGTTGTGAACTCTGTTCTATAATGAAGTTGCTCTGAAAGGGTTAAGTCAGATGCTTTAGATGAGATACAACCCTTAGAATATATAGTGCCTCTGTATTAGAGCCATTCAATGTTGTTCAGTCTGCTCCATTCTGTGGCCAGTCTCAGTCATCTGTAATCATATAGCTTAGACAAAGTCACTGTCACATGGATGACTGACTTGTAATATACTTATCTAGTCTTATTCCACTTGTTATCTTACCAGTACATAATGCATTTTTTGTTACTCAAGAATGTGGTACTTCTGCTGAGACTTACATGTGGTCATCTTTCACTACTTAATGGTCATAAGCCTTAGACTTGTAATACAAAAGCTTTTTACTCAAGATCTTCATTTATCTTTAAAGATGAATATCTATCAGAGATCTCCCTTAGAACAAAGTACCAGATGTTGACATCTCTTACAACAAACACTAGTGTAGACTTGGGCACATTTTGAAAGCTAAGTTGAAAATGTTCCATGATCCCCATGTTCCCTTCTTGCCAACTTATGCCCTCCAACTACCTTTCTGGCTTCTTATAGCTCCCCGCCAACCCATGCCCCTGCCTCCAATAGTCCCTTGTATCTTCCATGCGCATTCACCCTGTGTACACTGCGTACGGAATCAATTCACTCTGTAGCAATAACAATATGTCTAAACTAAGTTAGGAAAATAGCACCAATTCGTAACATTAATTCTTGAAAAGAACTGTTTATCCTATAATTCTGTAGGTGATCTTTCATTGCCAATACCAGAAGATTTATGCAATTATCTTTTTAAAATCTTATCCAAATAAACATTGAAGCTTGTCAAAAGAGATCACAGAAGAGATGACTGAATATAATCACATAAATATGTCCAGTAAACAAAGTCAATAGTTTTCTTCAGCTGCCTAAACAAGCTCACTCTCAGAAACAAAATCAGAAAGTGCTGGAAATATATGGCAGGTTGGGCAGCATCTGCGGAGGGAGAAAACGGAGTTAACGTTTCGGGTCCAGTGACACATCCTCAGAATTGGAGGGTGGGATGGGCTCTACTGCTCAGCCATAAGGACTGACAAACGATAAAGCTGAAGTATTCACAGCAATATTCAGCCAGATGTACCGAGAGGATGATCCAAGTCAGCTTCCTCCAGTGGTCGGGGAGAAAGTGAGGACTGCAGGTGCTGGAGATCAGAGCTGAAAATGTGTTGCTGGAAAAGCGCAGCAGGTCAGGCAGCATCCAAGGAGCAGGAGAATCGACGTTTCGGGCATGAGCCCTTCTTCCCGAAACGTCGATTCTCCTGCTCCTTGGATGCTGCCTGACCTGCTGCGCTTTTCCAGCAACACATTTTCAGCTTCCTCCAGTGGAGGATTACTAGTCTTGAGCCAATTTGATTCAATCCCCATGATATCAAGAAACGGTGGGAAACACTGGATAGAATAGAGTAGAATCCCTAAAGCGTTGAAACAAGCCATTTGGCCTAACCAGTCCACATCTACCCTCCGAACAGTAACCTACCAAGACCTATTGCCCTACCCTAATACTCGACATTTACCCCTGACTAATACACTTAACCTGCACACCCCTATGGACTATTTAGCATGGCCAATTCAACCAAGCTGCACATCTTTGGATAGTGGGAGGAAACCGGGGCACACGGAGGAAGCCCACGCGGACAAGGGGAGAATGTGCAACTCCACACAAACAGTCACCCGAGTCTGGAATTGAACTCAGGTTCCAGCTGTTGTGAGGTAGCAGTGCCAACCAATGAACCACCATGCCATAGAGTCAACAAGAAAATATCCCACCATAAAGTCAAGAATAAATGAGACAGTAATACATGAATGAATAACAAAATGAGTAAAATTGATAGAAAAAAGGCATGCAACTAAATATATACGTATTGAGAGGATGATCAAAAGAATAAAAAATAATTCCAACCGACATAAAAAGGAATGCAGAGAGAAGCTAACAGCTAAATCTTATCATCTTTTTGCAACGTACAATTCTCATTGAGTTTCACTGATGGTTTCTGTCTTGAGGCTTGTCATCCTGTATTTGCATAATTAACTGCGTACCAAGTCCCTGTGGTGCACCTCTCATCCAAACCTAGCTCAGTTTTCTCACTGGCTGTACACAGAGGTATTCACCACTGTCAGGATATCCTGGGATGTCTGCTGCTGGTGCCAACTATAAAATACCATTGTGCATCCAGTCAAGCATTGAGAGACCAGACCTGCCCTCATGTCATTTAGCCGGGTATGGTAGATAAGGGGAAATTGTCATTCCACTTTGCAGACAGAGACCCTGAGTGACTGACCTTACACTAACCTCACACACCCCAAACTACACCTTTTCCAAACAACTTATACCCCTCTCCGAGACCTAACCCTGATTCCCCCTCATTGGCAAGATGTGACCCAATACCTCACATGCACATACCACTCACCTATACTGCCAAGGCCACTGCTATGAAAGAACTGTCAGAATGGAAATAATCCTGATCAGAATCTCTTCTTAGAAGTGCAGAGCTCTCTTCTTTCAGAGAAATGGCTGGCGTGGCAATCTGCCTGAAATTGCCACTCCTGGAAAATTTGGGGCTTATCCTTTCTTAACCTAGATCCAAGTTAGCAGCATAGAAATAGGAAAAGGCAAATCAGGTTCCATTTGGACCGTGTCTAATCCATATCCTAATTCCAAAGAGCTCTCAAATTTTGAAAATGCAGCTCCAATAAATCTACATAGAATGCAACATAAATAGCTTTTGATCATATTTGATCAATTTTGATCATAATTTTTCAGTATCTCAAATACTCTGCCTTCAAGCAATATTTCTTGATAAACTTCGGAAAGTACAGTAAAGGCAGTCAACCATTCAACTCCAATGTTGAATTATATACTAGCTGATTTGTATCTGCCTAGTCACCGTGCTTTGATAGCTCACAATACATAATTAACATGTAATTAGAATTTAGATAGATTTTTCACTTTACCTCACCAAAAACTGCTTTCCCAGATTTTTCTCTCCACCCAATTTACTATTTTTTCTGTGTCTGTAGGGAAAACTTATAAGAGGGCGGGGTTAGAGTTTTAACCAGTAGTTATTTTTTGATGGTTAATTACTTCTTGCTATGAAATGTAGTCATTGCGAAGTTCAGAAAGCATGATGACCAGGCAGATACAAATCTGCTAGTATCTAGCCACAGTCCAAATGTCAACTTGGGTCTAAAAGATAGGCAAATTGTGAAATTTTGAATACTTTGATAAAATTGTTAACTTTTGTGATGATTCTGGGAATAACAGGAGTGAATTTCCATTGTGCTACCCCAGTGAGGCGTGACAGAGTTAAGAGTGAGTACTTTGACATCAAGGTAACATTTATATAAAACTAAGAGCAAGAGAAAGTTATTTAGCCTATCGAGCTGCTCCACCATTTGATATGATAATGGTTGATCTCACCTTGGCCCCAAATCCACTTTCCATAACCATTCAACTTGTTGTTAATTAAAAATCTCTCTGTCTCCTCCTTAAATTTATTCAATGTCCCAGCATCCATCACACTCTGGAGCAGTGAATTGCACAGATTCACAATCCTTTGAGAGAAGCAATTTCTCCTCATCACTGTTTTACAACTGCTGTCCCTTATCCCAAAACTATGACCTCTCATTCTAGATTGCCACACACATGGAAACATCCTTTCGAACAGCAACTTTATTGATCCCCTTTAGCACCTTAAATACTTCATTAGATCTCCTCAAATTCTTCTAAACTCCAAACAGTATAGGTCTCAACTGCTCAATCTCTCTGCATAAGACAAACCCTGCATCGCAGGAATCAATCTGCAAACAATCTTCTCTGAATTGCCTCCAATACAATTATATCTTTCTTCAAGTCAGGGGACCAATTTTTTCTATAATACTCCAGGTGTGTCTCACTAATGCCTTGAACAGTTGCAGCAACTTTTCCCTCCTCTTAGAAATAAATGTCAAAATTCCTTTTTCTTTCCTTATTACCTGTGCACTACTTTTCTGTGATTCATATACAAGGACACACTAAAGCATTCTGAAATTTCTAAAAACTGAAAGAACTGCGAATGTCTGAAATTTCTCTTCATTTAGGTAATAACTTGCTTTTCTATTCCTCAAACGAAATGGGTAAGCTCACACTTTATCCACATTAAACTGCATTTGGAAAAGTGCTATTAGTGGAAATTAGGAGGATACTACTTCACTGCTTGGAGTCACACCAAGCACAAAGGAAATGGTTACATCATTAGACACCAATCATCTCAGCCATGATATTGCTGCAGGCGTTCCTCATGGGCAGTGTTCAAGAACTAGCCCTCTTCAGCTACTTCATTTATGTCATTTCCTCCATTCTAAGGTCAAACATGTAATGGCTGCTCTTGATTACTCCATGTCCAGTATCATTTGCAACTCTTCAGATACTGAAACAAATTGTGTCCATATGCGGTAAGTGACTAACATTTATGCCACACAAGTACCTGGCAATGTCCATCTTCAACAAGAGAGAATCTAGCCATTTCTCCTTGATGTTCAATACCACGATCATCACTGAATTCCTAGTACAACCGCTCATGCCCGAAACGTCAATTCTCCTGCTCCTTGGATGCTGCCTGACCTGCTGAGCTTTTCCAGCAACACATTTTCAGCTCTGATCTCCAGCATCTGCAGTCCTCACTTTCTCCCCCGGTCAGTACCCCTACATTCAAAAGACTGCAGCGTTTCAAGAAGCCAGCTGACCACTCGCTTCTCCAGGGCAGTTCGGCTGGGCAATGGAGATTGGTTTTGTCCTCAGTGTGCACATGCCAGCGACAGAGTCAGAAAATTAGGAAGGCAGAGTTAATAAGGCTCGGCCAAGAAAGGAGACTCGAAACAAAGAGAAAATTCACTGCAGTTCATTTCCAGAGGAATAGGGTTGAAAAGCAGAGAAGTTGTGGTCACGGTGGATGGAACATCAATGGGATTCCACCTAGGGTTGTGAAGAAGCTCTTGATCGAGAATGAAGACCATCCTCAGCAAACAGATTGTTGACATTCTTGACAGTGTGGATGTGACTTTGAAAGCCATACAATTATTGTAATAGGGCCTCAAGGAACATATAGCACAGGGAATTTAACCACTGTAAGCATTGCCTTCTTGGCTTGAAGAAAAAGAAGCTTCAAGTTGACAATGGTAGGGTAACAAAAAAGAGCTGAGTGGGGAGGGTGGAGGAGCAGGTGCTGCTAACTTTGCCCACATGAAAGATGTGGAGTGCCAGTGTTGGACTGGGATGAATAAAGTCACAAGTCACACAACACCAGGATATGGTCCAAAGGTTTATTTGAAATCACAAGGTTTTGCACCGTACCCCCTTCACCTGATGAAGGAGCAGTTGTCCGAAAGCTTGAGATTTCAAATAAACCTGTTGGACTATTACCTGGTGTAGGAACAAATTACTGCAGATGTTAGAATCTGTACTGAAAACAGCAAATAATGGAAATCACAGTGGGTGAGGCAGCGTCTATGGGGAAAGAGCAAGCTAACATTTCGATTCTGTGACCTGGAGGTGTCGGTGTTCAACTGAGGTGGGCAAAGTTAAAAACCACACCACACCAGGTTATAGTCCAACAGGTTTATTTGGAAGTACAAGCTTTCGGAGCGCTCCTCCTTCAGACCAGCTACCTGACTAAGGAGCAGTGCTCCGTAAGCTTGTAAATCCAAATAAACCTGTTGGACTCTGATCTCCAGCGTCGACAGTCCTCACTTTGTCCCTTTTGGAATATAACCTGGTGTGGTATCATTTAGGTTCTACAGTCACCTAGACTCGAAACATTAGGTTGCTCTCTCTATGAATGCTGCTCTCTCTATGAATCACCACTGTGATTCTCTGGCATCTGTTGTTTTCAGGACTTTAAGCTGGCTTGTGACTTCTGACCACATCAAAGATGGCGGCGGGAATCTGCCCGTATCAAAGATGACGGAGGGGGTCTGCCCATATCAAAGATGGCGGCGACATCTTCCCCCTCCAGTTGAGGGGCCCCTAATGCACATGCGTCGTTTCGCTCTCTTCCCTGCCCCCCCCCCATCCCCAGTAGTTCCCGGATTGTGAACAACACGCCGAGAGAGATAGAGGGAAAAAAATCCCCGGTTTGATCAAATCTCCCCGGTACCGGCGGATTTCTGCCCCCAACCCCGGGATTGCAGCCACCTCCCGCCGAGCCCAGGACCCCGCTATGAGCGGCTCTAGGAATAACCGGGTGATGATGGAGGGGGTCGGGGCTCGAGTGGTGCGGGGCCCCGACTGGAAATGGGGCAAACAGGACGGCGGCGAGGGGCATGTGGGCACCGTGCGGAGCTTCGAGAGCCCCGAGGAGGTGGTGGTCGTCTGGGACAACGGCACCGCCGCCAACTACCGCTGCTCCGGGGCCTACGACCTGCGCATCCTGGACAGCGCGCCGACAGGTAAAACGGAGCGAGCCGGAGGGCGAGGCCAGAGCCGGGCCCAGACCAGACAGAAGGCTGGCCGCCTCCCATTGTGTTCCTTTAGGCCTGTCTGAGGCGGTGGGCTGGGCTGGGGAGGGGATAAACTGGGCGCAGGCCCCCAATCCCGGGAAGGCAATCACCATCCAAGAGCGACACCGCCGATTGGGAATGAATCCGCTCATTCGGGAAAATGCCTCCCTGTTAAGGGCATTGCGATTGACGCCTGGGCAAATGGATCATTGTTGCAGGGGCTGAGTGATGGGCACTTGAAGGGGCATCACCGTGTGAAGAGAGACGAGCGCCTTATTAAAATGCGACCTGGCTCAGGGAATTGATTTGTCCAAATTATACGCGAGTTTTTGGCGATTAATTCAGTCGCACGCAACCGTTTCCTATAATCGCTGCAGTTTTGTGCTGCCTCTCCCTTATCCACTTCCTCCGTTAATCGTTTTCATCACATCGTTTCCGACAAATTGTTCATTTTTGTGTTGTGTGTAGCACAGATTCATTCACGTGTGTTGTGCTCATGTGTTTACAGGCGTGATTAGTTGCATCACTTGATGTAAACAACTGTTTCAATATGGAAAACAAGCTGTGATTGAACGTTATCATTTACTGATAGAAACGTACTCTAGGGGGATGCTTTCACCCACAGTTGTTACGGTTTAATGATCTTGGAATGTAGTGCACGCATGAGTTGAATATCTTGCACGTAATTTAAGTAGACGTTCAATTTTCTGGGCCATGCTACGGTTCTCATCTATATTCGTCTTGTGATTTACAGCAATGCTTGGTTATTCTGGATCAGATGTAATAACTGTCTAAGAAAGTCGTTATCTAGAGAATGTATTTAGTGATCATTGTTAATTACCTAAAGGTCAGTGCAACACATATATCCACACTACTTGCATGTTATTACTAGAATCTGATGCAATAAGAACTCTGCAAATAATTTGTAATCACTTGAACCCATTGGAAATGAAACCATTTCTACAATAAATTGTGGTCTCTGCTTGAATTGAAGATTGGAAACAACATTTTATTTTTTAAATTGTTTTTAATAATCAATACTTATGCACACACTTCTGTTTGAAATTTATTCATCTTTTTTCTATCAATTATATTTTGCTTTGAATATATAGTACAGGAATAATGTGCATTAAATTACTATGCATTGTTAAGATAATATGCGAAGATAATCACAAACCATGTTCCTAGTTTCCTCTAAGTAAAATTTAATTCAGCTTTTAAACAAAACTTGAGATTAATTTTTGAGAGTGTTTAGTTAATTTGATAAATAAATCTAAGCAAGAATGTTTCCAAGATTAGACTGTCTTGGAACAGCTGCTATTCTGATTCATGAATATATTGTTGAGACAATAGAAGTCATCTTGAACTTAACCTACCGTCTGCACTGCTACTTCTAATAACTGCAATGATACTTAAACCTTTACGCCAGTGGCAGTCTGACAGTTTAGTAATGTATTTTTACCTTAGTTAGCTTGAATAGATTTCTGTTAAAACTAGGTGCTGTCAAAGTCACTTCAGAAGTTGCATATGTCTGAGATACATTTACAGCTTTTTGCATTTGGCTTTCCAGTATTCTAATTGTTGCTGAAAACAAACTGCATTATAAACAGGCAAGAAGCATTTAGTTGAGCCTAGTATGCTTTGAACATGTGACATCCATGCTGGGAATTGACTACGTTTCACCTTCCCTTAACAAAGTGTGCCCACTATAGACATCTGGAAAGTGAAATGGCTCAATCACATCAACATTGGTAGCACAAGCAGAGGAAATACTCAATGTTCTGTGCTGAGTGGCTCACCTGCTGAACTCTATCTTGCAGTCAAAAGATGAAAGTGTTCTTGCCAGTTGCATGTAAAGCTGCGTCACTTGAATATCAACAGAACATTTATCATTATTGCAGGATCCTGTCCCTGGATTCGAACCATCTCTTCCACCACTGGTGCACAAAGATTGCAATATATAACATTTATAGGATGCATATCACTAACTGGCCTAGGTTTCTGTAAAAAAGTTTCTTTTCCCTCATGACCCTTTTCCAGTTAGCAAACTAGAAACTCTATGACATAGCAACACCACTTGCTCCAAGCTGTATATTGGAGGCACACTTTCTAAGGCAAGACATTGTCAGAGGACAATAAATCTTTGAGTTTATTACCTGACATTATGGAAAAACTATAATCTCAAGAACAACACCAGCTCAAGGGAAGAACACTATCATTTATAAAATACCGTGGAAGAACTGTGACAAACAGGCAGAAAGCTAGCTACCAGGATACATGAACATCAACTAGCCACAAAATAACATGACCCTGTCTCACTAGTATCCTTACGTACAGATTAGGAAGGACACCACTTTGACTGGGACAACACATCCATTCTAGGACAAGCCAAACAGAGACATGCACATGAATTCCTAGAAGCATGGCATTCCAACAAACACATCGAGTTAGACCCCACCTACCACCCCCTGAGAAAAGGAACAGGAAACAACATCACCAATCCAAGGCAACCCAAACATATAAATAGATAGCAGGGAACACCAGCAGTGCTTTGTCCGAAGGCTCACTGAAGATGTTACCTAGTATGGTGACAAAACATCTGAAAATGAACCTTCCAGCTCAGCGAGCAAACCTATATCCAGAACCTCAATCTGAGCTACAAATCTTCTCAAAACTTACTTGAGATTCTTCAAATTAAGAACATACTTTTCTGAAATGTCTTTTTGAAAATCTAGTCTGGCTACAGTATGTTTTGCTTTATTGTTGAAAGCAATCTCTGATGTTGCAGACAGCTTGATATTGGCCATGGTTTATATGATGTGGATTTTTATGTGTTTATGACAAGAGTGTAAATTGAGACACCACAGATCACTGAGAACCACAGCTTCAATTCTGCAATATAAAGTGGCTTTAGCAATTTTACAATGCCTGTTCTAAAGATTAAATGGTGCTGGAGATGCAGCTTTCATCTTGTAAAGCAGAATGGTGGACGCTGCTTCATGCCTACTTTGGGGAATAGCTCATGCCAGCAATAATGCTGTGCTTGAAGGCCAGGAAAACTGAAAACAGTTGCAGGATTACTCTCTGACATGTTCCGTCAATTGGTCATAAGAAGCTCTGAAACCGGTGATAATTTAGTCTTGTTTCCCTAACTGTTTCCATATTTATGATGGTCAGTTATACTAGGACAACCAGAAAAGACTTGATAGTTGAATGGCTAATTGTTTTGTTAAATTTGCAATTGAGTGGTACATTGGACAATTTGGGAGAGGTGTATTTGAGTCCAAAACATTTCAGGAACTAAATTACCTTAAAGTTATAATGAACCATTGTTAAATGGTTTAGTCTTGAACTCATCAGGACAAATGCAAGAATGCCAAATTTTAAAGCGAGCAACAACTTACGCTGCCTGAGAAAAGGGTGCTGATTTGTTGCCAAGTCAAATTTGGTGAATTGTTTCCATGGCGAGTGCACCAGGGAATATTTTTTCCATGTAGCTTTTAATTCAAAAGTGATGTAATGATTAGACATTTTCCTTTTGCAAAGGACAAGTTTCCACTTACGAATTTATGTAGCTTCTAGCAAGTGAAAATAGATTAGATTGAGTGGTGGGTTTCAATCAGTGTAGGCTGTAGTGTTTGGCCTATTGGGGTGGGGGAATTGGCTGTTGAATTGAAGTTTGGTGTCATGTCAGGTAAAGGGTTAGTTGGGGGTGTCAGTATAGGTTATTAAGGTTTCAGATTGAGTGCAGAGTGATGAGTTCATGTGTGTGGCAGGTTTGTTAGGTAGGTGTTGGGTGTCAGGGCAGTAGGTCAGCAGACGGTGTCAGGTTGGGTGACAGTGGATAATCAATGGTGAATTGAATAGGGATTTTGGGGTTGGGTCATCAGTCATGTCTGAGGATGGAGTGGGATGGTGGATATCAAATCAGGGAGGGGAGTGGGGATGGATCACATTGAGGATGTGGATATTGGTTATTAAATTGGGTTTGAACGTTAGGTTGGCATTGATTCAGACTTGGAGTTGGGTGTCATGGTGTTAGAGTTTTAAAGTTAGGTTGGGGTTGGTTAAATGGATGGGTGTGGAATTAAGAGTGGGATTTGAGGTGGTGGGATAATGTTGGGCAAGTAGGCTTCAAACAGTATGGAGTGATTGGGAGGGGAGCGTTTGGGGCAGAATGTGAAGGCAGTTTGGTTAATTTGAGGGCAAGTACTCGGCTGTTGGGTAGAGTATTTTGATTGTTCGATTGTATGAGATGGGGTAGCATGGGTGTCATGATTGGGGTGGGGGTTGTGTGCTGGGGTTATGGAGCATGTTGTGTTGAGAAACGTGGTCACTGTTGGGGTGTGTGTGTTGGGGATGGATGGCTTGGGGTTAATAGGGGTTAGGTGCTGTGGTTAGTGTTTGAAGGTTGTGTTGCAGGGCTGGTGTTTGGAGTATGAGTTGGATGTTACATGGTTATGGGGTGGGGTCATGTCAGAGTTGGATGCAATAGGCATTGGAAAGAATGCGGTTTGGGCATGGTACTGCCTTTTGCTGTCAGGTCCGGGGTAGATTTTGGGTTGGAAGTGGAGAATTGGATCAAGTTAGGGCATGTGGGATGAATGCTTCATTAGGTCATTGCGTGAGTGTTAGATCGGGCCAACTGGGTTTATTGGTGGATGGAGGTCAGTGGTTGGTCAGGAGTAACTGTAAAGTCAGGCTTGAGAGGTAGTCGGGTCATGAGTAGTGTAGCAATGGGTTGGGACTCAGGCTGAATTGGCTCAGGGATCGAATGGGCCAATATTGGATCAGAATGAGTTTCCAGGCAGGAGAATGTGGGTCTCGGGAGACCAAGGTGTTGGTATCAGATTGGAGTTGGTGTTGGATATTCCGCAATTTCGGATCCACGTCCTTCTGGTAGTGTAGCAACCAGAACTATACGCAATTTCCAAATATGGCCTAACTAAACATTTATACAGCTGTAACATAACTTAGCAACTTTGAGGGATCTGTGGACCTGTACACCATCATCCCTCTGTATGTCAATGGTCCGAAGGGTTCCACTATTTGTTGTATAATTTGTGCCTGAATTTGATCTTCCAAAATGCATCACCTCGCATTTGTCTAGGTTAAACTCCATCAGCCATTGCTCTGCCCAAATCTGCAATGTATCTATACCCTGCTGTATCC
Source organism: Chiloscyllium plagiosum (assembly GCF_004010195.1). Classification (NCBI taxonomy): domain Eukaryota; kingdom Metazoa; phylum Chordata; class Chondrichthyes; order Orectolobiformes; family Hemiscylliidae; genus Chiloscyllium; species Chiloscyllium plagiosum. Next base: position 120,431,184 of record NC_057713.1, on the reverse strand, counting down.
TTTGACAATCCACCTCACTATCTGCAACTCTGCCAGTTTTGGTGTCATTTGCATGCTGACAAATCAGAGCATCTACATTTTTCGCCAGATCATTTTTACATATAAACAACAAAGGTCCCAGCAGTAACCTCTTGAACACTGCTAGTTACTGATCTCTATTCTGAAAACACCCTACTACTGCTGCTCTTGGTCTTATATAACCAAGCCAGTTCTCTATCCATTGAGCCAGTAAACCCCAGATTGCGTGAGACTCTACCTTTTGTACCAGCCTACCATGAGGTACCTTATTGAATGTCTTAGTAAAGATATGGACAACATCCACTGCTCTTCAGTCATTTTTGTCACCTCCTCAAAAGCTCTGATGTTTGTGAGATATAGCCTTCCCTCCACAAACCTATGCTGCCTGTCCCTAACAAGTCCATTTGCTTCCAAATGTGAATAAATCCTGTCTTTTAGTATCTTCTCCAACAGTTTCCCCACCACTGATGTCAGGCCTCCCGGCCTTTAATTAGCTGAATTATTTACGTTTACTTTCTGAAACCAAGGAAGAACATTGGCCATTCTCCAGTCCTCTGGAAACCAGTCTGAGGCCAAAGAGCATGCAACAATAGCTGTTGAGGCCCCAGCTACTTCCTCCCTTGCCTCCTACAATATCCTGGGATAGATTCTGACTAGTCCTGGGGACTTGTCTACCTTAATGCATTTCAAGACACACAACACTTGCTCCATTATGTTGACTTGCCCAAGAGTATTCACCTTTCCCTAACCTCGGTATCCCTCACTTCTCTCTCTTGGTGAGTACCGATGTATTAGAGTCATAGAGTCAGAGTCAGAGAGATGTACAGCACAGAAACAGACCCTTCGGTCCAACTTGTCCATGTCGACCAGAAATCCCAACCCAATCTAGTCCCACCTGCCAGCACCCAGCCATATCCGTTCAAACCCTTCCTATTCATATACCCATCCAGATGCCTTTTAAATGTTGCAATTATATTAGCCTGCATCACTTCCTCTGGCAGCCCATTCCACACACACTCAACCCTCTGCATGAAAAAGTTGCCCCTTAGGTCTTTTTTATATCTTGCCCCTCTCACCCTAAACCTATTTCCTCTAGATTTGGACTCCCCCAGCCCAGGGAAAAGACCCTGTCTATTTACTCTATCTCCATCACCCTCATGATTTTATAAACCAATATAAGGTCACCCCTCAGCCTCTGACACTCCAGGGAAAGCAGGCCCAGCCTGTTCAACCTCTTCCCTATAGCTCAAATTCTCCAACCTGGCAACATCCTTCTTAATCTTTTCTGAACCCTTTCAAGGTTCACAACATCCTTCCAATAGGAAGGAGACCAGAAATGCATGCAATATTCCAAAAGTGGCCGAACCAATATCCTATACAGCTACAACATGACCTCCCCACTCCTGTACTCAATACTCTGACCAATAAAGGTAAGCATAGCAAACGTGACCTTTACTATCCTATCTACCTGTGACTCTACTTTCAAGGAGCTATGAACCTGCACTCCAAGGTTTCTTTGTTCAGCAACACTCCCTTGGACCTTATCATTAAGTGTTTAGGTCCTGCTAAGATTTGCTTTCCCAAAATGTAGCACCTCTCCTTTATCTAAATTAAACTCCATCTGCCACTTCTCAGCCCATTGCCTCATCTGATCAAGATCCCATTGTAATCTGAGGTAACCTTCTTCGCTGTCCACTACACCTCCAATTTTGGTGTGATCTGCAAATTTACTAACTGTACCTCTTAAGCTCACATCCAAATCATTTATATAAATGACGAGAAGTAGTGGACCCAGTATCGATTCTTGTGGCATTCCACTGGTCACAGGCCTCCAGTCTGAAAAACAACCCTCCACCACCACCCTCTGTCTTCTACCTTTGAGTTAGTTCTGTATCCAAATGGCTAGTTCTCTCTGTATTCCAATGAGATCTAACCTTGCTAACCAGTTTCCCATGGGGAACTTTGTCAAACGCTCTACTGAAGTCTATATGGATGACGTGTACCGCTCTGCCCTCATCACCTCTTTGTTACTTCTTCAAAAAACTCAATCAAGTTTGTGAGACATGATTTCCCACACACAAAGCCATGTTGACTATCCTTAATCTGTCCTTTCCAAATACATGTACATCCTGTCCCTCATGATTCCCTCCAACAACTTGCCCACCACCACCACTGGTCTATAGTTCCCTGGCTTGTCCTTATCACCCATCTTAAACAGTGGCACGATGTTAGCCAACCTCCAGTCTTCCAGCACCTCACCTGTGACTATCGATGATACAAATATCTCAGTAAAAGGCCCTGCAATCACTTCCCTTGTTTCCAACAGAAATCTAGCATACACCTGATCAAGTCCTGGGGATTTATCCACTTATATGTTTCAAGACATCCAGCACTTCCTTTTTTTTTTGGACATTTTGTAAGATGTCACCATCTATTTCCCTACATTCTATATCTCCATGTCTTCTCCACAGTAAACACTGATGCAAAATGCTCATTTAGTATCCCCCCCATCTCCTGCGGCTCCACACAAAGGCCGCCTTCCTGATTTTGAGGGGCCCTATTCTCTCCGTAGTTACTCTTTTGTCCTTAATGTATTTGTAAAACTCCTTTGCATTCTCCTTAACTGTATTTACCAAAGCTATCTCATGTCCCCTTCTTGCCCTCCTGATTTTCCCTTTTAAGTATACTCTTCTAAGGATTCACTTGATCTACCCTGTCGAAACCCTCTGTTTCTTCCATCATCCAGTATTCCCTACATCTACCAGCCTTTCCTTTCACCCCAACAGGCATATACTGTCTCTGCACTCTCATCCCATTTCTGAAGGCTTCCCATTTTCCATATGTCCCTTTACCTGTGAACATCTGCCCCCAATCAGCTTTTGAAAGTTCTTGCCTAATACCGTCAAAATTGGCCTTTCTGCAATTTAGAACTTCAACTTTTAGGTCTGGTTTATCTTTTTCCATCACGATTTTGAAATTATTAGAATTATAGTCGCTGGCCCCAAAGTGCTCCCCCACTGACACCTCCGTCACTTGCCCTGCCTTATTTCCCAAAAGTAGGTCAAGTTTTGCACCTTCTCTAGGAGGTATATCCATGTACCGAACCAGAAAACTTTCTTGTACATGCTTAACAAATTCCTCTCCATCTAAACCCTTAACACTATGACAGTTCCATTCTGTATTTGGAAAGTTAAAATCCCCTACCATAACACACCCTATTATTCTTACAGATAACTGAGATCTCCTTACAAATTTGTTTCTTAATTTCCCTCTGGCTATTAGGTGATCTATAATACAATCCCAATAAGGTGATCATCCCTTTCTTTTTCCTCAGTTCCACCCAAATAACTTCCCTGAATGTATTTCCAGGAATGTCCTCCCTAAGTACAGCTGTAATGCTATTCTTTATCAAAAACGCAACTCCCCTTCTTCCCTTGCCTCCCTTTCTATCCTTCCTGTAGCATTTGTATCCTGGAACATTATGTTGCCAGTCCTGTCCATCCCTGAGCCACACTCCTGTAATTGCAATGATATCCCAGTCTCATGTTCCTAACCATGCCCTGAGTTCATCTGCCTTCCCTGTTAGGCCCCTTTGCATTGAAATAAATGCAGTTTAATTGATCAGCCCCACTTTATTCTCTGCTTTGTCCCTGCCTGCCTTGACTGTTTGACTCGCTGCTTTTCTCAACTGTACCAGTTTCAGATTGATCTCTTTCCTCACTATCTCCCTGGGTCCCAAGTCCCCACTTACTAGTTTAAATCCTCCCGAGCAGCTCTAACAAATCTCCCTGCCAGTATATTAGTCCCCTTCCAATTTAGGTGTAATCCATCCTCCTTGTACTGGTCACTTCTACCCCAAAAGAGATTCCAATGATCCAAAAATGTGAATCCTTCTCCCATACACCAGCTCCTCAGCCATGCATTCATCTGTTCTATCTTCCTATTCCTGCCCTCACTAGCTCATAGCACCAGGAGTAATCCAGACATACTACTCTCGAGGACCTCCTTTTTAAATTCCTGTCTAACTCTCTGTATTCTCCCTTCAGAATTTCAACTTTTTCCCTTCCTATGTCGTTGGTTCGAATATGTACAAGAGTCCTCTTCCCCCTTGAGAACATTCTGCACCCTCTCTGAGACATCCTTGGTCCTGGCACCAGGGAAACAACACACCATTCTGTTTTTTTCGCTGCTGGCACCAGCAACGTCTGTCTGTGCCTCGGACTAGAGATTCCCCTAACACAATCAATCTCTTGGAACCCAACGTACCCCTCTTTGCATTAGAGCCAGTCTCAATACCAGAAACTTGGCTGCTCACGCTCCATTCCCTTGAGAATCCATCACCCCCTACATTTTCCATAACAGCATACTTGTTTGAAATGGGAATAGCCACAGAACACTCCTGCACTACCAGCCTCCCTCTCTTACCTTTCCTGGAGTTAACCCATCTATGTGACTGTATCTGTGACTTTACACCCTTCATATAACTGCCATCCATCACAACCCCTTGCTTTTGTAGATTCCTCACTGCCTCCATCTCATGCTCCAACCATTCTATTCGATCTGACCGGATTCGCAACTAACGGCATTTGTTGCAGATATAATCCTTGGTAACATGTAAAGTCTCCCTAAACTCCCACATCCAGCAAGAGCATGTCACTCTACTAAGGACCATTTTTGCTGCTTCCATCTGCAGAACTAGAAAATAGCCCTGTCTTATTCCTCGACAAAACATTGCTCCAGGCTAACTTATTACTTATGGCTTATATTTTTAAGTTTAATCAAGAGACATATCTCAATAAAACATATAAACAAGAAAGGACCCACTATATTCGCTACTGCAGACTTACAGCAAGGACTCAAGGCCACACTTGAAACTTATCTGCTTCTGTGCTGTAACCTCTCCCAAATAAGTTCCTCCAAGATCTGTTGTGAATTTCATTGTTTGTTAATTTTCCCAGATGCACTCCGATGTCCAGCGATACATGAATTCAACAGTAAAGGCAGTAATTGTGCAGGTTCAGTACTGTGTCAGTTAGCAGGGTGGGTTTCTTTCTCTCTTTCTCTCTTGCACTGACCTCACTATGTGCTGCCTTTGTCTGTTCCTCTCCCTTTTAAAACAGTTGTTGTTTTGACTTTTTTTCCCTCCGAAGTTCCAAAACAATGCAACAGCATATAAAACAGTAATTGCTGCTCATGGAATTGGAGGAAATCACCTCCAACACCCAAAATACCTCAAAAAAGGAGCAGCATGTTGCAGTCAGAAAGTTTTCCCATCCTCCATCTTGGATTACCCAGATCTCACCCATTTCCTTTGGCTCCACACACAATCTCGCTCCTTTATCCTTGAGTGGACCTACTCTTTCCAAGTTGCTCCTAATATATGTATAAAACGGCTTAACCTTGCTGGCCACGAACATCTCAAGGCCCTTTTAGCCGTCCTGCTGCTTTCTCTGTATTCTTCAAGCATTTTGTTTTTAGTTGTGTCGACCTTGAGTCTGCTTTTTTTTTGACTAAGCTGATTATTTCCCCTGTCATCCAAGGTTCCTAAATCCAGCCATTCCTGTCCTTCATTTTCATAGGAACGTGCCTGTCCTGCACTCTAATCAACTGGTCTCTAAAAGACTCCAAGAAGTCAGATGTGGATTTACCCTCAAACAGAAGCTCCCATCCATATTCTCCAATTCTTGCCAAATTTGGTTATAGTTAGCCTTCTCCCAATTTAACACCTTCATTCACAAGGTCTATCCTTGTCCTTATCCATAAATAATCAAAGCATGCGGAATTATGGCCACTATTCCCAAATTGCTCCCGCACTGAAACTTTGATCACCTGACTGGTTTCATTTCCAAATAGCAGCTCCAGTCTGGCCCGTTCCGTCGTTGGACTATCCACATACAGTTTCAAAAAAAAAACCCTTCTGGACACACAACAAATTGCTCCCCGTCCAAACCCCTGACACAAAGGGAGTTCCAGTCCATGTGGGGGGAAGTTAAAATCGCCCACCAGAACAATCCTGTTATTTTCACATCTTTCCAGAATCTAATTATATATACAGGGGAACCTCGATTATCCAAATACCAATTATCTGAAAATCGGATTATCTGAAGGAGATCTCTAGGTCCCGATGGAACCATTATATCAAAGATGTGTTTCCAACAGTGATTGCGTCTTTTGTCTACAGTGATTAAACAGGCACTGTCTCCAAATGACTGGGCTCCCACCCTCTCTCTCTCCCCACACTTTCCCTGGAGTTCTACAGAGGGGTATACCCTAAACCCCCCCTTCCCCTGATAATCTCTCCAACATTGTTTTGTATACGGCAAAGGTGGAAACTGTCAAAACGTTGTGTGTGGCAGTGTGTGACTTACCCCACAAACACCAGGAGCAGTAGTCTTGTTGGTGTCCAGTCCAGCTGCCCTGGAGAGGGGACAGGGGTGTACTGGGTTGGGTGGTGGGGGTGTTGGATGGGGTTGGGAGCGGGGGGAGCGATGTTGGAGGGGTTGAAGGTGGGGGCGGTGTTGGACAGGGTTGGGGAGCTGAGGGG
>NC_057713.1:120358739-120424377 GCF_004010195.1 Chiloscyllium plagiosum | reverse complement strand
TGTTGGACAGGGTTGCGGAGCTGAGGGGGTGGTGTTGGAGGGGTCAGGGGGTGGTGTTGGAGTGGTCAGGGGGCAGTGTTGGATGGGGTTGAGGGGTGGGGTTTGGTGTTGGATGGAGTTGGGGTGGAGGGTGGCGGTGTTGGGGTGGGGCCTTGCACGCTGTGTGCTGTTGCAGTCTCCTGAACTAGGAGCAGACTTTAAAAACTCCGAGCCCCAGAGGAAAGGCATTTAATCGATTAACTGAATAATCGATTATCTGAACGAAATAGTGCCCGCCCATCACGTTCGGATAATCAAGGTTCCCCGTGTTGTCTTCTATCTCCCATTGGGAGGTGTGTTGTCCAATCCCAGCGTAATGATTGCATCCTTCCTATTCTTGAGCTCTACCCATAATGCCTCGCTGCAAGATCCCTCTAGGGTGTCCTCCCTCATCACAGTTGTGATACGGTCCCTTACGTGTAATGCAATTCCTGCACCTCTTTTGCTTCCTTCTCTGTCTCATCTAAAACATTGATATCCTTGAACATTAAGCTGCCAATACTGTCCCTCTTTCATTTGATTCCATGTCTGTGTGAGCAACAACAACATAATTGCAAGCAATAAACCAGGCTGACCGGTTATACCTTTTGCATTGAAGCAAATATCGTCCAAGCTTCCAGTTCTGCTGAGCTCAGCAATCTCTCCCTGACCGCTCTTCCTGTTAGCTACATTTGTTTCAGTCTCAAGCTCTTCCCCAGTCTTTATACTTAGTGACCTCCTGTTTCCCTTCCCGCCCCCCACCACACTCATTTAAACCCTCTTGAATTGTAGTGTCAAACCTCCCTGTCAGGATATTGGTGCTTCTCCAGTTTAGCTTCAAGCCGTCCTTCTGCTACAGGTCCCACCTTCCCTGGAAGGCATCCCATTACCGGAGGTCCTTCCCCCTACACCAGCTGTTTAGCCACATGTTCAATTACACTATGCCTCTGTTCCTCAACTCAGTAGCACATGGCACGGAAAGCAAATCCTGAGATTGCTAGCCTAGAGGCCCAACGTTTTTGTTTACTGCCTAACTCCCTGAATTGTCATTGCAGGATCTTGTTACTCTTCCTACCTCTATCATTTGTCCCAAAATGGATAATGCCTTCCTTCTGTTTACCCTCCCGTTTCAGGATGCCCTCTACCAGCTTAGAGACATCCATGACCCTGCTATCCAGGAGGCAACATGCCATTTTGGAGTCTTTCTTGCTGCCACAGAAGTGCCTATATGTGCCCCTGACTATCGCCTCTCCAATTACTGGTGGCCTATGCTTTGTCCCTCCCCTCTGTACAGCAGGGCCAGCCATGAGACCACTGCTCTAGCTGCTGCTGTCACCTGATAGCAGTTCACCCCCCCCTCCAAGATATTCAGTATCCAAAATGGAAAAGTTAGAGCAGGTATTTAATCTTCAGTTTTCCTGAGTAATAAGCTGAAATGAATTGCACCTTGCTGACTTTGAGCTATTTTGGAGGGTTCCAGACTCAGGGTATTGCTCATCAAAATTTTGAGTTTGCTGGGTAACTCCCATGTAGTTAACTGAATCAAGGTTTACAAATGGTCCTGATGCGCAACTCTAGTCTACCATTGTTGGAATATCTGGGCCAACAATTCAACTTTCATGAATGTGCAGTTTTAATAGTTAGATTAAACTGCTTTGCAATGTTGACCTCAGTAGTTGCTGTCATACAGTATTCTCCAATTTTGCCCTACTCCATTAAATTGGATATTTAGTGTGAACAATCTCAAAATAGAAGTGTGACTACAAATAATTAGTGTTTGCATTAATTTTAGAAGTTTTGTTTCCTAAGACTGTAGACTTTCTTGTTCAGATGAGGTGTGGTTATTTCATTGGTATTATGTGTCTTGATTTGCCTTGTGCTTCAGAAATTGCTAGTGGCCCTGAGTTTCAGCTGTGGCAGATGTGACATGGAAATTTGATTATAACTGAAGTAAATACATTTGCAACAGTAGTTGTGGTATGGCAATGTCTTTTTTTTTCCCCCCCCTAGGACATCTGGATCTTTTTTATTTTGGAAGGGAATGTATTAACGCCAAGTCTAGTTCATGATCTGAAGAAATAAAGACAGTGTAGTCATGTTGTTAAACTAAAGAACTTTCGGTTAGGTAGGAATTTCAATTGATTCCATTCTCATAGAACTTGAAGAAAAATATTCAGCCCTGTAGCGTTTCAAGCCTTCTCATTCCAAGTTTAGTTTTGTAATTACTTTCTTCAACAAAGTCAATATCTGCAGATTAAGTTTGTAAGACAGGTGAAATTTCTTTACCCTTCCATCTGAATACCTAATTGAGTGTAAATAGAGTTTGCATCTAACTTTACTCTTCCATTACTCTATCTGAAGATATGTTTTCCTGATCTTTTATCGTTACTGACTTCCAATTCATCAAAAGCTTTTGTAAAGCACTTCATTGCCATGTCATTATGGATGGTATCAATGCAAAGAACTGCTTCCTGGAAAACCTACTTATAAAGTTTTGCATATTGTGGGAAATTTAGTCTGAGTTAGGATTTTCAAACTGCAATATTGTGCCTTGGTTGAAACTCTGTCCTTCGATGATGTTTTCATTGGCTTCCTACCTAGATTGAGCAGGCTTTATGTTAATATCAATCCTCCGCACAGGGAAAAAAAGTTAATACTGATTCTTGACTTGTGGGCTAGAATCAGTAATTGATAATATGAGAGATATCAAACTTGCTTTTAGGTGGGGTTAACCAGAAATGCACTTCTGACTCCAGAAACGCATCCAATTTTAGTAATCCCTTATTACGAAAGCTAAATCTATTTAAGTTGGAAGTGCAAAATTGTTTATTCTTCCATCCTCCCAAAGTTTCTTCTCATCTCCAACTTACCTCCTAGTATTAATCAATTTGTTTGCTTTGCAATTAGAATTTAACTTAAATGAATTGCTTAATTTTTCATTATTCAAGTGTGCTTTACAAAAATCTGGACAATTCTTTGTAAATAACATCTGAAAGAACTGGGTTGAGTTTCTGCAGTGGAAACAAACCCAGTTCACCACCACACTTTTCGTCGGATTCTGCATAACTAACTAATGTCTCAAATGGTATAACGTCAAACATGATTGGGCCTAAATCTGTGCTTTCTTATTTTTCTTTTTTTTTGTTTGTGCAATCTTTGTGAAAGGTAGCTTGAAATAAGCAAGTGCTGTAATATATGGCTTATGATTTAAATTCTACTTTTACTAGTTGGAGGGATTGGATAGTAATAGAAATAGAAATCCTGGGAACTGATATTCCCATGAGTTCTTTCTGCTTAATTTCCTTTCCATTCCATTCCTGGACTTGGTAAATGTTTTCAGTACAGACACCACTATTTAAGAAGGGCAAGAGATAAACTAATAAATTTATGGGCCTGTTTGATGAGGAAAAAATTATGGGAAAGTTGTTAAGATGTTTTTGTTTGGGACAGTGTGACTGAACAGACCATGACTACTTTTTTGAGGAGGTCAGCTGGTAAATGATAAAAGTACATTTGTCTGGATGCTGGAAGTCTGAAACAAACAAGGAGAATGCTGGAGGAACTCAGCAAGTCTGGCTGAATCTATGGAGAGAAACAGTTACTATTTTGAACTGTTCTTCAGAACTGTTTACACTGTTAACACTACCGTTGTGACCCTGTTAACAAACAGTAATGTTGATTTGGGGTAACCTTTTGGTTCGGGATGTGAAATTAGTGGGGCTTCAGCTGATAGAGTCGCAATAATGGGTATGTACTCAAATTATAGGATATGACTAATCATCCCCCTAGTGGTATGTTTTGGGACCAATAGTTTTTCTTATATTTGACGACTAAATATGTTTTAGTTAGTTGTGTGGTACAGTCAATAATGTACCAAGTATTGGAACATTCCATGGTGTGGTTGATAGATTAAATGGACTGGCAGATGCAATACCGTGCAAGCAAAATGTGTGATCAGTCACTTTGGACGTATCCTGACCAGTACTTCTAAATAATGAGCAGATGCGAACTGAAGGTCCTTGAGATTGAGATGTTCATGTATAAAAGTCACTAAAAGCTATTGGACAGATTCCATAACAGAAAGTTTAAAATGCTGTTGGACTGTTTGTGCTCATCTCATGAGGATCAGAATAAAAAAGGGATAGATATTATGCTACAACGGTACTAGTCTCAGATCTTATCTGGAGTATTGTATTGCATTCTGGGTACTGCACCTCATAAAGGATTTACAAGTCTGTGTTGTGCAGAATGCAGTTGTGACAAGAAGGGTTAAGTTACGAGCATTGTCTTGTGTTCCTTGCGTATTGATGATGGAAGGATGATGAGCACAATTCTAATTGAATTGAAACCAATTCCTAGATTCTTTTTAGTTGAGGATGCTAACGGTTGCAAAACATTTGAGATCCTCTCAGACCTTATTGAGTGGCTTGAAGGGCTCAATGGACTGCTTATTTTACTGTCTTCCTATTCATGAGGAGAACCATCAGGTCCAATAGAGTGTTTCTGGACACTTGGACATAGGACTAGACAAATTTTCTTAATTTACTCTGAAATTTTGCTAACTTCCTTTTATTTTTTTTTAAACAAAAGGGATCAAACATGATGGGACAATGTGTGATACGTGTCGTCAACAACCAATTATTGGCATTCGTTGGAAGTGTGCAGAGTGTACTAATTATGACCTTTGTACAGTTTGCTACCATGGCGATAAGCACCATCTGAGGCACAGGTTCTATAGGATCACCATTCCTGGTAGTGAGAGGTAAGTTTACAGAAGGATTATGGGTCCTTTACTGTAGGAACCTTTACTGTTTATTCTGATAATTTTCTTGCCATGCAAGTTCAGCATTCTGTAAACATGGTTTGATGGTTAGATCATAGCATTATTTTTGTACTGAAATGGGTGGAATAGTTTGATTATTACTTGATGAGTTTATTTAGTGAGTGACTATTGTACACCAGTGTCCAAGGTTTGATTGCTGACGTGTTAAGTTGGCAGACCTTAGTTGATGTTGAAGTTGGTGATTTGGCCCTTATATTCAGCTTTAGTTAGGGGAGGGGAATATTGACCAAATATTTGTACACCTTGTCAACATTTATTCACTATATTTGTAGTATGCACATGTTGGATGAGACAGGTTTGAGGTAAACTCTGATGCGACCTTCCATTTCTTGTTGCATAAGTTGTCAATACTCATTAATTATGTTTGCATACAGATAATGTCTACTTAGGTATCTGATTCATTCAGGTATGGGGATGCCATTTATTGCCTATCCCTAATTGCTGTTGAGAAAGTGGTAGTCAGCTACATTTTTGAACTGCAGTCCATTTGCAATGGGTAAACCTGCAACGCCATTTGGGAGGGAATTCCAGGATTTTGATCCAGCAACTGTATCTGATGTGATGGTGCTTCATGTGAAAGCTGTGTGTACTGTTGGTCAGAGTTATTAGTGCAACTGACTTTTCACCCAGGTGATGATCTGAAATGTCAGCAGTAATTCATATTTTTAAAAAATTTGTCCTTTTTCAGAAATTACTTGTGTACATTGTCATTGTAGATCTTGGTATGTTGCTATCCTATTGTGGCATTCATTCTAAAATATATTGGTAATCCAACTGAAGTTTCATTTTAGTTGACACTATTGCTAAAAATGTGTGATATACTAAGTTAAATTAACTTACCTAGTATCCATATAGAAGTTCTTCGTAATGAAGTGGGTACCTGCTTTTTAAATGAATTGTTATTGCCCCTGGCTAAGACTTAAAATTGGCCTGTCAACCTGTTCTGTGTACAAGAGTCCAGGATTAATGCATCCAGTCCATCACTTGTTGAAGAAATATGGTCCACTTGAGCATGTCATTTTATTTGAATTCAGGGGATCAGAGTTAATTCACTTTTTAAACACATTTTCATATTTCAAATTGATATGAAGTTATAGAACAACTGTCACCAAAAAGATCTGTTTTAATCTGAATGCGTAAGATTTAATGCATGCTTATGTCTGAGCAATAAAAATAAAAAGCATTATCATTGCACCCTCGGTAAATGTAGTTATGATCTATATATTGTCTTGTCAGTGAATGCAATATATGCAATTCCTGTGGTTAGACAATTCCCACTTCTTTGATACACAGCAAAGCCTTTGGAATCTGATTTCACCCATTTGTTACCTTGCTATTGTTTGAATGACACATTGACGAAATACGCAATTCAATCTTAATGCCCAAGCCAGGTCAAATTTTCAATTAGATTACTTAGTGTGGAAACAGGCCCTTCGGCCCAACAAGTCCACACCGACCCGCCGAAGCGTAACCCACCCATTCCCGTACATTTACCCCTTTACCTAACACTACGGGCAATTTAGCATGGCCAATTCACCTGACGTGCACATCTTTGGACTGTGGGAGGAAACCGGAGCACCCGGAGGAAACCCACGCAGACACTGGGAGAATGTGCAAACTCCACACAGTCAGTCGCCTGAGTCGGGAATTGAACCCGGGTCTCTGGCGCTGTGAGGCAGCAGTGCTAACCACTGTGCCACCGTGCTGCCCACGAATCTGTAGCTTCTCATGATCCAACTCTGATCAGCTCTGAATTGTTTTGCTGCTGATGGCTGTCCAAATCAAGGAAAGCATGGTGACCTGAGCATTCAGTTATTTTGTCTTAGCTCATATTCGCGTCTAGGTTTTTGAGATGTGACTGTCAAGGTGTCAGTATTTCCTAGTTTTTATGCAACACCATGTTAATTTTTGTTGGATGACTTTTTTTTTAAAGTGATGTGGTGCCTTTCTAAACCAACTAGTTGATGTACATGGTTTGTAAAGGCCTCAACTCTAATTTCCTTCAAGTTGCACCTCAGCCACTGGAAAGTTTAAACTTCCAATGGGCAATTACCCAGCATCTGAAACCCTCTGAAACAGCCTCTCACCTGACTTAGAAGTTAAACACTTCAGAGGGTTTATAGTCACCTATGCTGAAAATGTAAGAGATTAAAACCTGTTGTAACTTCTGGCAACGATAAAACTAACCTTCCTGACTCACTACTGACACATGCATATGCACATCCCTCCCCCTAGTGTATAGTTGTGCAGTCTGACTCATCCTTCTGCTCCCTGCTCACCTGCCACATAACCCAACCGATTACTGACTCACTCAACTTCTGTCTGTAATTTATGAAAATGCTTCTGCTACCTTTAAACCCTGGAATACAGCAGCTACTGCTGTGAAAATAGAAAGGCTTCCAATGATGAATCTATACTGTGATAGAAAAATTGCACATTAAGTGCACTCCTCATTAATGGAGACACCTGGGTTGGAACTCCTACCTGCAAAAGCAGAGCTCCTGGGCAGGGTAAGAAACAAGTAATAAAGTGGTAGTCCAAATGTAAATGTCATTCCTTGAAATATTTGGCTGTTGGAGATACCAGAGGACTTGAACATGACTGTAGCATATGATCTTCCTTCTCTTTCAATCAATGGCTTTTAGGAAGCTGTGAAATAGCAAATTGCAAAGTAGTGTCAAAAAGGAAGGATGTTTCACGGAAAAAATATCCTAGTTATAATATAGAACAGACAGTAGAGAAACAAGCCCTGAAGCCATTCTAAACTAATCCCATCTGCCTGCACCTGGTCCACATCCTTCCATTTCCTTCCGGTTCATGTGTCTGTGTAAATGCCTCTAAACACTGCTATAGTCTTTGCTTCTCCCTCCTCACCTGGCAGCACATTCTAGGCATCTGCCCACCTCCATGTGAAAAAGCTTTCCATGTACATCTCTTTGGGAATTCGTGTCTCTCAGACTTGCTTGAGGTTTCTGAGGACCTGTGCTGGGAGAATAATGAGAGCAGAGCAGTAGGTGTTTGACAAGATTGTGCACGGGAGACTGGTTAGTAAAGTTGGTTCACATAGTATCGAGGGAGAGCTGCCAATTGGATACAAAATTGGCTCGATGGTAGGAGGCTGGTGGTGGAATGTTGGATTTTGGACTGGAGGCCTGTGACTTGCGATGTTCCGCAGAGATCAATTGGGTGCACTGTTGTTTGCCATTTATATAAGCGATTTGGATGAGAATATAGGAAGCATGTGGATGACACCAAGATTGGTGGTGTGATGGACAATGAAGAAGGTTATCTGAGAGTACAACGGGATCTTGATCACTTGCGCCAGTGAGCCAAGGAATGGCAGATGCAGTTTACTTTAGATAAATGTGAGATGTTGCATTTTGGTAAGACAAAACAGGGCAGGACTTAATTAGTGTCAGGGTCCTAGGGAGTGTTTTTGTGCAGAGAGACCTAGAGGTTCAGGTATATAGTCCCTTGAAAGTGGTGTCACAGGTAGGCAGGGTGATGAAGAAGGCGTTTGGCATGCTGCCTTCATTGGTCAGAGCATTGAGTGTAAGAGTTGGAATGTCAGCTGTACAGAATGTTCGTGAGGTTGAGGGGTAACCTTATAGAGTTTTATAAAATCACGAGGGACACAGATAAGGTGAATAGTGAAGACTTTTTCCCTAAGGTACAGGAGTTCAAAACTAGAGGGCATAACTTTAAGATGAGAGGAGAAAGATTTAAAAGGCAGCTTTTTCTCTCTCATCGTGGTTTGTATGTGGAATGAATTGCCAGAGGAAGTGCTAGATGCAAGTACAGTTACCACATGGAAATGACATTGGCCAGATGTATGAGTAGTGTAGTGCATAGCAGGTCAGGCAGCATCCGAGAATCGACATTTCGGGCATACGCCCTTCATCAGGAATCTGAATCTCACTCTAAGCTCCAGCATCTGCAGACCTTATTTTCTCCAAGATGTATGCATAGGTAAAGCTTACAGGGATATGGGCCAAACGCAGGCAAATGGAACTAGTTTAGTTTGGAAAACTTGATCGGCAAGGTTGAGTTGGACCGAAGGGTCTGATTCATGCTGTATAACTCTGACTCCTTTAAACCTGTCAATTTAAACCTATGCCACCTAGTGTTTGACATTTCCAATCTCGGAAAAAGAGTCCCAACTATCCACCCTATCCATGCCCCTCATAATTTTACATATTACTGTCAGGTCATCCCTCAGCCTCTGATGCTCAAGGGAAAGCAATCCAAGTTTGTCCAAACTCTCCTTAAAGCAAATACACTCCAATCCAGGCAACATCTTGATAAACCTCTTTTGCACCTTAACCAAATTCTCCACATTCTTCCTGCATTGTGGCAACCAGAACCGCGCACGACTCAAAATGTGCCCTAACTAAAGTCTTATACAGCTGCAACATGACTTGCCCAACTAATGAAACCAAGAATGTCATACTCCTTCACCTTGGTAAAAACAATGACTACAGATGCTGGAAACCAGATTCTGGATTAGTGGTGCTGGAAGAGCACAGCAGTTCAGGCAGCATCCGAGGAGCAGCGAAATCGGCTTTTGCCCGAAACGTCGATTTCGCTGCTCCTTGGATCTTGCCTGAACTGCTGCGCTCTTCCAGCACCACTAATCCAGATACTCCTTCACCTTATCTACTTGTCTTGCCACTTTTAGGGAGATATGGACTTGAGCCCCTAGATCCATTTGTATATGAATACTCCACAGGTCCTGCCACTTACAGTATACTTTCCTCTTGCATTTGACTTCCTAAAATGCATAACCTCATATTTGTCTAAATTAAGCTACATCTGCAATTTTTCTGCCCAACTTTACAGTAGATGATAATCTGCCTCACGATCCATAACTCCACAAACTTTTACGTCATCTGCAAACTTGCTGTTGGGGATTTTCTGCATGGCAATATGCGGGGGAGGTCTTGTCTCATACTTGATTAAATTTTTTGAGGAAGTGACAAACTGATTGACGATGATAGGACAGTGGATGTTGTTTACACAGACTTTGCAAAGCATTTGATATGGTAGGCCCGTCCAGAAGATTGAGTTGTATAGAATCCATGGTGAGACGGCAAGTTAGATGTAAAATTGGTTTGGACATACACAGAGGGTAGTAAAGGAGTGTTTTTCTGACTTGTTTGAAAAAGGCATAGTTTAAGATGCCAAGGAAAGCTAAAATTAAGAGCCAGATATGACATTAATTTGGATTTGGCCTCATTGAACGGCATTTTAATTATGTTTGTGATCTCTGGAAACCTAAAGAGAAGACCTTAATAAATAATGGGGTGGGTCAGTAAAGCGAGTGGAGTTAGAAGGGATGGGTTGTATGGAGATCTGTATACATTTTCTTAAGAATATGTAAATTTCTTAAGCATTTAATCTTCATTTTCCTTTTGATTAGAGTTTTGCTGGAATCTCGACGGAAGTCAAAGAAGATAACTGCAAGAGGGATTTTTGCAGGTGCACGAGTGGTACGTGGAGTGGATTGGCAGTGGGAGGACCAGGATGGGGGCAACGGGCGTAGGGGAAAGGTGAGTGTTTGGATAGGGTGACTGCTCAACAGTTTGGATTAGGTCAGTGTTCAAGAATTATGTGCTTACTTGAAAGCGGTGTCATTTTTCTTGAAGAGTTAGTACTAGAGTTGGAGCAGAATGATTGTGGATATATCAGTTTGCTTGATGCTATGACATATTTTCCACATGTGGAAATTAATTGTAATGTAACTAATGAGAGCAGTTAAGATATATGGTGGTACAACAAGCATTGCACGAATATGAATTGACTGAATATTTTGGGATGCATTCTCCTTGAACGGTTCTTGAAAAAAGAAACTAAGATATAGAAGTCAGGTTATGATTTGCTTTGTACCTTTTTTGTTTGATTTCAGCGAGGTTCGAGATGGTGACCGATAGGAGTTGTGATGTTACTCTTGAAAAATCAAACTGAAAATTTTCTTTACATTTCAAAATATAATTGTCTTAAAACTTATCCAGAATATACCTGTCATGTGCCTGTGAAAAACAGTAGTTCACAGAATCTCACCTCAGATGTCACATTTCTGGGGCGAAAATATTACCTTTTTTGTCGACCTGTTCAGAAATGTAGTTACGCACCTCTGAAGCAATTGGGACCTGAACCCAGGTCTCTGGGGTTAGGAGTAGGGACACTACCAATGCACCACAAGAGCTATTTTCAGTTACTTAGGAGTAAAGCAAAGTTAGGCTGAAAATTGTTTTCTCAGAGGATGAATCTTCAGGTGCCTGACACTTAATTTGGTGTATTTGCTTGAGCTTTATCTGTTGAATTGGCTATTGCCTTTTACTTGAAATGATTTTCATTCTTTTACGTTTGTGTAATTTAAGTAGTACCCATCTGCTTTTCTTTCGCTGCATGTACCATCTCAGATGGGGGGTATCTGGCTTGACTTAATCGCTAAATGTTTTGGCCTCAGGTGTTTTAGAATCCATTAGACTTTGGCCAACCATGGCACTTGCTTGTGCTGAGCTTCTGTTTGTGTTGTATCTATTTGTGGTTTTCTCCTCAGTTAGAGCAGAATACATGGATCTGGAGTACTTGTGATTAGGCTGAAAGTGTAATAGCTGATCAATTTATAGGTAAAGAAATAATTTGTTTCAGAGCTAGTTGTGAGATGTTTGGATTGAATCCAGGTGTGTCATTGTAAAGATCTTCTGGTGTCAATTTTTCTGGCCTCACTGCTTTCATTACCTGCAGGCTTGCCATGTGCAGCCATTGCAAGTATTTCGTGACTCATCTATTTAACTTCCTCTTTGTCCAAATAGTTTTTCTGTTTGTTGCCTCAAGTGAATTTTGACAGTTCTCTTTTCTTATTTGTTAATGAGGTGAGCGTTTGCTGGTGAAGCCGATGTTTAATGCCCATCTCTAATTGCTCAAGAAGATGGTGAACAAATGCACCATGTGTCGGGTACGTGCTGGTTGATTGCACAGTGGGGGCTGGTGAGGTGGAGGAAGGAGAGAGCAGAGAGCGTGTTTCAGCATTGTAAGACCATCAGAAATAGGGAGAGGTGTAGGACATAAGATTCCTTGATCTGCTCTACTTTTCAGTAAGATTATGGTTAATCTTAGTCTCACGTACATTTTCCATGTCTTCCTGACAACTTTTGAGTCTCTTCATAAGTCATAGATTTGTGATGCACAGTGAAAAGTTCCTTCTCAACACTGTCATAATTGGGCAGCTCCTTACTCTAAAACTATGTCCTCTAAGTCTAGAGTGCCCCAGGAGGGGGAACAACCTCTCCCCATCAAGCTCCCTCAACTGCATTCTTTTTAAACTTCAAATGATGATGAGCTCAGCCTTTTCTCATAAGGCAGCTCTTTCTTCCTCTGAATCGGATCAGCGATCCTTTTCTGATCTGCGTTTGATATGATACCTCAGAGTTATAAGGGTTGTAAGTTTCATGATTAGAGTGGTGCTGGAAAAGCACAGCAGTTCAGGCAGCATCCTGCTCCTCGGATGCTGCCTGAATTACTGTGCTTTTCCAGCACTACTCTAATCTAGAATCTGGTTTCCAGCATCTGCAGCCCTTGTTTTTACCTTGTAAGTTTCATGGTCCACAGGCAGAGAGAGACAGGGTGACTGCTGTACAGCCAGGCAGGAATGGATAAGGTAGGGGTCCCCAAATGCATTTCCCCCTCTAGCTGGTTTTCAGTTCTTAAGAAAATGATTTGATATGGTAAAATTGATCAAATAATACCTCCTCAGGAAAAAGCAATCAGAGCCAAGTCAACAGCATAGTATAAAGTGGGGAGAAGAAGGTCAACAAAGCAGCTATGTTATAGGATTGAGTAGTGATGGAAATAAATGTGACTTGAGCATGGTGCGTTCACTCCCTGATGTCAGGGCTGTCACGGAACGTATGCTGAATTTTCTTGGATTAAGGGCAGCGACAACACAAGGTTGTAGTCCATGTGGTACTAATGACATAGCTTGAGAGTGGGGTGAGGCCTTCCCTGCAGATTTCAAGGAGCTAGGAAAGAAATTGAAAATTAATATCTCAAAGGCAGTATCTCTGAATTACACTGATTGTCATGTGCAAATGAATACAACACAGGAGGACAGTGTGTGTGACTGAGTGGCATGGTGCCGCGGGAAGACCTTTAGTTTCAGCAAAGGTAGAACCTAACTGTACAGTTGTACTATTTGGAGTCCTATTCAGTAATTAGTGGTATGCCTTGCAAGACAAGGAGTGTAGTGAGAAAGGCAGGTAAGCTGAGGGCACAGAGATATGATATCAAGCAATCACAGCAAATTGACTGAAAGAAAAAGAAAGACATCTGAATATTACTGCTTACTGGGTTCCAGGTGGGATAGGTAGATTTCAATTTTACAAAGACGGGTGTGAGATTCTTACAACCTCGGTTGCATGAACAATTCCCAGTTGTAAGGGGAGTGGTCAGCTGGAAGCAGCACCAAATGAAGCCTTAAATATTGAACTGAGGAACCAGGGATAATCCTATTGTTGGATACTGATGTACCTTTTAGGACCTCTGAACAGTTTGAGAAAGATAAAGAAAATATGATGGATAATTGCTGAGGCACAGAAAAAGGAGGGCAATAATTGAGGCTTTTTAACTAATCTAACAACTGTTCATAAAAGGTAATGAGCTCACAGAATTCTTCATGTATTCAGAACATTTATAGCCATTAGGTGCTAAGTATAACAAATGGAGGGGCTGTTCTGGACTTAGATTCAGGGAATTAATCAAAATCATAAATCAATCCTTTGCCGTGACAAAGGTAAATGTTCTCTCCTTATACTGCTCAACCTGTCTGCAGACTTTAATGTGATTGACCACATCATCCTCCTGCAGCCTATCTAGAGGAGCTAGGAGTATCATTGTTGGTCTGCAGACCACACTACAGGTTTAGATGAAGTGAATAGGAAAAAACAATTTGTTATTAGAGGGGGTCAGTAACTGAAGTATAGGTGTATGAGATGAAAGTAAAGGTTTTTTTTTTCAGTCAAGGTGATGAAGTTCTGGAACTTGATGAATCACAGAATCCCTAGATTCTGTGGAAACAGGCTGTTTGGCCCAACACTGTCCACACCGACCCTTTGAAGAGTATCCCACCCAGACCCATTCCGCTATTACTCTACATTTGCCCCTGACTAATGCAACTAATCTACACATCCCTGAGCACTATGGCCAGTTCACCTAACCTGCACATCTTTGGATTGTGGGAAGAAGCCAGAGCACCCAGAGGAAACCCATGCAGATACGGAGACAATGTGCAAACTCCACACTGACAGTTGCCTGAGGCTAGAATCGTGCCCGGGTCTCTGGTGCTGTGAGGCAGTAGTACTAACCACTGAGCCATCATGCTGCATTTGCAATATGCCTTTGTTTGTGAGAAATGAAAATCCCCAGAAATAATTTTTAAAAATTTCAAAAAATTATTTGCTCTTGAATTCTTCTGCTTAAACTTTATTTTGCTGTCATTAATTATAGCCAGAAGATGGAAGTGGATTTTGCACTGTTGGAGGAGCAGAGTGATTTATATTCTTGCAGGAGAAAGTATGAGGATAATCGTCACAGTTAATTTGTTTTGGATCATTGTGCTATCATTGCAAATGAATGTAATGTGATGATACTGTGGTTTTAACATGTGCATTCTGTCTTTTTTCTAACAATGCAAGGTTGAGTGATAATAAGCAGTCTGTTCAGAGCCAATAAAATAAACAACTTGAGGCCTTGGGTATTTTTTTTTAGTTGAAACAATAGAAGCAGCCTGAATGGGCTAGCTCAGACTCCCACAGAATCAGGATTTTTAGTCTTACTATTTCCAGCAGTAGTTGATGCTTGATTTGGAAGCTGTTTTTCCTTTGTCTGTTATGGCTAAAGGCAGGAGTTCTCTTCCTGCTGCTTAAATTGTATGTGAGACAAGCTAATTTACTGAATTTCCCTTTGCCAAGCATGTGATCATAGTGTGTTACTATATTGGAACAGTTACTGTTTAATGGTTAAATAATCTTGTTATTCTGATAAGTTTTCCAGTAGAATTAAGTTATTCCAATTTCTTTCTTCCTTTTGTTGTCTTTTAACTATACATGCGAATAAAGTGTGTTTTGCTTTAAGAAGGGTAGTTTGACCAATCGAATTACATCTGGAATGTGATGCCTGGCACTTTCCTTAGGAGCATAGTAGGCCATTTGGCTCCTCTAGTCTGTAGAACTGCTTTGTAAGGTAATGGCTGATCTGATTGTGGTAGGCAGGAATGCGGAATTGAAGCCAAAATGAAGTTGAAACCTTATTGTGGTTTTGACAATTAAGATTTCTTTCAATAAACTCAGACCCTTGTGAGCTAACTTTATATGAACATGTTAAGCTCTTGTATATCCTTCACCATCACTCTCAATCATCAGCAATCTTCTTGCCATAAAGCATTTGAGCATAAGTATTATACATCTTTACTTCTGGCAACAGCAGAAAGGACATTACATTAATAACTATATGCTTCAGTTGTACAAATTTGTCTGATGTGCATGTCTGAAGTGTGTCACAAACAGCAAGTTTATCTTATTGTGCCTCAGGGTTGAATTTGTTAACTTTGTGCAAATTTAATGAATGTATATTTACATGAACAAAAAGACTGGCTTTTCTCAATTCTTATGGTATATGGTATCCACATTTTTGAATGAAGATTTACAAAACCTCAGAATTGTTATATATACCGCTGTCAGTATATTGAATTAGGCATGAAAAGACATTCATGAGATTTATAAAGATTTTATTCATTTTGCCCTCTAATTTTATTGTTTGCTGTGTGTGGAGCAACTTCTGAAAGCAGATGTCACTATGTTGTGCACGAGCAGTGAATGAGAAACCTTTGAGTGGCTGCTTGGCTGTGCAGTTTAGAGGGAGCATTGGATTTTATAAATCTGTAGTCTCGAGCAAACATTAATTTCTGTCTTTCTCTTCCCTATCCAGAAGCACTCTGGGGTAAAATGCACTTTTAAATAGACTACATATCACCAGCTCTGTAAATTCTGTAGCTGATCTGTTTGACCCTTACAACTCTCACAGGCTCCCTTTCTTTTAAGAAAACAAATTGTATTCATAAAAAATTCCATAGGTAGAAAAATCTCAAGGCGGAAGTTAATGTTTGTTCTAGACTACAGATTTATAAAAAACAATGCTCTCTCTGAGCTGCACAGCCAGGCAGCCATTCAAAGGTTCCCCACACACTGGCGTGCGCAACATATTCCCACCAGTACATGATGAAACATCTTTCTTCGTGAACCTTCAGCAATGTTTCTGTTGAGACATTCCTCTTATTGAAGTGATCTGACAGCTGATGACTAGTGACTACCCACCCAACCTTCGTGGTTTTTCTCCCTCAAGCATCTGCTTTTCAAAAATATATTTTTATTGAAAAAATAGATTTTTTAATATTACAAAAAGTACAAAACAGTACAATTCTAAACAGTGCAAAAAAAAACCCAAAAAATCCCCAAACCACCCTCATGTACACATGTATAAACATATATAGAAAAGTATAGAATTAAAAAAACCCAAACTGGCTATTTAACTAAATAAATAAATAAACAACAACAAACTAATAAATAGTAATAACTCAGCCCAGCCAAACAAAACACTCATACGTTCACAGTTCCTCCTCCCTAGATATTGGACTCATAAAACACAATCGTTATGGCTCCATAAAAGCCTTTTTTAGTGTGGCAGATAAATTTGTATCAAGGTATTCCAAAAAGTTTGGCTATGTCTTGTAAAAATTCTCAGTTTTGTGGTGTACCATATTTGTGAGAAAATCCAAAGGAATATGCTCCATAACAATCTTCCGCCAACCTGACAAGTCGGGGAATTTTCGGATATCCAAGACATTCTTTCTTGCACAGAACGCGAGGATATTGAAAAGTTTTTTCTTTGCATGTCTGCAGGAAATACGGTGGGCAAGTCTTCTCCACCCTTACACCCAAAATCCTTTCCATTGCACCCACCACAGCACTCCAATATGTTTGAAGCCTATCGCAAGACCAGAGACAATGGGTAAGAGTGCCCGTGCAGACCTTGCGCTTGGGACATGCTGAAGATACCCCTGGTTTAAATTTTGACAAACGATCCAGAGCCAAGTGGACCCTGTGGAGAATCTTCAACTGTAAAGCATGGGTCCTATTGCAAATTGATATCTTCTTTGCATTATCTCAAATATCGTTCCATGCCTCTGAGGAGACTTCAACATCCAGCTCTCTCATCCACATCCTGCAGAATCGATCAAACTCATCTGAGGTGGCACCCCCCAATTGATGATATAAAGTGCTGACAGAAAGTGTACTCTTAGCACTAAGCACCCCCCTCTCTATGTCAGATTTGTAGCGATCAGTCAAAAGTGTGACTTTTTTTTTTTAATAAGATCCCTAACTTGAAAAAAATGAAAGCGGTCTCTATTAGATAACTCGTACTTCTACTAACTGTTTGAAAGACATCATTACATCACCCTCAAATAAATCACCTATGCAAGGCACACCCGTAGCTGCCCAATGTTTAAATCCTGAATCTATCATCCCCCGTTGAAAACCCAGCATACCCACTAAAGGTGGAAACAAAGATGTTTTGCCAATATTGCCTTCCCTCTGCCGAATTGTCCTCCATGCTTTAACAGTATTGATGACTATTGGTTATGGCAATATTCCCTAACTGTCTTGGTTTTGTCCAAAAACAGCAAACTGGTAAGGGAGCACCTTGCCTGGGAGACTTTGATATTTAGCCATATTGAAAGAGGATGTCCACAAACCCAATCACTCACGTAGGTCAAAAGCAAGCTTAATTGGTAATTCTTAATGTCCGGAAGATCCACTTGCTCCAAGCTGTGAGGCAATTGCAGTTGGGCTTATTTAATGAGGGGCCGCTTACGATGCCAAATAAAGAAGCTGAACCAGCCATTCAGCCTCCTGAGTGTTTGCTTATTGAAAATCAGGGGGAGCATCCGTATAGGGTATAGTAAACAGGGGAGAATATTCATCTTATTAAGCACTTTCAGACCCAACCACGAGACTGGGAAGTGCTTTCCATCTTTGAAGATCTTGTTTCATTGGCTTTGAACAGCCGATCCAGAACTGGAGTAATGAATATGCCCAAATACACAAAATCCCCCTGTGACCACCTAAATGGGAATCGATAGTCACCCTCAGGAGTTAGCTCCTTCATAAGACCACCCATAGGCATGGCCTCTGATTTCACAAAATTAATCTTGTACCCCACAAAAGCACCAAACTCGCGAATGCAATGTATCTGGCGAGGCTCTGAAACTGCTGAATTTGTCAAAAAAATTAGGACATCGTCTGCATACAACGAAATCTTATGTAATTTTGACCCCACTTCTGGAGCTGGTATATAGCGATCCCCACGAATGGCCTCCGCCAATGGTTCAATCACCAACGTAAAAAGCAATGGTGAAATGGGACAGCCCTGCTGGCCGCCCCTAAAAATATTAAAATTGCTTGATCGTACCCCGTTGGTGATGACTGCCGCAAGAGGGCCACCGTAGAGAAACGTTACCCATCCTATGAAGACTTCGCCCAAACCAAACCGCTCTAGAGTAAAGAAAAGGTACGGCAACTCAACTCGGTCAGATGCCTTCTCTGCGTCTAGAGAAATTACCAATCCCTGTATTGACTGTTGTTGGCATGCTTGAATTACATTAAGCCTCCTGACATTACTGGATGATCGGCGATCCTTTATGAAGCCTGTCTGGTCCTCTTTAACAATAGAACGTAACACCATCTCGAGCCTTAACGCAAGAGTCTGAGAGAGGATTTTAAAGTCCGCATTTAGGAGCGAGATGGACTTGTATGAAGCACAGTCTTCTGGGTCCTTCCCTTTTTTAAGGATGAGTGAAATATTGGCCTGTCTCAGAAATGGTGGGCGACCCGGTCAGCCCTCTCTATCTTCCATCCTCTCATGCCAGCCTCCAAGTCAAGGAATTTCGGAAGCCAGTCCTCAACAAATTCTGCAGGCTGCTCACCTTCCTTACCCTCAGGTAGACCAATGGTCCAAATGTCTTTTCTCCTGTCCCTGTTCTCAAGATCATCCATTTGGTCACGCAAATTACGGACCTGCATCTCCAGGGCTTGGATCCTATCCTTGGATGAACTGGCATGAGCTTCCACCACTGTGACCCTGTGCTCCACCTCAACCGTCCTCTTGTCTAGGTCTCCCAGCTGATGCTCATGCTTCTGCAGCATGAGAGAGACTGGAGCCAGCTTCTCTTCAATCTGTATTCCCAGCATCTCACATGATTTTGCGACTCGTTCACCAGGGCCTGGAAAATAATTGATTCCGAGGATCCTGCAGGCTGATCTGCAGACCCGGCCTCGGATGTTCCTTTCCCCTTTTTCGGCATCTCTGGACAGCTGGAAACACAGGTAAGTTAATTTTTAGACGTTTCTTGGAACTCCAAGATATCGCGATGGCTTGAGTTTGGCGGGTTAGAGGTTCGTCCCGCTTGTGCTGCGATGCTTAGATTGCTGCCATCTTGAATCCCCCCGAAGTGTCTGCTTTAAACTTATTATATCCATCGCATTTTCGTAGAATGTATATTATCCGCAAAGACTATTGATGTGTGTACCATTCTATTGTGTTGTTGTCGAGACCCTTTTACACAGACCATTTCTTGCAAGATCTTAAAACAAATAAGATACCATATCAAAAGCATCAATGAGAGACCCTGTGTTTCAACAGCTAATGTGCTCTCCACCACTAATTTTCTTTATCTCTCTTGTCAAGGAGCAACATGTCCCACTTTATCCCAAAGCAGTATTACACATCTTTCTGCATTGGAAAATCCAAGAGTTTCATCTGACCATTATTATAATTCACAAAAACAGAAATTACTGGAGAAATTCATTTGATCTGGCAGAATCTGCAGAGATAGAAACAGAGTTAACATTTAGAGTCCAGTGACCTGAAGGTGGATCTTCAGAACTCTTCCGAAAGAGAATCATATTGAATTCAAGATGTTAACTGTGTTTCTTTTCCCATAAACACCGTCAGACGTGTTGGGTTCCTCCAGCCTTCTGTGTTTGTTTCACATTTCTAGCATCTGCAGTATTTTGAAATTAGTCTAGTTTGTCACAATTTCATGAATCAGCAACTAACATACCCATGAAATGATTTCAACCATAAACACAATATCACTTCATGTGAATCCAAATCATATTTACCCTCTGACCTATCTGTTTCGTAACCTGCTTTAAATACTTGACTCCTTATTTACAGATAATTCCTGACATAGTGACGTTGAGTCATGTGAGAAACATCTATTTTCTATTCCCCATTTGATTTCTAGGAGCACCTCTTAAAATAAGTGAATCGAGTAAAAATCAAATATTGTGAATGCTGGAGATCTGAAATTAAAAGAAGTGCTGGAGAAGCCGAGCAGGTCTGTGACAGCAAATGTGGAAAAAGAAACAGAATTAAAGTTTTGAGATGAACAATTATATCAGCTTTAGTGTTAGCTGTTTCTGTCTCCATATGTTGCCAGACCTCCTGACTTCTTCCAGCATTTTCTCTTTTACTTATAATGAGAGTCTGAGTTATGGCTAACTTTAATGATATTCTTTCACGTATGTTTAAAATGTTATTTTGATTTCTGATTTTTATTTAAATTCATTTACAAGATGTGGGTGTTGCCTTTGTGAAGGTGATGCTGAGCTACATGGAGGCTTGACAAAATGTCAAAAACTGTGACTGGATTTAAGGTTGAATGAAGTTGCTGCAGTTGTGGATCTAGAAGAATTTGCAGTTGGGTTTGTAGGGGATTATGCACTGAGTAGGGTGCTACCTCGCCATAAGTGACTGAAGAATGGAATACCGAACTAGTTGAATAATTAAAATAGTGGTCTGAAATTAATTTTATGTTTAACAAGTTATCTCATTTTGAGTAGGTTAAATAGTTAGTGTAGTGTTCAGTGACTTGCTCCATGGCATCACCTGGTGACCAAAGCCTGGAATTGCATAATGATCATCCCTGTAGAAAATGTTTTAAAGGTGTTGGTTATTGGAGAAACATGAAGAAATGCAGCCATAGATCTCCTAATCGGATCTAGATTCAGTTCTTATGTAGTTGTTTCATGTTGCATATGTGTACCATGACCACCTGGAAATGCCTAAATGCATATTAGTGGTTAAATCTTAGTAGTGATTTTTAAAAAATCAGTCTAGACAAAAGTTTGTTGGCTTGGTATAAAGATTAATTTCTGGCTTGTGATCCTGTGTAACATATGGTTTTAGTATTTAAATCCATTCCAAATTAAAGGATGGCTGCACAAAGCATAATAATGTATAGTTACTCCCAGTACGAAGCTTTTCATAAAGTGTCTAATGTTGCTTAGTTTTGACAGATGCTAGTACCTTTTATTATCTCCCTCAAATGGGCATACTTGAACCTTTCTCTTAATAATATCAATCATATTGGAAGAGTGTTTCAAAGATTTTCAAACTCAAACAGAAAACAATTCTGCTCCTCTCGTCCCCCATCCCGCCCATTTTTAATCTGTCTGCTTTTGTTCGAGTCTATTGAAAAGGGGAAACATCCTTTCACCAACCACCCTGTCAGGTCTTGATACATTTCACTGAGATCATCTCTTATTCGTCTAAACTTCAGTGGATTCAGGACCAGCCTATCCAATCTTTTTCCCCACTATTTTAGATGTTTATTACTGTAAACTGAGCACTTAGGTTTGAAAACTGAACTTCAGAGTTAAAAATACATTGAACTTGATTTCAGTGTGGCATTGATCGTGAAACTGTTAGTGTGTTTTTTAAACTGTGGAACTTTGGATATGTCATCCCATTTTTGTATACCCGTATCAGTTGAAGCAAACACTCAGAAATACAGTATAGCTTTACATTCTTTACTTTTATTCCGAGCCATGGAGAGAGAGTGATCACCCACGTCAACAAAAACATGAGTTCTCAATCTTTCCTTGAACAGCAGATTCTTAAGGAATTACATCGTCACTTACAGGGAGTAGAATCCAAATAAGGTGACATCTATATTGATTAGATTAGATTACTTACAGTGTGGAAACTTGCTCTTCGGCCCAACAAGTCCACACCGACCCGCCGAAGCGCAACCCACCCAGACCCATTCCCCTACATGTATCCCTTCACCTAACACTACGGGCAATTTAGCATGGCCAATTCACCTAACCTGCACATTTTTGGACTGTGGGAAGAAACCGGAGCACCTGGAGGGAACCCACGCAGACATGGGGAGAATGTGCAAACTCCACACAGTCAGTTGCCTGAGACAGGAATTGAACCGGGTCTCTCGTGCTGTGAGGCAGCAGTGCAAACCACTGTGCCACCGTGTGATTGGGTGACTGTTACAATCAGTAAGTACCAACAGTAAAGATTAAGTCATCTGGCATTACACAATGATATTCTTCACCTCATTAACTGGCATTGCACAATGGATGTTCTTCACCTCGATAAACCACTACCCTTGCTTCCAGCACCTCGTTATTTACTGCAAGTTCTTATCTGGTCAAAGTCATGCTAGCTGAGCCTTTGTCAAGCAACCCTAAACTTAACTCTTTCCATATCTGATGAAGGGCTTTTGCCCGAAACATCGATTTTCCTGCTCCTCTGATGCTTCCTGACCTGCTGTGCATTTCCAACACCACTCTAATCTAAACTCTGGTTTCCAGCATCTGCAGTCCTCACTTTTGCCTCTTTCCGCACCTGCTCATACCTTATACACTTTCTCAGATATGCGCAGAATAATATGAAAATTCAGAAGTTGTCTGTTAGTTTTTGCTCCCCTGTATGAAGTTCCATAGAGTTTCCCCACAGATTGTAGTTTGCCCTTGCAATTGTTCCCTTTCCAAAAACTGACGACAGACACTGTAATTCTGTTGAACATCTGTATTGCTCTTGAGAAGCTAAAGTGATATAAATTTAGTTTGCTCGTGATCAAAAATCCCAAGCTATTTTCAACAGTTGTCAATAGAGTTTCTTCAGTTGAAAAGTAAATCAAAGTTGATAATGATATGATTTTAACTTTCTGTTTACGATATGAACAGTTCAGTTTATCTTGTTGCTTAGCTTTTTTAAAACATTCAGTACTGTTGATGCCAAGATATCTTTTGATTAACTGCCAGTGGGAGACAGAATGTTTCCACCACATTGATTATAGGTATTTGTAGTCAGCAACTGCTGACTTCAGGTTATAGTTCAACAGGTTTATTTGAAATCACAAACATTTGAAGCGCTGCCCCTTCGTCAGGTGAAGATGAAAGGCTGTGCTCCAAAAGCTTGTTATTTAAAATAAACATGTTGGATTATAACCTGGTTTCATGTGACTTTTGACTTGGTCCACTCTAGTCCAGCACCAGCACCTCCACATCACTTGCTGACTTCAGCACTGAGTGTCCCTACTTTGTCCTGAATCTTCAAACTGGTGCAACCCACCTTCAGTGATTAGTGCAATGCAAGGAATTACAAAGATGATTAATCAGTCAAGAGAAGTGTATACTGGCTCATGCAACTACTTGGCTAGAGATTGTCTAATTATATGCTGAAGGAGCGACTGTGATTGCTGGGAAAAGGTACACCTACATGCTGAGATAAAACCTGTTCTCATTTCCTCGAAGGCATAATTCCCAATTTGGCAAAGTAGCATTAATATCAAGCCATGCGACTGAAATTGCCTAATGGGGTGAGTTGTTGAAAGAGAAGAGTTGTGTCCAGTTTAAAACCCTTCAATTTGTTTATTCTAATGTCCCCAAAAAATTGTGGAAGGTTTGACTCAAGTTAGAGTCTCCTATGTGCATATGGTTGCAGCATTTAAGGACCAGCCTGTTTGAGGGACTGATTGTCATGAGGATGTGGGAAGTACGTTCTTTTCCAGATTCCCTATCCTTCCTATATGTTTATTGCATGGCTGGTAGCTAAATTGCTTTAACCTTAGATTTCAAAACAGAGACACTGAGATGTGAGGAAAATAATGTAATGGTGGAAACTGTCAGTGAATAATAGAGGTGGTTGCTTGGTGTCAACACAGACAAGTTAGCACCTGACCAAAATAGTTTCAAAGCTTCCGCACCCAAGTTAAATGCAATATATTTCTTTTGAATGGCGTTTCTTCTTGTTGTTAAAGACATTTTTACACCTAATCTCTAAAGATGGATCTGTGGCTGTGTCAAATTTCCTTATGACACATGCCTCTTGTCGGTATCCTCTGAAGACACACCATTAAAACCCGCAGCTCTGTTTTGCCACCGTCACTCTCGGCTCTTCCACTTTTGTTAATTGATCAGACTGCTGAGCTGACATCCAGTCCTTGGTATGCTGAAATATTTTCCTGTTAAGGAGGCAAGACTGCCACTGTGGGCTTTGCTCCTCAGTCTAAACTCTGTTCTCGTAGCTATTAACTCTGTTGTTCTCTCTGGTCACACTGAGACTAAGACAGTTTGTAAGTAATTTTGGCTGAAAATGTGTTGCTGGAAAAGCGCAGCAGGTCAGGCAGCATCCAAGGAGCAGGAGAATCAAAGTTTCGGGCATGAGCCCTTCTTCAGGAATCCTGTTAGTAATTTTGGTCATATTTGATCCTACGATGAGTCTCAAATCATGTATTCATGTCATCATTCGAACCAACTAATCCACTTCGATAACATTATCTTACTTTGCCCCTGCTACTGAAACTGTCATTCATGCTTTTGTTTCCTCTATTTCAAGCTACTCTTGACTAATCTTCAAGATTCAATTCTGTTGAAAGATGAAGTCATCCAAAGCATTGCTGATTGTCTTTTAACTTGCACTAAGTCTCATTTCCCTATCATCATCATGCTCAGTGTATTATATGTTGCTTCCTGGTCAAGGAATATTGAATATCTCATCCTTGATTTTCAATCCTTATTCATCTCTAATCGCTTCCAGTCTCTCAATCCATCAAGATGTTTGTGCTTTTTAAATTCTTGAACATCTTTAATTGCTTCAGCACCTTCAGTTGCACAGAATCTTTGCTCTCGAATACCTTCCCTTTATGTAACATTAATATCAAGCCATGTGATTGAAATTGCCTAATGGGGTGAGTTGTTGAAAGAGAAGAGTTGTGTCCAATTTAAAACCCTTCAGTTTGTTTATTCTAATGTCCCCAAAAAATTGTGGAAGGTTTGACTCAAGTTAGAGTCTCCTATGTGCATATGGTTGCAGCATTTAAGGACCAGCCTGTTTGAGGGACTGATTGTCATGAGGAAGTGGGAAGTACGTTCTTTTCCAGATTCCCTATCCTTCCTGTATGTTTATTGCATGGCTGGTAGCTAAATTGCTTTAACCTTAGATTTCAAAACAGACACTGAGATGTGAGGAAAATAATGTAATGGTGGAAACATTCTCCTTCAGTTGATATCTTCATATAATACTTCATAGTCTACCATTTTCACCAAACTTTTGGCAGCATTGGCGCCACACAAGTACCAA
Source organism: Chiloscyllium plagiosum (assembly GCF_004010195.1). Lineage (NCBI taxonomy): Eukaryota > Metazoa > Chordata > Chondrichthyes > Orectolobiformes > Hemiscylliidae > Chiloscyllium > Chiloscyllium plagiosum. The sequence goes on along the minus strand of NC_057713.1, from coordinate 120,399,014 downwards.
TCAATGACCATCTCCAAAATAAAAATGAATCTAATAATCGCTTCTTGACTTTTAATGGCATTATCATCACTGAATTCCGACCTTGGTTCATCATCCTCAACATGACACTGACTAGAAAATGAACTAAAATAGTAATATAAATCCTATGGTTATAAGATCATTGGAACTATTAAATAGGGCATTTCTTGGCAACCACATGGTTCAAGATAATATCTAATCTTGATTGCTTGAACCCAGTTGGTGGCAAACAGTGAGTTTGTGGTGGTTCTGTTTGAACAGTGTTTTCAGTCTTGGATTTTGTGGTTGGATTTTGAGTTGAGGTAAGCCTGCTACAGAACAATCTGCTTAGTTCGTGTCTCCTGATTCTAAAATACCTTTGCGAAGAGATCAGATTAAAATGTGATTGTTCCTTTGAGTGACTCAGCGTGATTGAAATAATTTCTCAATATTGTATTCCTGAGCAAGCTTTGTTTGGCAAGATCCTAGATTGAAACTTTATTGCTGGAACAGCACAGCAGGTCAGGCAGCATCCAGGGAACAGGAGATTCGACGTTTCGGGCACAGGCCCTTCTTCAGGAATGAGCAGAGAGTGTTCAGCAGGAGAAGATAAAAGGTAGGGAGGAGGGACTTGGAGGAGGGGCGTTGGAAATGTGATAGGTGGAAAGAGGTCAAGGTGAGGGTGATAGGTCGGAGTAGGATGGAGGCGGAGAGGTCAAGAAGAAGACTGCAGGAAGGCGGTGCCGGGCTGGAGGGATTCGGCTGAGACAAGGTGGGGGGAGGGGGGATGAAGAAACTGGTGAAGTCCAAGTTCATCCCCTGTGGTTGGAGGGTTCCCAGTCGGAAGATAAGACGCTCCTCCTCCGACCGTCGCGTTGTTGTGGTTTGGCGGTGGATGAGTCCAATGACCTGCATATCCTCGGTGGAGTGGGAGGGGGAGTTGAAATGCTGTGCTACAGGGTGGTTGGGTTGGTTCGTCCGGGTGGCCCAGAGGTGCTCTCTGAATCGCTCCGCAAGTAGGCGGCCTGTCTCCCCAATATAGAGGAGGCCACACCGGCTGCAGCGGATGCAGTAGATGATGTGGGTGGAGGTGCAGGTGAATCTGTGGCGGATATGGAAGTTTCCTTTGGGGCCTTGGAGAGAAGTGAGGGGGGAGGTGTGGGCGCAAGTGTTGCACCAGTTCAAAATTCTGGACCAAGGAGGACCAGTTCAAAATTCTGGACTACACCTCCTCCCATCCTGCCCCCTGTAAAAACGCCATCCCATTCTCCCAATTCCTTCATCTCCGCCGCATCTGCTCCCAGGAGGACCAGTTCAAAATCTCTCCGCAAGATCCTAGAGTCAACAATGTGTTGTTATTGACTTGACCATTTGCAAGGATGCCATATTGTCCCACTTTGTTTCTTACTCTTTTTGCCTTCAAGAGTAACCATTATTGGCCAAAAGTGTTTTTTAGTGAATCTCTGCAGAGGGGAAAAAAAATCTGTTTTTCTCCTTTTATTTAATGTTTGTTTTTTGGGTTATTTAGAGGGGTAAACATATATATTTTCACATAACAAGTTGTGTTAATTAACTGCATTTTACTTGAATGGGTTTTTTTCATAAAGAAATGATGATCTTGCATTATTTAAAGAAATCTGGTTGTTTGCATACCTGAGCAGCTGGGTAAAATATTTTTGTTTTTTGTTATGACCCATGGAGGAATGGGTTTACAGTGATAGTGCACTCTCCCATCTTGATGTTAACTCAAAGCATTTGTCCAATGTGAGTAAGAAAGGCCGAATAATGAACAACTCTGCCAAATCCAAATGATTATGGCCAGAAAATAGCCAAATGGAAGAATCAAAATGAGGGACAATGTCAGGGTTTGAATTTATTGAGGCTGAGTCCAGAAGGCTAGAAAGAAGGAAAGATGCATTTGGTAGTTAAATCCTGCTCGGGTGTTGATAATAGTGGCAGATAATCGTTTGAATTGATGGAACAGCAAGTGAGGACAAGGGGAACCTTCCTACCATGTCTTACCCTCCTCTGTTGTGACAGCCTATTGATGAAACAATTCCTCTGTGATACTCTTCTTTCATTTTGGAAAATCCCATCTCTTTTTAGTGTCACCTTTGGTGCAATTTGTGAAGGCATGGACGGGTTGGACCGAAGGGTCTGTTTCCATGCTCTACATCTCTGACTCTATGATTCTAAGTATCATTGGCCCCTTTGCCACCTCTCTTCTCACTATCCAAGACCCCAAAACTCTTCCACATAAAGCAATACTTTACGTTTACCAGTATTCATTTGGCATGTTGTATTCATTGCTCAAAATGCTGTCACCTGCAAATTGGCAAGACTAAAAGTAGAATGGGTGACCTCTTAATGCAATACTGCTAAGTCATATCCCTGTCTCTGAATTTCTGGTTGCTTTGCCCAATTAATTCACTATCTTTATGTCGGGTTTCTGTCTGCTGCACTGTTCCAGTGAAGCTTAATGCAAGCTCAGGGAACAGCATCTCATCTTCCTGTAAAAAGTTAACTTTGTTTTCCTCTCTCCCTATTTTCAGTATTCTGTTTTTAATTCAGGTTTACTGAGACACAGTTGGAACAATCTATTGACTTGGAATACAAGCATTTCATCTGTTAGCATTGGATATTTTCTCTTGTATATAAGCTGAGACAATAGAGTAAGGGTTAATAAGGTACTATCAGACATCATTCGGTGAAGAGGAATATATAGTATTGTTTCCAAAATTACTGAATCTGTACACAGAACAAATATTCAGGGAATGGATCATTTTCCAGGGGTAACATTTAGGGGCAAGAACATAATATTGCTGCACATTGATAGACAGCACTACTTGCAGATTAAGAAAGGATTGTAAAAAATATTGCAGATCAAGTAAAATGTAGGAAGCTTACACTATGGTTTGAGTATAAACACTGAGAGGACTAAACTAGTACAGGTAAAGGATTTCGAGGAGCTAGTGCTTCCAGATAAACCTGTTGGACTATAACCTGGCGTAGGTAAAGGAATACGTTGGAAGAAACTAGAGTGAGGATTGAAGTAGTTAGCATTGCACTGGAACAGATAGGTAAGTTTGTCTACTGAGGCCAAATTAAAACCAGAAGATGGCAGATTTGATGGAGATGTTAAGAGAAGAATGGAGTTATGTTGGTTTAATTTTGAGAAAATGAAAAATGTAAACGCAAAAAATGGCAACATGGTGGCTTGGAGATCAGCACTGCTGCCTCACAGCGCCAAAGACCCAGGTTCGATTCCAGCCTCGGGCGACTGTCTGTGTGGAGTTTGCACGTTCTTCCGTGTCTGCGTGGGTTTTCTCCGGGTGCTTCGGTTTCCTCCCACAATCCAGAGATGTGCAGGTCAGGTGAATTGGCCATGCTAAATTGCCCATAATGTTAGGTGCATTAGTCAGGATAAATATAGTATCGTGGAATGTTTCTGGGTGGGTTACTCTTTGGAGCGTCGCTGTGGACTTGTTGGGCCGAAGGGCCTGTTTCCATACTGTAGGGAATCTAATCTATCCTAATTTAAAACTCCAGCTTGTAAAAAGGCAAAACAAAAAAAAATCTACTTTCTATTCACTTTGCTATATGTGTCAAAAACCTGGAGAGTAAGTAAAGATCTAAAGAGGAAAACAGAGGGCTTTATATGTATGCCAAGCATTCCACGTCTAGACTTTAAGATGAACAAAGACGTCCTTGAAATTGTAAGAGTAAAAGGAGATAGCAAGAAACTAAAATGTCAGTATGTTGACTATTCAACTGAGATTTCTACCAAAAGGCAGGGGGCAGCAGAAAGAAGGATCACCCCAGGTGTGGTTGCACGACAGATATAGCAAAGTGGTTGGACATGGCGTCTAGTGGCTGCATGAGAATTGAGTGTGACGTGCCATGAAAAGCAGACCTTGTGGCAGCAGTAACTGCAAGCAGCAGCAAAGCAGTATTGTAGCTTAAATGTAAGAGCAAATTTGTAAATTTGGAGCTGTAAGTAACAGACTGTTAGTACTTGCGCAAATAGCAAGGTGGTACATGGTTAATCTTTTTCCAGGCAACATTTGATGATTGTTCCTTCAGCAGAACTAATATATGATTAAAAAGTATAATTAGAGCCAAACATCTGCATGAAATTGAGGTTTTCTGTTCATATATTGCACAAGTAAACTCTTCACACCTGACTGCATGCAAAACAGATGTGTTAATTTTCACATGCTACCTAGAATTTAGGCCAAATATTTGTAAATAATAGACTTCAGAAGGAATATTTTGTTTCTCTATTTGATGAAACCTATTGGTAGAGATATGCAATGTCATTGGGAGTAGGCAGGGCCACACTGTACATGAAGATAGACCAAATCACCAATATATGTGGAAAACCAACCTTCAGGTTTTGGATTATTGCAGGAGAAATAACAATTCTTCAACTTCACAGATAAAAATACTTAACCTATGAAGAAGTTTTTCTGTCTAATATTTTTATGCTGCTGTATATTTTCCATAATTCCCAAGAATACACTTGGGAATGTGTGCTTTTCTAGTTGTTGTTTTAGAATATAGTTTTTGGTTTTGGGAATTGCAGTCTTAACTGTAGAAAATTTGATCATTGAAATTAAGGAAAGGTTGGAGTTTCTTACATTAAAAGATGGGAGCAATGTTGACTCAAGGTTAACACCTAAAAGGTGAAGATCATGCAACTGCAGGTGCCTTAGGCTCCTTGGAAAATGGACCTGGGCGATAGTTATGGGGAACAGGTAATAGCAGAGGAGTTAGAGATATTTTGTATCGGTCTTTACAGTGGAAGATACTTTGAATATCTGATTATTACTAAAGAATACAGAGGAGAAATTAAGTCCAATCGCTATCACTGGAGAAGCAATATTAGTACCATCAGACAAGCTAATGGGGCTAAATATAGCTAAGTTCCTTGGCTTGCATTGTAGGAGCCTAAAATAAGTTGCTGCAGAGATAGTGAATGCATTGCATGTAATTTTCCAAAACTCCTTGGTTTCTGGAGGAGTAGAGGATTGGAGAAATGCGACTGTGACAACCCTGCTCAAAACGGGAGGGAGGCAAAATGCAGGTATCTATAGGCTGATTAATTTATTGCTGGAGTTAATTATTAAGGAAGTGATAGCAGTATGTTTGTACAATCGTAATCTAATCAAGCCAAGTCAGCTTGGCTTCATGAAGGGGAACTTGCATCTGACTAACTTATGAAGAGTTTTTCGACGAAGTCTCAACCAGATTGGATAGAAGGGAACCATAGACGGGTTTTAATTGGACTTCAAGAAGGCATTCAACAAGGTATCTCAGAAAATTAAATCCTAAGATAACAGGTGGTGTATTGGTGAGGATTCATGGGTGGGAAACAGCAAGTGGAGAGAAGGGATTCTTGTTCAGGTTGGCAACCTGCAACTGGTGGGGTTCCACAGAGATCAGTGCTGTGACTGCAACTGTTTACAATATATATTATCCTCTTCAAAGAAAGAAATGAATGTACTGTAGCCACATTTGCAAATGTCACAAAAATTGATGGAAAGGCAGATTGTGAGAGGAATGCAGTCAGTTTACTTGGAGAATTTGATATGTTAAATAATGGGCAAGTAGTTGGTAAATGGAGTTTAATGTGGCAAAATGTGCCATTGTTCATTTTTGGAGGACAAAAGAACAGTAGTATTTCAATTGAGAAAAACTGCAGACAGCTGCTTTACAAAGGGACTTGAGGGCACTTGTGCACAAAGCACAGAAAGTTAGCAGGCTGGTGCAGTTGGTCATCAGGAAGGCTAATGGAATGCTCGTCCTTATTTCAAGGAGTTTGGAATATAAGAGAAGTGAAGTCTTATTATAACTGTACAAGTGCTGGTGAGGCCACATCTGGAGGTACTGTAAGCAATTTTGTTCCTTAGAGGAAGATATTTTGTTTGAAGCAGTTCAAAGAAGGTTCACTGGAATGAATTATCCCATGAATGTGGCAAGTACTTTTTCCATGGTGGTGTTGCCCCTGTACCCTAACCACGTCTGTATCCTGAACTTCTCCACTGATAGGAGATTTTGAAATTTGGTGAGGAATCAAAGCTGGGAGATTGCTGAGACAAGGAACTTGAACAAGGGACTGAAGCATCTGAAGTCAAGAGGTAGTAAATGGGAGTTTTACCTTTGAGAAGAGCTGAGCTGAGGAGAATTCTCATTGACTGTGGCCCTTTGGGTTTCCCTACAGAAGTAAATAGCTTTAAGAGATTCAAGTGTCTTCTAAAATAATTATTGTGGGAAGTAAGGAGAAGACATCAGTGCATAGCATAAATAATTCAAACCATGTTGATCGTATAGTTTATTTTATTTTGTTTAGAGTCATGGAGTCATAGAGATGTACAGCACAGAAACAGACCCTTTGATCCAACTCGTCCATGCTGACTAGATATCCCAACCCAATCTAGTCCCACCTGCCAGCACCCAGTCCATATCCCTCTAAACCCTTCCTATTCATTTATCCGTCCAGGTGCTTTTTAAGTGTTGCAATTGTACCAGCCTCCACCACTTCCGCTGGCAGCCCATTCCACACATGCACCACCATCTGTGTGAAAAAGTTGCCCCTTAGGTCTCTTTTATATCTTTCCCCTCTCGCTCTAAACCTATGCCCTCTAGTTCTGGATTCCCCCCACCTCAGGGAAAAGACCTTGTCTATTTACCTTATCCATGTCCCTCGTGATTTTATAAACCTCCATAAGGTCACCCCTCAGCCTCCGACGCTCCAGGGAAAACAGCCTCAGCCTGTTCAGCCTCTCCCTATAGCTCAAATCCTCCAACCTTGGCAACATCCTTGTAAATCTTTTCTGAACTCTTTCAAGTTTCACAACATCTTTCCAATAAGAAGGAGACCAGAATTGCATGCAATATTCCAACAGTGGCCTAACCAATGTCCTGTACAGCCGCAACATTACCTCCCAACTCCTGTACTCCATACTCTGACCAATAAAGGAAAGCATACCAAACACTGCCTTCACGATCCTATCTACCTGCAACTCCACTTTCAAGGAGCTATGAATCTGCACTCCAAGGTCTCTTTGTTCAGCAACACTCCCTAGGACCTTACCATTTACTTTGTATGCAATGCAGTTTATTTTGTTTCAATAAAGTAAAACCTTGTGGCATAGTTCTTTTGGTTAAAACAATGTGTTTAAGCTTTGCTTTAAATGTTGATAGTTCCGAACTGGATCGAAACATGATAAATGAAATTATAAGCTTCTCATCATCTTATCATACAATTGTAGTGATGACAATGAAACTACTTTGGATTGTCAAAAAAACTCATGGAGTTTAGTCATGTCCTTTTGGGAAAGAAATCTTCTTTCCTTTCCTGAACTGTCCACTATCATGTCGGACCAAGCCCCTTAATTATATCAAGTTGCTAAAAAAACTGAAAAAAGGACTGAAAGCAGACTCACCACCTGACTTTGGACGAGGTACTATAAATGACAGTGGCAGTTTTGATTCAGATTCCATAAAGTCTTATGGCAATGGGCCAAACATGGGGAAGGAAACCACCTTTTGGTTACTGTGTACTACTGTACTAATGATTATGTTGGAAGTAAATGAGCCTGTCTATTTTGGCCTCAATTTTCCATTGTGGGAAAGGGGCATAAATATTCTTCCACCTTTGTTTAGCCAGTGTGACAAATGCCTTTCCGTGGTGATTACTGCTCCCCTGCCCCACCCACTTGTGTGTAATCATTTCCAACACTGATAGGAGATATTCCTTGCATGTTGAAATTCTCCAGTGTACCATATCTCCCTTGTCCTCCCAGTAGCAGAGCCTAATGTTGCCTGTACCTAGGTTTCCTCTGGGTGCTCCGGTTTCCTCCCACAGTCCAAAAGATGTGCAGGTTAGGTGAATTGGCCATGCTAAATTGCCCGTAGTGTTAGGTGTAGGGTCTGGGTGGGTTGCTCTTCGCAAGGTTGGTGTGGACTTGTTGGCCTGAAGGGCCTGTTTCCACACTCTAATCTAATCTAATCTAATCTATCCTCTGATTTAGCATTGAAATTCTGCTTGTTTTTAATTTAATAGTCTAATAATGTGAATCTTGCTGGTTTCTTAGGTAACTGAAATCCAAGATTGGAGTGCATCTAGTCCTCACAGTGCAGCATATGTTTTGTGGGACAATGGAGCCAAGAACCTATACAGAGTGGGGTTTGAAGGCATGGTAAGTAGGATCAGAATAATGATGCAACATCTGGGTACATATTTGGATACTCAAAGTGCTGCAGTACAGTGATTGTGAAAATGAGAAAGGAGCTTTGTAAGTGAAGGTAGTCATGCATCTTTGTCAATGCAGAAATCATTAATGTGATCTGAGTTTGTTGGTACCAGTGGTTGTTATTTAGAATAAAATGTTCCATATCTGCTAATTTGAAACTCGAAATACACTTGCCTTGTCATTTAAGTTGACTGTCATGTATTCAATTACATTTTTACAATTAATTATACAATGTAGATTGAAATACAACCAAAATGTTACATATGGGAACCACAAATATGATTTAAACATATAAAGGAAACATTGAGGGCCCTTCAGAACGTCTTGTGTTACAAAATAATTCATAAGTGGGCAAGTGGCCTGAAACATACTTTCAAACAGATGTGCATTGTAAAATATAATGGCTGGATTTATGATAGGTATCATAGTGGGCCTAACAGTGCTCAACATGATAATGGAAATTTATAATTATTAATAGGCACATTTGTAATGTGCACGTCTGCTTAAACATGGAAATGCAGAATTTAAAAATAAAAACTACCTGTTTCAGTGGAAGTTCCTCTGATTGAGCTGTTTCTTGCTGTGCTCACAAAAGCCTTGTTGAAAGAGTTATATTGGAACATTTCTTAAGCAGCGAGGCAGGTTTCTGGAAAGTAAGTGGTAAATCCAGTCTGGTATAAATTTTGTAATGTTCTGTGGTTAATGAAACCAATGTCCTGTACAGTCGCAACATGACCTCCCAACTCCTGTACTCAATACTCTGACCAATAAAAGAAAGCATACCAAACGCCACCTTCACTATCCTATCTACCTGCGACTCCATTTTCAAGGGGCTATGAACTTTGTTCAGTAACACTCTCTAGGACCTTACCATTAAGTGTATAAGTCCTGCCAAGACTTGCTTTCCCAAAATGCAGCACCTCACATTTAACTGGATTAAACTCCATCTGCCACTTCTCGGCCCATTGGCCAATCTGATCAAGATCCTGTTGTAATCTAAAGTAACCTTCACTGTCCACTACACCTCCAATTTTGGTATTATCTGCGAACTTACTAACTATCCCTCTTATGCTTGCATGCAAATCATTTATATAAATGACAAAAGGTAGAGGACCCAGCACTGATTCTTGTGGCACTCCACTGGTCACAGGCCTCCACTACCACTCTCTGTCTTTTACCTTTGAGCCAGTTCTGTATCCAAGTGGCTAGTTCTCCCTTTATTCCATGAAGTCTAACCTTGCTAATCAGTCTCCCATGGGGAACCTTGTCGAACACCTTACTGAAGTCCATATAGATCACATCTGCTCTGCCCTCATCAATCCTCTTTGTTACTTCTTCAAAAAACTCAATCAAGTTTGTGAGACATGATTTCCAACGCACAAAACCATGTTGGCTATCCCTAATCAGCCCTTGCCTTTCCAAATACATGTATATCCTGTCCCTCAGGATTCCCTCCAACAACTTGCCCACCACTGACGTCAGGCTCACTGGTCTATAGTTCCCTGGCTTGTCCTTACTACCTTTCTTAAAGAGTAGCACCACGTTAGCCAACCTCCAGTCTTCCGGCACCTCATCTGTGACTATTGATGATACAAATTTCTCATCAAGAGGCCCAGCAATCACTTCCTTAGTTTCCTACGGAGTTCTAGCGTACACCTGATCAGGTCCTGGGGATTTATCCACCTTTGTGTTTCAAGACATCCAACACTTCCTCTTCTGTAATATGGACATTTTGCAAGGTGTCACCATCTATTTAGCTACTTTCTACATCTTCCATATCCTTTTCCACAGTAAATACTGATGCAAAATACTCGTTTACTCATTTTCTGCAGCTCCACACAAAGGCCGCATTGCTGATCTTTGAGGGGCCCTATTCTCTTCCTAATTACCCTTTTGTCCTTAATGTATTTGTAAAAACCTTTTGAATTCTCCTTAATTCTATTTGCCAAAGCTATTTCATGTCCCCTTTTTGCCCTCCTGATTTCCTGCTTAAGTAAACTCCTACTGCCTTTATACTCTTCTAAGGATTCACTCGATCTATCTTGTCATATGCTTCCTTCTTTTTCTTAACCAAACCCTCAATTTCTTTAATCATCCAGCATTCCATATACCTACCAGCCTTTCTTTTCACCCTGACAAGAATATACTTTCTCTGGATTCTTGTTATCTCATTTCTGAAGGCTTCCCATTTTCCAGCCATCCCTTTACCTGCGAACATCTGCCCCCAATCAGCTTTCGAAAGTCCTTGCTTAATACTGTCAAAATTGGCCTTTCTCCAATTTAGAACTTCAACTTTTAGATCAGGTCTGTCCTTTTCCATCACTATTTTAAATCTAATAGAATTATGGTCACTGGCCCCAAAGTGCTCCGCCACTGACACCTCAGTAACCTTCCCTGTCTTATTTCCCAAGAGTAGGTCAAGTTTTGCACCTTCTCTAGTAGGTACATCCAGATAATCGGTCAGAAAATTTTTTTGTACACACTTAACAAATTCTTCTCCATCTAAACCTTTAACACTATGGCAGTCCCAGTCTATGTTTGGAAAGTTCAAATTCCCTACCATAGTCAACCTATTATTCTTACAGATAGCTGAGATCTCCTTACAACTTTGTTTCTCAATTTCCCCCTGACTATTAGTGGGTCGACAATACAGTCCCAATAAGGTGATCACCCCTTTTTTATTTCTCAGTTCCTGATGAAGTGCTTTTGCCCGAAACGTCGACTTTACTGCTCCTCGGATGCTGCCTGAACTGCTGTGCTTTTCCAGCACCACTCTAATCTCGACCCTTGCCTTTTAGGCCCCTTGCATTAAAATAAATGCAGTTAACTTATTAGTCCTACCTTGTCCCTGCTTGCCCTGATTATTTGACTTGCTTCTGTTCTCAACTGTACCAGTCTCAGATTGATCTCTTTCCTTGCTATCTCCCTCAGTAGCCCCCCCCCCCCCCCCCCCCCCCCCCCCCCCCCCCCCCCCCCCCCCCCCCCCCCCCCCCCCCCCCCCCCCCCCCAGTAGTTTAAATCCTCCCGAGGCAGCTCTAACAAATCTCCCTGCCAGTATATTAGTTCCCTTCCAATTTAGGTTGAAACTATCCTTCTTGTACAGGTCACTTCTACCCCAAAAGAGATTCCAATGGTCCAAAAATGTGAATCCTTCTCCCATACACCAGCTCCTCAACCATGCATTCACCTGCTCTATTCTCCTATTCCTGCCCTCACTAGCTCGTAGCACCGGGAGTATTCAAGATATTACTACTCTTGAGGACCTCCTTTTTAAATTCCTGCCTAACACTCTGTCCACGTTGGAACCGACAACATAGAAAGGGAAAAGGTGGAGACTCTGAAGGGAAATTACAATGACCTCCTCTGGCCCCTCTCCCCCTTGAGTACATTCTGCACCCTCTCTGAGACATCCTTGATCCTGGTACCAGGAAAGCAGCACACCATTCTGATCTTTCTCTGCTGGCCGCAGCAACGTTTGTCTTTTGTCTGTACCTTGGACTGGAGAGTCCCCTAACACAATTGATCTGTTATCTCTTGGAACCCGACGTACCACTCGTTGCATTAGAGCCAGTCTCAATACCTGAATCTTGGCTGTTTGTGCTGCGTTCCCCTGAAAATCCATCACCCCCTACATTTTCCAAAACAGTATACTTGTTTGAAATGGGTATAGCCACAGAAGGCTCCTGCATGACCTGCCTACCTCTCTTACCTTTCCTGGAGTTACCCCATCTTTGTGACTGTATCTGAGACTTTCCCCCCTTCTGATAACTGCCATCCATCACATACTGTTGCTGTTGCAAATTCCTCATTGCTTCTAACTGTCTCTCCTGCTGATCCATTCAATCTGATAAGGTTCACAACCAACAGCATTTATTGCAGATATAATCCACAGTAATCCTTAAACTCTCTTTAAACTCCCACATCGGACAAGAAGCGCGTATTACTCTGCTAAAGGCCATTTTTGCTCCTTCACAATCTACAGACCCAGAAAATAACACCGTCCTATTCCTCTACAAAACACTGTCCAAGGTTAAATTAATAGTTATGGCTTATATTTTAAGTTTAATCAAGAGACATATCTCAAAAACTGTTGGAATATTGCGTGCAGTTCTGGTTTCCTTCCTATCAGAAAGATGCCGTGAAACTTGAAAGGGTTCAGAAAAGATTTACAAGGATGTTGCCAGGGCCGGAGGATTTGAGCTATAGGGAGAGGCTGAAGAGGCTGGGGCTGTTTTCCCTGGAACGTTGGAGGCTGAGGGGTGACCTTATAGAGGTTTACAAAGTTGAGGGGCATGGATAGGGTAAATACGCAAAGTCTTTTCCCTGGGGTGGGGAGTCCAGAACTCAAGGGCATAGGTTTAGGGTGAGAGGGGAAAGATATAAAAGAGACCTACTGGGCAACCTTTTCATGTACGTGTATGGAATGAGCTTCCAGAGGAAGTGGTGGAGGCTGGTACAATTGCAACATTTAAAAGGCATTTGGATGGGTATATGAATTGGAAGGGTTTGGAGGGATATGTGCCAGGTGCTGGCAGGTGGGACTAGATTGGTTTGGGATATCTGGTCAGCATGGGCAGGTTGGACCGAAGGGTCTGTTTCCATTTTGTACATCTCCATGACTCTATGACTCTAAGTGGATGTGGAGTAAAGTGAATCAGTGGTCTGACTTATATTTTCTTGAGAAGAGAACAAAAGTAAAACATGTTTTCTTTTCCTCGAACTGACAGCAGCTTTGAGAGTTTAAAGTTGAATATGGCACAGGCTTGATTGGCAAATTCTTAAGCAAATTAATACTCCCATTCATTCAGCCCATTCCTTGACAAATCTGAACTTGTACTCTTCCTGCAAGAGGTAAGGAATGTAACATAACATGCACATAATTTTAACTCTGGATTATTGTATTAATTGCACGGTGCCATCAAAATTTAAACGTTCTGTGTCATTTAGCTCGCTGCAGGGCTCTTATTCTTTGAGTTTTTTTCTATGTCCAAGTGATAAGAAAAAAATTAAGAATTGACAGCTTTTATCATTTATGTCTTGTGGTAGATTAATGCATCTAAGAGGATTGGTAATAAAATTAATTTGTGAATTCATGCCCAAGATGATGGTATGTATATAATTTTCTGATTGATCAAATTGGTGACCCTCCACTCTGACCCTGGAGACGATTTTGCCTGAGGAATTAAGATTAGCTAAATCAGCTCTGAGTAGTATTTGGATATGGAATCTTTATATTTCATTGTACTTGGTCATTATTTTTTATTCACTCTTGGTGGAAGTCTCTCTGGCCTGGAGTCACATATAGGCCAGACCATGTAAGGGCAGCAAATTTCCTTCCCTAAAGCACATTAGTGAACCAAATGGATTTTTCCGGCAGTTGACAGTGGTTTCATGTTCATTATTAGACCCTTAATTCCAGACTCTGTCATGGCAAGTTTTGAACCCAGGTCCCCAGAACATTAGCGGAGTTTCTACATTAATAGTTGAGTGATAATACAACTAGATCATTGCCTCCTTTTTTTAAATGTCATATTGGATGACGTTGCTGAAACATTTTGAAAATGTTCACCCACTGTTAACTGAAATGAGCGAATGTATCCTTCAGTATTGACTTCGGTTTGTGTCAGTGTGAGGTAGATATTGTTTACGTGCGCATTGTTTAATCTGATCTTTTTCACCCTTTTCACCAGTCTGATTTGAAATGTGTCCAGGATGCAAAAGGAGGTTCTTTTTACCGAGATCATTGTCCTGTGTTGGGTACGTAAAGTCGCAATCATTGTTAAGCATTCTAAACACAAATTAGATGAATGCGGTGTCCACCATTGTTAGCTGATATGCTTCTGATCGCTTCACACACCCTGTCATCATTTGTGATCGACAATCTTAATGTTCCCTTTGACATTCCCCAAAGTTCTTCTTTCTTTGATGTTATGTTATCGCCTGGATAGATAATACTGATTAATTACTCCTTTAAGGACAGTGAGAAGTTGTAATGTTAAGGGATTGACAGCTGTTTGGATGTTGAATTGGTCAATCAAGGGAGAAAGTGAGGTCTGCAGATGCTGGAGATCAAAGTTGAAACTTTATTGCTGGAACAGCACAGCAGGTCAGGCAGCATCCAGGGAACAGGAGATTCGACGTTTCGGGCACAGGCCCTTCTTCAGGAATGAGCAGAGAGTGTTCAGCAGGAGAAGATAAAAGGTAGGGAGGAGGGACTTGGAGGAGGAGCGTTGGAAATGTGATAGGTGGAAAGAGGTCAAGGTGAGGGTGATAGGTCGGAGTAGGATGGAGGCGGAGAGGTCAAGAAGAAGACTGCAGGTCAGGAAGGCGGTGCCGGGCTGGAGGGATTCGGCTGAGACAAGGTGGGGGGAGGGGGGATGAAGAAACTGGTGAAGTCCAAGTTCATCCCCTGTGGTTGGAGGGTTCCCAGTCGGAAGATAAGACGCTCCTCCTCCGACCGTCGCGTTGTTGTGGTTTGGCGGTGGATGAGTCCAATGACCTGCATATCCTCGGTGGAGTGGGAGGGGGAGTTGAAATGCTGTGCTACAGGGTGGTTGGGTTGGTTCGTCCGGGTGGCCCAGAGGTGCTCTCTGAATCGCTCCGCAAGTAGGCGGCCTGTCTCCCCAATATAGAGGAGGCCACACCGGCTGCAGCGGATGCAGTAGATGATGTGGGTTGAGGTGCAGGTGAATCTGTGGCGGATATGGAAGTTTCCTTTGGGGCCTTGGAGAGAAGTGAGGGGGCCAGCAATTAGAGAATGTTGAAAAAGAAAGAGAAAATAGCCTGAACTGGTACTGTCTGGGTTTTGGGTGGCAGAAAGTTTTCCTTCAGAAGCTGCTGGGCTGGCAAGCTTTTTTCATGTTTTTGCTGTCTGCAATCATTCTCCAATCATCAATTTGTTGAAAGTTGATCAGTTGTAAGAAGTAAGTAATAGTCAGCAGAGATCTGTGGAAGCTGTTTGTATTGAGCAGTGGCCTCTGAATTCAAGCAAGTTATCTGGTCCTTATGCGTATAATACAACCCATCATCAAATGATTTCATGAAGGCCTGGTATTCATTGTTGAAACCATTATCAGACTGACAAATTACAATTATTTTTACTTCCTTTTTTTTTAGTTAATCCCTTTACTTCAGTCAACACTGAAACTGGGGTTTGTGTTCATAAAAAATTGGACTTAGATTGTCCATGTTAATTGTTTTCATCTGTGTTCTGCTACGTTACATGATTAATAATAAATTGTTAATTTTTGTTTGTTATAAACTTGGTGTCCAAGAACTGTTATTTGTCAAATCTAGTTAGGGACAATTGAGCAATTGTTGAAGTCATTGAATGTTTTAATTTCACTTCATTGTAGATCTATTGACAGGGAGGCTGATTTAGTTTGCTTTGCTCTCCCTGTTGTAATGGAATTAATGCAGTATTTCCATATGAACTTTGAAGGTTGAGCAGCTTTTATTGTTAGAGACCATTTGTTAGAAAATGTATTGATTTCAATGTAACTGTACTCAAACCTATTTTGTATCATGAAGTGCCTATCGCCATTGCAGTATTTCTTGGTTGGAATGAAATTGTAACCACCAGGTGGTAGCATTGTAGACTTTATTGTTCAGACTTTCCATCAAACATTACAAATCAGAGTTTTATGCTTTTTAATATGCTAACCATTTCATTTTTCTCTTTACAACAAATGATACTAGGTGAACAAAATGGAAGTCGAAACCCTGGTGGTTTACAGATTGGTGATCTTGTAAATATTGACCTGGATCTAGAGATCGTTCAGTCATTACAACATGGGCATGGTGGTTGGACTGATGGTATGTTTGAGACATTAACAACCACTGGAACAGTCTGTGGCATTGATGAAGATCATGACATTGTAGTACAGTATCCAAGTGGCAACAGGTATGTAAGATAAAAATAAGAAGAGAAAACTGCATAGTACTGAAGTATGGCAGAATTAATTATTTCCAGCTTATAGAATTTTGTTTCTTGAAGTGAAATGTCTGAAAGATTTTTTTATGCCCCTAGGTGGACATTCAATCCTGCAGTACTGACTAAGGCTAATGTGGTTAGAAGCGGGGATGCAGTTCAGGGAGCAGAAGGTGGATCTTCACAGTTTAATGTTGGTGACTTGGTTCAAATCTGTTACGACTTGGAGAGAATCAAGCTTCTTCAGCGTGGTCATGGAGAATGGGCTGAAGCAATGCTCCCTGTATGTTGATATGAATTTTTATAGCTATGTTTTAAGAGTGCATTTGCACTGGAATTTTCATGTTTGTTGTACAATTTCTGTTTGCTTACACATGCTAAACCTGGCGATATAAACCCAGAGATGAGGAATAACCTGAATCTGGCTGACAAGGAGAGAGAGTTCTTTCAAGGAGCGTGCTTTCACTGTTTGACACTCTGAATTTGGTCCCTTTAAAATAGAAGTGAACTCTGTCAGCTTCTCAAATGCTGTTTTTAGTTCCTTGCAGTTTTTGCCTTTGTCTTTACATCCTTTTTACTATTTGAAATCAAAACTGAATTTGCCAATTACGAAAGCATTACTTTATGTTCTGAGAGATGTGTGCTTGTTAAATTTCAGTTAAGCTTTTTAAAGCTATCAAAATGTTCCAAGAATTTTGTCTGTCATCAAAAGTGGAAGAAACGAGAGACTTAAAAGTTGTTAAATCTGTAAGTTTTCATTAAGACGAAAATTCATCAACCTTAAAAGTTAATTCTGTCTTTCTCACTTTCTATGGATGTTGCCAGACCCTGCTAAGTGTTTCCAGTATTTTATCTCCTCTTTCTGTTTCTAGTTTCCAGCATGTTCTTCTCATTTGTTTTAAATCTTCTTTAAGGTACACGGCACTGAAATGATGATCAAGATGTAGACCTTATAGCAACTTAAGCATGGTAGCATTAAAACCTTGTCACGTGATCGGAGAGCTCAAATGAGAGAATCAAAAAATAATTAATCTGACCAGGAATCTATGAAATTTACCTGCTATTGGTTATGGGTGCAAATTAAATGCAATGTTGAAAATAGTGAATTGATCCACAACCCACTAACACCTGACCATACTAGCATATTGTCTAATCTCTGAAATGTTTTTGTTTTTAATGCAGACTTTGGGGAAAGTTGGGCGTGTTCAGCAGATTTACTCTGACAGTGATTTAAAAGTTGAGGTTTGTGGGACTTCATGGACGTACAACCCTGCAGCTGTTACTAAAGTGGCATCAGCTGGATCTGCAGTGTGCAATGCATCTGGTGGTACATATCAGCCTCTGAAAAATGTTTCTCTTGTTGTTTTTATACTGCACACCACCACTTATACTGGATGTTAGTGTTGCTCACTGTACTGAAAGGCCAATACATTTTTGTTCATATTATTTTGGCTCAATTTTTATCACTTTCAGTTTTACACTGGAAAGTTCCATTTATTATTATATGACTGAACGTTTGACTTTATCCATTTTGAATGTACTTGTGCCTTTTGCCTACATAACATTTCACTCTGCCCCTCAGTGTTGCCAGCATACTAACAACCTCTGTACTCTGTAAATAAAGTGAGATTTAGTCTTCAGGGTCTAAAATGCAAGCTTTGGGTGTAAAGAGAAAATAGTGGGACAAAAAACCAAAAATAATTAACGCAAGGAGGCTGAGATCTGTATGGAGTAGACTGGCTGGGAGAGAGCTCACGGTTGGAATGGGCTGTGGAGAATGTTATGAAACTATGACTCGTGATCAAGGGTCAGAAGTGGCTGAACAGCCAACCAGTAAAAACAGAGGATGAGTGAAAGGAACTTGGTGGAAGTAAAGAGTAAGCAAGATGTGAAAAGTTGATCCTAAGACAGATGCATTTAGCTGTGAGTGGTACTGGCAAAATGTGCGAGTTGAATGCGAAAATTATTGTTCCCCTGAATAATATTTAAGGTAAGATGTCTCCCTGTAATATGAATGAAGTCATGTCCATAACCAGTGTTCAACTTGTGTATCAATTTTGTAGATTTTTTTTAAGAACAAAACCATTGAAGCAGTCACGTCATGGGTAATAGAGACTGAGCTTTCGTTAGTATTTGATTTGAATCCCTGTTTCTTTTTTAAGTAAACAAAATAATTAGTTTCCGATCAGCCACCATTACAGTAATCATGCATGCTGACCAAGAATTCATACCTTATCTCTAATAACTGGTGTTATGCTCACCTTCTAAAAGGCTTCAAGCACTACTTTCTACAGCTTGCTTCCTGATTTCTGGGACTTGGGTATGATGGTACCACTTTGTTATGACTTTTCTTCCCATCCTATAATTGTCTTTGACCATCATAATTTCTTATTATTCTAGGCAGTAATGATCAAGCTTAATGGTGAGCCACTTTTGTTCTTAGTTTTGGGAAAATTGACAGATCTTAATTGCTATTACTCAAATGAGAGATTCACGCAAAAGTCACATTTGAACAACTTTTTCTTTGTAAAGTTAACTGTCACTTTCTTTTCTAAGCACAGGGTTGGCTTTTTGTTTGAAAAAAAAGTCCCTGATGTATAGAATATGACAACCATCAAAATGAGTTTGAGCAATCAAGATTGGGAGGAGCATGAGTCCTTAATGAGCTATAGATAGCCAGTCACGTGGCCTAGGTCCATAATTAACACTGAATTAATTCTTTGTCTTGATGGTGCAGTTTTGTCCTTTTCTGGAACTTTGCTTCACAATTCATGAGCAATATTACAGCACCGTGAAAAAAATCTTCTAAAAAAAATTAAGAAAATGCATTTTTTTGTTTCATTAGATTGGAGGGTGTACATTATTGTTCATTGTTCTCTTCACAATATTTTGTTTTATCAGAGCGTTTGTCCCAGTTGTTGAAAAAGCTATTTGAAACTCAAGAATCTGGAGACATCAATGAAGAGCTGGTTAAAGCTGCAGCCAATGGTGACGTTGCGAAAGTGGAAGAAATAATGGCACGACCCGATGTTGATGTGAGTCTTAAACATCTTATTCCATAGTGCCATTTGCATTGACAAATTACTTTTGTGGTAATTGGAACATGGGAGTAAAAAAAAATCCAAGTATTTCCGAAATTTTAAATCTTTACTGATACTTTGCAAAATACTTTACTGATACTTTAAAAATTCATTCACAAGGTGAGGGTGTTGTTGGTTAGGCCAGCATTTACTGCCCTTCCCAAATGGCAGTTAAGAGTCAACCACATTGCTGTGGGTCTGGAGTCATGTATGGTCCAGACCAAGTAGGGTTCACAGTTTCCTTCCCAAAAGGATATTAGATAGGCTTTTCCTGACATTCAGCAATGTAAATCCTTAATTTCAGATGTTATTGAATTTAAATTTCAATATTTGCTGTGGCAGGATTTGAACCTCAGTCCCCAGAACGTTACCCGCTCTCTGAAGTAACATTTCCAATGAGAGTGCCACTAGATAATTGCCTTTCCTTGTCTCTGATTGATCAGGTGAACAGTGTGCAAACTGGCCTTTAATGTGGTTACCTGAGCAAAGTAGTAGACACATTTGAGTTTTGTACAGCTAGGAAAAGAAATTGGATTTGTTTTACTTCCAAGTGAATGCTTTGCTTTTCATTTTTTTTTCAGATTTTAAGAGCGATAGGCAGTTTACATATCACTATGTAAACAGAGGATGAGGATGTTGAATTACAAACTCTAACATATTGTGAGATTTATTTTGTCTCAGCATTACCTAAACTGCTTTCTTCATTCTCACTACAATTTGAACAGGTTATTTTATTAGCCCTTTAGTAATTACAAATGCTTGTCTTTCACTATTGTCAGCTTCAACAAAACGTGATGAGGAAATGGATTTTATATTCTTACATTAGGAAATGGGTTTAATTCTACAAACTTGTGGCATGTATAAACTGTTACAAGGATATTTTGAATTTATTCAACTCTGTCTATAACTTTAATTCATATAATTCTGAGATAGTTTTGTATAAACATGAGAGGGAATTCAATTTTGGGACGTTGCAGCTGGTGTGTCATTTGGTCTGTCAAATGATATTCCAACATGCTACTTGTAGTTTGAAATTACGACTTGTTTTAAGTTTTAATAAGGAGCAAATGGTTCAGCACTGTTTTATTTCAATTTTTATTGAATTTTTTACTAATTAAATTTATGATCATCTTTATGTTAACACTCTAGCGATAATGCCACTTGATCATTGCCTCCCCTTGTCTCTGATCTACGATATGAATGATGTGCAAACTGCCTTTAATGTGTTTGTTGAAGCAAATTTACTTGAAATATCAAAGAGTGAAATACTTAGTTTTCTTGTTTTGTTCCATAATTGGCGTACAGTATGTCACTAAAAGTCTTGATCAGTTTTGGCTGAGTTGTGGAAGAGTATGATGAGTGGCAGTGTCTGTTTCAAGATAAGTAATTTTTTTAAGAAGTATGGATTTTTGTTGTACTCCAGGTGAAGAATATTATGCAATGAACAATACCTTTTATGTTTCAAAGTTAAAAATCACACAACATCAGGTCATAGTCCAACAAGTTTATTTGGAAGCACTAGCCTTTGGGAGTGCTGTCAGTTTCTTGTGTTTTGTCAGATGTAATTTTGTACAAAAAGATATAAAATCAAATTGTCCAATTCTGCTTTAAAGTTATGACTTTTGATCGTGCCTTATACCAGAAGACCAATTTTCCATTACTCATTCAGCCAACCTTTGGCTTTTGGGTGCTGTTAACAGTGGATCCCATGTTCATTCAAATTGTTGGCCCACATATGATATGGAATGGAATAAGACTGTAGAAAACAATCTCATCTTATAGCCAGTGTAGCAAATGGCATTAACTATCATTTTGCCTTTCTGCCTCAACTTTTGCATAAGTTTTGATGTTTCCTTTGTTTTAAATTCCTTATGCACACTTCTCTCTAACTTATGAAATTTCTATCAGCCTATTTAGGTAGCTGATGTACAGAATTTTTTTGTGCAGGAGCTGCTTTATTTGACTGGATCTGCACTAAATCAGCATTTTGTTTTTAAAAACGTAGATCCTTAATTGGCATGACTGTCTCTCAAGTTCCCAGCACAGTGAGTTATTAGACAGTGACTTAGTAACATGCGACTAAATTATTCACCCACACACAAGTGGACATGATACCGGTGTTTCTTGCGTGACTTTGTGAATATTCAAAAGCATGACCAGTTTCATTTAAGTCCCAAATGGATGTAGATAAGAGTTACATACCATTGCATACCATTATTTAATTTAAGTAAAAACATAACTAGCAATAATATGATATTGTGTGAAATTTATAATTTAAGCTGATTTTGTTTTGGGTGATAAAAGTATGTGAGGGTCTCTGAAAATAATATGATTGATATATGTTTGTAAAAATCAAATTTTGAAGACCATTTTTTGAGTCAAATGTAAGGGGTCTACTTTTACATAAGTAGTGTTTTTGACTGGCTTGCATTGAACTATGAAAAAAAACTGCCTGGTATGTAGAGTGTGGCTGTTAAAAAGAATCCCAAAGGTAGCGGTTGAAGTGATAACACACCAGCCATTTATTCTGTTGTGTTCACTTGAGTGCATTTTCTCTCATTCATGCTCCCTCATTTTGCTTTTTACTGTCTGTGTCTGGCTCCTTCTCAAAGATTTGTTGTCAGAATGTGTAATACTGAAGATCCCATTTCTTGGCCTAGCCCTTGGTGAAGGGTGATTGCATTTCGGCACTCGTGAGGCCCAAGCCTCCATATCCTTCCTCTTCCTAGAAAGGCTGGTTTTGATGGTTGATGACTCAAGGCCTGAGATTTTATTTATTTAATATTTGCTGTGTAAGTTAGTCTCTGCACACAGTTTTCATATGCACTGTTTACTACTCTTCACTCACTTCTCCATCTCCCCTCCCCCCAAAAAAATTGATATATGTTCTTTCAGTCTTCATTGACTCTTAGAAACTGAAGCAAATATGTTTAAAGTAACATTCTTACTGAATTAAGCTTTTTGTCTTCACATCTGCTTGTGGTGTGTGGGTAAATTATGATCTTGCAGACCTGAGCCAACCTTTACGTGAGATCATTTTGTAAGAGTATAACATAGGATAAATGCTAGAATTCCTTATTAAGGAGGTAGGGTATTTGAAAAATCATAACACAATCAAGCAGATTAGCATGGTTATATGAAAGGAAAGTCATGAACATGGTCTAGGGCCAGTACATCTTCCTGAGATGTTGGGCCCAAAATTGCGCACAATACTCCAAATGTAGTCTGACCAGAGCCTTTTAGAGCCTCAGAAGTACATCCCTGCTTTTATATTCAAGTCCTCGCAAAATAAATGCCGTCATTGCATTTGCCTTCCTAACTACTGACTCAACCTGCAAGTTTACTTTGAGAGAATCCTGGGCTAGAACTCCTAAGTCTCTTTGCTCTTCAAACTTGTGAATTTTCTCCCCATTTAGATAATAAAAATGTTGGGGTGCTGTCTGTTGGGCACCTTTTCACCTTTCAATGTTGTTGCAGGAGTCCACGGCACTATTGGAAGAAAAACAAATATTTAGCCTCTCTGCTAGCTACTATGATATTTTAAGCAAAACTAGATGACAAAAAAAAACATCTGGCCGTTTGTATCATTGACTCAAAAACTGATGTTGCATTTGGTTTTGTGAAGTAATGTTGGGAACTTGTTTCAGGTGCTGCTTTCAAAGCAAATTTAGTGAATTTAAGGTGACCAAATGTAACACTAAAAATGCAATGAAGGATGTTATTATTACATTAATTTTCCATATAGTCATTTTATATTCTAGCACATTTCAATTTTGCAATGTTATTTTTGAGTTGGGATAGAATAGTATTTATGAACTTAAGCGGTGACAGCCAGTTGTTTTTATTGCAGGTGAATGGTCAGTGTGCAGGACACACTGCAATGCAGGCAGCCAGCCAGAATGGACATGTGGATGTTTTGAAGTTACTTCTCAAGCATAGTGTTGACTTAGAAGCTGAGGTAGGTTCTTGAAATGCTTTAAATTATTGACATTTGTCCTAAATGGCTCCCTACTTCAATCTATCAAATCTGTTTTGATAGTAATGTAGAATTTTTGTTAATGTTTTAGTGGTTAGAAAGCATTGTTTATTTACCAACATACTTGTAAAGTAGTTTAAAATATTATTTGTATATGTCTATTATTATGAGCATTAAATACAGCATTGCAGTATTTAAATTGCATTTTCAGTTAAATTTTAAGAAATAGCAATTAATGTTATTGGCTAAATAGCTAAATATTATTAATACTGGCCACCCCTAGGTTCGGGCCTCATGCCAAATTAAGAATTTTATACAGTATTGTGTATGTTATAAGAACTAAATATAGTCGCCCCCCCCCCCCCCCGCCCTTTCCTGCAGGGGATATGTTCCAGGACCTACTGCAGAAGGGTGAAAGTGTGCATAAGAGCAAACCCATTCGTTTAAATGGGAAACGTAACTTTCCGGCAGCCTCCTGGTCCCTGGTTCTGCAATGTTCCCTTTTGTATGATCAGACTGCTGGCAACTGAAACCATGGAGAATGATTCTGCGGATATGGGGGTGTCCCCCTTTATTTAAATATGGAATGCAATATATAAACTCAGTGTTTTGAAGCTCATGTACATATTAGATGGTATGGCATGGCCATTGTTGAAATAAGGCTGCAATCTGACCATGATTTGTAGTTGAATATTCCAGGTCATAGTAGTCTGTGTTTTGCAGTCAGCAACAAATAATGCTCACTGTTTCTTATATTTACATTTACCCACAGAATTTCTGTGGACGGTTAAATGGCAATTTATGGTCAATGTGTATCAGAAACAGTGGAGGGCATTCTGCAGGGGTTCAGGGATCTTGTGAAAGGCAAGGAACATTTGTCCTACCTCCTTAACCACCAAGATTGAAGAATTCTCACTAAGACGTATGGAATCCTAAACTAGGGTGAACAAGAATTGAAAATCAATCAGCAGAAAATGAAATGGGATGAAAGATGAGATTAAGAGAATGAGACCAAAAGTAAGTTAAGTTCATTTTTAAAGAAAGAAAAACCTTCAGTAACTAAAATCTGAAGTATTGGAGTTCAACGCTCCTAAAATTAAATTTTCATTCCCAGTGAGGTTGTTTGGCAATAGTTAAGATCTATGGGGCTGTTCAAAATTAATGCTTGCATAAGTGAATAATCTGTAACTTTTTCTGGTGTGTATCTATATGGATATCTATGGAACTTCACAATTTTGAATGTATTTTAACATCAAGTCTCTCAGCCAGGTATTGATGCAACAAATTGTGGCACGATGGCTCAGTGGTTAGCACTGCTGCCTCACAGTGCCAGGAACCCAGGTTCAATCTCAGCCTCGAACAACTGTCTGTGTCTGTGTGCAGTTTGTACGTTCTCCCCTTGTCTGTGTGGGTTCCTCCCAACATCCAAAGATCTGCATGTTAGGTGAATTGGCCATGCCCAGCTACCCATAGTGTTCAGAGATGTGTAGGTAAGATGCATTAGTCGGGGTACATCTAGAGTAATAAGGTAGGGGAATGGGTCTGGATGGTTTACTCTTCAGAGGGTTGGTGTGGACTTGTTGGACAAAATAGCTTATTTTCACACTGTAGGGATTCTCTGAAAGCTTGTGGGGAAGAAGGGAAATTGGAGTTAACTTCCTGAATTCTTTCCACTCTAAGAATGGTAAATGTTGAAGCTTTATCATTATTATTCTGTCAAATCCAAGCCATGGTCTTTTGAAAGAATTGGGAAGTAAGAAGAGAGGGAGCAATAACCTCTATTTATTAAAGGTAATAGAATAATCAAGGATATAAGTGAAGGAAGATTCTCAGTGAAAACTCATGGAATTGAACAATGAAAGGATTTAAAATATTAATGGTGGTTTCCTACGTGCCCTGAATGTCTCTTAGCAGCAGAAATGAAATGGCAGAATATATGAATTCTGCCGTGCAACAACAAGACCTTTTTTTTCCAATGGAATACTTGAGCAATATGTTCTTGAACCAATAAGGAGGTATGCCTAGCTAGATTTAGTAATCAGAGGAGAGCACTAATTGTTTGGCAGTTGATGTGGACAGCATTTATTGTCTTTCCCAAGATGTCCCTGAGAAGGTGGTGTGAGCTGCCTTCTTGAATAACTACAGACTACCTACTATGGTTTGACCCACAGCGCCGTTAGGCAGGGAATTCAATGAATTTGGTCCAGCGACAGTGAAGGATCTATGATACATTTCCAAGTCAGGCTGGTGTGTGGCTTGATGGGTACTTGCAGGTGGTGGTGTTCCTATATCTGCTGATCTTGTCCTAAATGGGAGTGGTCGTGAATTTGGAAGGTATTGTTTGAGGATCTTCGGTGAATTTCTGCAGTGCATCTCCTAGATATTACACACTGCTACTACTGAGTATTGGTGGTGGAGGGAGTGAATGTTTGTGGATGTGGTGCCAATCAAGCGGGCTGCTTTGTCCTGAATGGTGTCAAGCTTCTTGAGTGGTGTTGCAACGGCACTCATTGAGCAAGTCTTCCATCATACTCCTGACTTATGCCTTGTTGATGATGAGCATGCTCTTGGGAGTCAGGAGGTGAGTGACTTGCTGTTCTATTTCTGGCCTCTGACCTGAGTTATACCACTGTTAATGTGGCGAGTCCAGTTGAGTTTCTGTGTTTGGATGGTCTATACCTTCCAGTCTCGTTCTGGTTATCATTAACTAAATTGTTGCCTTGCAATGGTGCCATATTCTTTTGCTTTGTAAGCCTACATTTGCCATCTTCTAACCCCTCAGTCTACCATCTACAATTTCCCTTCCTATTTCCCACTGTTGCTCTAGCATTTACTGTCTTCTTCAATTTGTGTTGGTTAAGTCATTTTCTTCTATACATCGCTCTTTTCTAATCAATGAACTATTTTTCTATTCGTTTATTTTCTCTGTTTAAACAGTGAAGCTAATCTGTCTAGTTTCTTCTAGTTTCTGGTGTTAACAGATTTTTTCCTGTTTGTTACGCAAAACCAATTCAGATATTGCATTTCTTGATGCACATTGATTCAGAAAAGATTCATGAGTGCATTCAATATATCACTCTCATTTTGTCTTCCTGCTGAATTTTTTTGTTGCAATTTATCTTAAGCAGTTGGTAATAGGTTTTAATTACCCAGTTATTTCTACACGTTTTGCTGAACTTTCTGCAGTTCTGCATGATTCCAATAAAATGCCTTTTCAATTATATTAATAGAGTCCTAGAGATGTACAGCATGGAAACAGACCTTACAGTCCAACTCGTCCATGCTGACCAGATATCCCAACCCAATCTCGTCCCACCTGCCAGCACCCGGCCCATAACCCTCCAAACCCTTCCAATTCATATACTCATCCAGATGCCTTTTAAATGTTGCAAATGTACCAATCTCCACCACTTCCTCTGGCAGCTCATTCCATACACGTACCACCCTCTGTGTGAAAAAGTTGCCCCTTAGGTCCTTTTTCTATCTTTCCCCTCTCACCCAAAACCTATGCCCTCTAGTTCTGGACTCCCCTACCCCAGGGAAAGGACTTTGCCTATTTATCCTATCCATGCCCATCATAATTTTGTAAACCTCTATAAAGTCACCCCTCAGCCTCTGACGCTCCAGGGAAAACAACCGCAGCCTGTTCAGCCTCTTCCTATAGGTCAAATCCTCCAACCCTGGCAACATCCTTGTAAATCTTTTCTGAACCCTTTCAAGTTTCACAACATCTTTCCAATAGATTGTTGCATTCTGTTTTGCAATCTTTGCCTCAATTATTAAGGGAGTTATAATATGGCGGTTAGAAAATTATACCATTAGGCAGAGTTAACATGGTTTCACCAATAGTAAAGGGTGTTTGAAAGATTCATTGGCAGTGCAGATAAATGGATAAATGGATGTGTGGCAAACATTGTTAAAGTGCCACGTGAAAGATTGTTGCATAAAGCAAGCACTGATGGGGTTGAGGCCATATGTAAGCATATATAGAGGAAAGTTGAGAGAAAATGGTAGAATTAAACGTGTAAGTTTTGGGTTGGACTCTTAACACAGGGATTAGTACCGTAGCCTCAACTGTTCATCTATATTTATGACTCAGATGAAAGGATTAACTGTTTTGAATCCAAGCTTGTTGATTGTATAAAGCTGGATGTGAATTTAAGCTACTAAGAGACACAGGGTCTGAAATAGAATGTCAGTGTGTTAAGTGAGAAGCAAAAAGGTAGAGGATGAGTACAATTTTGTAAATGTCAAGTTTATCAGTTCGCTGGAAAAAAAATCTTTTTAATTTGTGCAAAACTATTGATTGTTGATGTTTAGATGATTTGATTAGTTTTGTACAAGAAACAAAGCTAAAGTCCTGCTGCGGTGAGTTATTAGAAAGTTAAATGTTAGCCTTTACTGTGAGGGGCTTGGAGCACAGGAGGAGAGACATCTTGCTGCAATTATACTGAACTTTTGTGAGATCATACCTGCAGAACTATGTGTATGTTTGGTCCTACTACTTCAGGAAGGATATGCTTATATTGGAGTGAGTATGTCGTTGCCTTGATGAGACCACACTTGGAGTATTGTGTCCTTATTTGAGGGTATATGTTCTGGCTATGGAGGAAAGACTAACATACCAAGGAAGACTGAATTGGTTAGGCCTATATTCAGTGGAGTTTAGAAGAATGAAGGTGGAATCTCATCGAAACCTGTTAAATCTTAATAGTATAAGGTAAATGCAGGATGGATATCCTGATGACTGGGAGTCCAAAACCAGGGTTTACAGTCTTAGGATACGGAGTAGGTAATTTAGGACTAAGATAAGGAGAAACGTTTCACCCAGAGAGTTGTGAGCCTGTGGAATTCTCTGCCATAGTTAGAGGTGGGCTAAAGAGATCAAAGGGGAGTTAAGTGGGCCAGGGTACTGAGTTGGATGATCAACCATGATCATGTTGAATAGCAGAGCAGGTTTGAAGGGCTGAATGGCCTAATCCTCCTCCTAGTTTTTTTCTGTTTCTCGGAGAAGGCTTGATAAGGTAGATCTAAAAGAATGTTCTAGATGGAGCAACTATAACATGGTGACGTGGTGTTAGCCATTTTGGACTAAGGAAAGGAGAAATATCTATAGAGATTTATGTAAATCTGATGGTTTCTGCTGTGGATTCTCAGATATTTAAAGGGTATGGAGATTGATTTGGGGTCTATTCTAAAGATTAATCATGATTTTTGTAAATGACAGAGCACTCTCGAGGGCCATATGGTAATTTGGTGCTGTTCCTTTTTGTACTCTGAATATCTGTTTTGCTGATAATATTTGAACTAATGCCCTGTTTGTATGAGTGTATTGATCTAACTAACGTGTAGAAGAAATTGAGATACAAGAGGATCATAAGCTTTTGCTGTTCGGTGGAATTCCAACTTTTGGGAAATAAGTTGTCTTTTTTTTTAAAATCACCAGTCTGCCTAGTCCCGGGAAGCTGTCACTCAGCTTATATCTGTTGAATCTGCTACCGTTTTGACATACTGTTGTTGATTGGAAAGCAGCAAAGACCATGTTCCTAGTAGTCACTGCCTTCATCCATTTGTTAATGCTGGAGGTGATGCTCTTGATCTTGGGAAAGAATATTGGATGAGGGTTCTTGTAATTAGAACATAGAACTGTTACAGCATAGGAACATACCCTTGTCTCATCGTGTCTATGCCGACTGTGATGTCATCCTCCACTCACCTGTCTACCTGCATTTGGGGTTCGTATCCCTCTTTTCTGTCTGTTCATGTGCCTGTCTGAATGCCTCTTAAAATTGGATATTGTATCCTGACAGGAGGTTCCAGGCACCTACCACCCTTTCCCTTCCTCGCACATCTCCTTTAAACTTTCTTCTCAACCACGCTCCCTGGTATTTGTCCACACTGGGGAAAAAGACTCTGACTATCCACGCTGTCTGTGTCTCTCAAGCTTTTATACACTTCTATAGGGTCACCCCTCAGCCTCTAAAGCTGTGGTGAAAACATTCCAAATTTGTTCAACCTCTCCTATAGCTAATATACTCTAATTCAGGCAACATCCTACTCTTGCACCATCTCCAAAGCCCCTACATGGGAGGCTTTCAAAAGGGTGATAATGAGAGTTCGGAGGCATTATGTTCTTTTAAAGTGAATGGTAAGACTGTAAGAAAAGTAGGAAACAATGGATAAATGTGTGGGTTTAAACTAATTCAGCAGGGGATGGGAACCTAATTTGTAGTTCAGGTATAGAGGAGGCTGAGAGTAGGGAGGTCTGAAATAAGGTTACAGGGTCGCAAAAGGGCGCCGGAAAGCCAGAAGTTGGTTTGAAGTGTGCCTATTTCAACGCCAGGAGCATCCGGAATAAGGTGGGTGAACCTGCCGCATGGGTCAGTATCTGGGATTTCGACATTGTGGCCATTTTCGAGACATGGATAGAGCAGAGACCGGGAATGGTTGTTGAAGGTGCCGGTATTTTGGTATTTCAGTAGGAACAGAGAAGATGATAAATGAGGTAGGGTGTGGTACATTAGTCAAGGGCAGTATTACGGTGGCAGAAAGGATGTTTGACGACTCGTCAACTGAGGTAGTATTGGTTGAGATTAGCAAGAGGAAAGGAGAGGTCATCCTGTTGAGAGTTTTCTGGGGGCCTCCGAGTAGATGTAGAGGGAAGGTTAGCAAAGATGATTCTTGAAAGGAGCAAAAGAAACAGGGTAGTTGTTATGGGGGACTTCAGCTTTCCAAATATTGACTGGGAATACCATAGTTCAAGTATTTTAGATGGGTCAGTTTTTGTCCATGGTGTGCTGGAGGGCTTTCTGACACAGTATGTGAACAGGCCCACAAGGGGCGAGGCCACATTAGATTCGGTACTGAAATGAACCCGACCAGGTGTTAGATTTGGAGTTGGGGAGCATTTTGGTGATAGTGACCACAATTCAGTTATGTTCACTTTAGCGATGGAAAGGGATAGGTATACACCGGAGGGCAAGAGCTACAGCTGGGGGAAAGACAATTACGATGTGATTAGACAAGATTTTGGGTGCATAGGTTGGGGAAGGAAACTGCAGGGACTGGGCACAATAGAAATGTGGAGTTTATTCAAGGAACAGCTACTGTGTGTCCTTGACAAGTGTGTACCTGTCAGACAGAGAGGAAGTTGTCAAGCACAGGAGCCGTGGTTTACTAAGCAAGTTGAATGTCTTGTCAAGAGGAAGAAGGCTTATGTTAGGATGAGATGAGAAGGCTCGGTGATCGAGAGTTACAAAGTAGCTAGAAAAGACCTAAAGAGAGAGCAAAGGTGTGTGAAGAGGGGACATGAGAAGTCATTGGCAGACAGGATCAGGGAAAACCCTAAAGCTTTCTGCAAGTATATAAGAGATAAAAGAATGATGAGAGTAAGATTAGGGCCAATCAAGGACAGTAGTGGGAAGTAGTGTGTGGAGTCAGAGGAGACAGGGGAAGTGCTAAATAAATATTTTTCGTCCGTATTCAGACTGGAAAAAGATAATGTTGTCGAGGTGAATACTGAGATACAGGCTACTAGACTAGAAGGGATTGAGGCTCACAAGGAGGAGGGGTTATAAATTTTGGGACGTGCGAAAATAGATAAAGCCCCTGGACTGGATGGGATTTATCTTAGGCTTCTCTGGGAAGCCTCTGAGGAGATTGCCGAGTCTTTGGCTTTGATCTTTATGTCGCCATTGTCTTCAGGAATAGTACCAGAAGACTGGAGGATAGCAAGTGCTGTTATCTTGTTCAAGAAGGGGAGTCGAAATAACCTTGGTAATTATAGGCCAGTGAGCCATACTTTGGTTGTGGGTAAAATATTGGAAAAAGTTAAACGAGAATGGATTTATAATCGTCTCGATAGGAATACATTGATTAGGGATAGTCAACATTGTTTCGTCAAAGGTAGGTCGTGCCTCACAAACCTTATTGAATTCTTTGAGACCAAACAAGCGGATGAGGGTAAAGCTGTTGATGTGGTGTATATAGATTTTTCAGTAAGGCGTTTGGTAAGGTTCCCCACAGTAGGCTACTGCACAAAATACAGAGGCATGGGATTGAGGGTGATTTAGCAGTTTGCATCAGAAATTAGCTAGCTGAAAGAAGACAGAGCGTGGTGCTTAATGGGAAATGTTCATTCTGGAGTTTAGTTACTAGTGGTATACTGCAAGATCTGTTTTGGGTCCACTGTTGTTTGTCATTTTTATAAATTACCTGATGAGGGTGTAGAAGGATGGGTTAGTAAATTAGCGAATGACACTAAGGTTGGCACAGTTGTGGATAGTGCAGAAGGATGTTGTAGGTTACAGAGGGACATAGAATTGGGCTGAGAAGTGGTAAATGGAGTTTAATGCAGAAAGATGTGAGATGATTCACTTTTGAAGGAGTAACAGGAATGCAGAGTACTGGGCTAATGGTAAGATTCTTGGTGGTGTAGATGAGCACAGAGATCTTGGCGTTCATGTACATAGATCCCTCAAATTGCTACCCAGGTTGATAGGGCTGTTAAGATGGCATACAGTGTGTTAGCTTTCATGAGTGGAGGAGTCAAATTTCTGAACCATGAGGTCATGCTGCAGCTGTACAAAACACTGGTGCGGCCACGCTTGGAGTATTGCATGCAGTTCTGGTCACCACATTAGAGGAAGGATCTGGAAGCTTTGGAAAGGGTTCAGAAGAGATTTACCAGGATGTTGCCTGGTATGGAGAGAATGTCTTATGAGGAAAGGCTGAGGGACTTGAGGCTGTTTTTTGTTAGCGAGAAGGAGGTTGAGAGGTGACTTAATTGAGACATGTAAGATAATCAGTGGGTTAGATAGGTTGGACAGTGAGAGCCTATTTCTTAGGATGTTGATGGATAGCATGGCGGGGACATAGCTTCACATTGAGGGGTGACAGATATAAGACAAATGTCAGAGGTAGTTTCTTTACTCAGAGTAGTAGGGGCGTGGAACACATTGCCTGCAATAGTTGTAGACCTGCCAACGTTATGGGCATTTAAATGGTCATTGGATAAGCATTTGGATGAGAATGGAATAGTGTAGGTTAGATAGGCTTCAGATTGGTTTCACAGGTCGGTGCAACATTGAGGGTGAAAGGGCCTGTACTGCACTGTTATGTTATTTGAATAGAGACATTTGAGGTTCTGGTCAAGAATAAGAAAGAGTCATATGTTTGATTTAAGTAAATGGCATCAAATGAATCTTGAAGAGTTTAAAAGGTGGAGGGGCATTCTCAACAGGGAAACCAGGAGGGCAAAAAGGGGACATGAGATAACTTTATCTGCCAAGGCTAAGGATAATACAAACCAATTCTGTAAGTATATTTAGAGCAAAAGAGCAACTGGGGAGAGAACGGGGCTCCTTAAAGATTAATAAGGTCATCTATGTGTTGACCTCAAGAGATGAGAGAGACATTATTTGAATATTTTGTGTCAGTGTTTACTGCGGAGAAAGAAATGGAGGTGAAATAAAGATTAATGTTTTATTAAAGAACAGCAAGTGCTGGAGGTCATAGAAGGCATAACGGTAGATATATTTTCAGGAACTGATCAAGTGTACTCAGGACATTGTGGGAAGTTAGGGAAGAAATTGCCTGCACAGAGATATTTGTATCATCGATAACCACAGGTGAGGTGCTAGAGAATTAGAGGCTGGTTAATGCTGTGCATTTAAGGAAAAGCCTAGGAACTGCAGGTAGACATAATAATGCAGGAGGCATTTGGTACACTTGCCTTTATTGGTCAATGCGTTGTGTATAAGAGTTGGAGGTCATGTTATGGCTGTATCGGACATTGGTTAGACCAGTTTTGAAATACTGCGTTCAAATGTGGTCTTCCTGCTATAGGAAGGATGTTGTAAAACTTGAAAGAGTTCAGAAAGATGCACAAGGATGTTGCCAGGGTTGGAGGGTCTGACTACAGGGAGAGGCTGAATAGACTAGGGCTATTTTCCCTAGAGCGGTTGGAGGCTGAGGGGTGATCTCAAAAGAAGTTTATAAAGTCATGAGGGGCATAAGGTGAAGAGCCAGGGTCTTTTTTCCAGGATAGGGGAGTCCAGAACTAGAGGGCATATGTTTAAGTTAAGAGGGGAAAGGTTTAAAAGGGACTTTAAGGACAACGTTTTCATGCAGAGGTGATGCATGTATGGAATGAGCTGCCAGAGGAAGTGGTAGATACAAGTACAATTACAATGTTTAAAAGGCATCTGGATGGATATCTAAATAGGAAGGGTTAAGAGGGATGTAGGCCAAATGCTGGCAATTGGCACTAGATTAATTTAGGATAAGTGCTCGGCAAGGACGAGTTGGACCGAAGGGTCTGTTTCCATGCTGTATAACTCATTAAGTCTATAAACCTATGAGTCTGACATCGCTGGTGGATAAGTTGTTGGAGGTGATTCTGAAATATAGGATTTACCTTCATTTGGAGAGGCAAGGAATCATTAGAGATAATCAGCATGGCTTTACGCATGGAAAATTGTGTCTCTCAAACTTGATTGAGTTTTTTGAGAAAGTAACCAAAAGAATTGAAGGCAGAGTGATAGATGTTGTTTACTTGGTCTTTGACAAGGTTCTGCATGGTAGACTAATTAGTAAAGTTCGATCAATTGGGATTCAGGGAGAGCTTGCCAAATGGATGCAAAATTGGCTTAACGGTCAGAGATAGAGGGTAGTTTTTTTTTGGACAACAAGCCTGTGACCATTGGCGTTCCACAGGGATCAGGATTGGCTCCACTTTTGTTTGTCATTTATATAAACAATTTGGAAGGGAATTTAGGAGGTATGGTTAGTAAATTCGCAGGTGACACCAAAATTGATGATCTCGTGGACAGTGAAGAAGGTTTCATTAGATTACAAAGAGATCTTGATCAATTGTGCCAGTTGGCTGAAGAGTGGCAGATGGAGTTTAATTTGGATAAATAAGAGTTGTTGCACTTTGATAAAACAAACAAGGGCAGTACTGATACAGTTAATGGTAGCACCCTGAGTAGTGTTGTAAAACAGAGTCACCTAGGGGTTCAGGTTCATAATTCTTTGAAATTTGCATCACATATAGACAGCATGCTTGACTTCATTTCTCAGATCTTTGAGCATCAGAGTTGGGATGTCATGTTGAGGTTGTGCAGCACGTTGGTGAGGCCACTTCTGATGTACTGTATATAGTTCTGGTCACCCTGTTATAGGAAGGACATTGTTAAATTAGAGTGTTCAGAAAGGAGTTACCAAAATGTGGCCAGGAATGGAAGATTTGAGTTGTAAAGATAGGCTGGCATCTTTTTCATTGGAGTGTAGAAGGTTGAGGGGTCATCTCGTAGAGGTTCATAAAATGAATAGGGGCATGGGTAAGGTGAGTAGTAAGGGTTGTTTTCAGTTGGGTTGGGAGTTCAAGCCTGGGGTGACATATTTTTAAAGTGAAAGGAGAAAGATTTTAAAATGACATGGGCAACGTTTTTACACAATGGTTGGGATGTGGGATGAACTGTCAGAGGAGATGGTGGATGCAGACGCAGTTGCAACATTTAAAAAGATACATGTATGAATAGGAGAGGTTTGGAGGAATATGGGCCAAATACAGGAAAGTGGGACTAGTTTGATTTGAGAATATAGTCGGTGTGGACTAATTGGACCTAAGTATGACCTATGATGTCCCTCCTGTAGTGTGGCAATCAGAACTACACACAGTACTTCAAATGAGGCCTCACTGAAGTCTTGTGCAGCTGCAACGTATCTTGCTAGCTTTTTTACTCAATGACCTGCATAAAGGCAAGCATGCCATCTGACTACTTTACTGCCTTATCCATTTGTGTTACCACTTTCAGGATCTGTGGACTTGCACTCCAAGTAGCCCTGTATATCAGTACTCAGAAGGGTCTTGCCATTTACTGTATATTTTCCTCTTGCATTTGACCCCCCCAAAATGCATCATCTCACACGTTTCTGGATTAAACTCCATTTGCCGTTTCTCCATCCAGTTTTCCATCTGACCTATATCATGCTGTATCCTTTGAAAACTTTCCTCACCATCCACAACTCCTCCAATTTTTGTCATCTGCAAATTTACGAAACAGACCACCTACGTTTTAATCTAAATTATTTACAAATGTCCAAACAACAGCGGTCCCAGTGCTGATCCTTGTGGAACAGTAGACTTGGTGGTAGACCTCCAGTCAGCAAAGCACCCCTCCACAACAGCCCAACCCCCCAACAGCCACCCACCCACGCACACATGCACGCACGCACATCTTCTATGACCAAGCCAATTCTGTATCTGACTTGCCAACTCTGATACAAAGCGGAGGTCAACATGCCTCTGATAATTAAAATGGAACCACCCAGAAAAGATCACCCCTCTGTGATAAAACAAGTCTGACAAGTGGTATAACCTATCTCTTAGCCTCCAATCTGTTATAAAGGAGTGGTTAAATTAACTAGAATCCTTTCACCCACTCTGTAATTGACAAGTAACAATTTATCTAACTCCAACAGTGAATAAAATAACAGAATTGCTAACAAATAGAATAAATCTCTTCTAACCACTGCTTATTCCCTTCCTGAATTAAATTCTAATAGGCATGCTATTTTAGTAAAACAGGTCCACTTATATAAATCCAGTTCATAAGAATAATGAATTAAAACTTAATCTCTCAAAGTTCACACTGGATTTGTCTTCCAGAATGTTTGTTTGTCTGTCCTCTCCAGCCTTTCTCCTCTGTCTCCCCTGTTGTCTTCCTCTGTTCGAAATGCCTTCTCAATCTGCCCAATTCAGGTGTCTTGAATAAGAGATTAATGTGCCGTGGTACCGTTGATGGATAGATGGTGCTTTTCTTTAAGAGAACGTGGAGATTTCTTGAGCGCGCCTGGTATTTCTTTCTCAGATGGCACTTTGCTCACACCTTTCAGATGGCAGTTGGCTCTCCCTCTCTGTCTAATTGCCCCTGTGTTATATACCCCTATCCATGTCAAATTCTGATAGTGTGATTGGTTTCAGTTTGTCAACACCATCAGATTTGAATTTAATTAGTCCTTAGTTTCCAAGTGCCTTTTTAAATTAATTGGCTGAATTTAAACTGTTGCCTGGGTAAAAATGCTGCTTGGTCCTGCCAACTGAACAGCTTTTTGATACATTGTGTCAATTCAAGCACCTGCAGCTCCTTACCTACAGGCATTCATTTTTAAAACTCAAAGCTTTGTAATCGCTGTATCTTAAAGGGATGATGCCATACTTTCCCGATTTTACAACTTTACCATTTTTACACAACAGCTTTGTGAAAACGCACTATGTGGGATCCCACAGTGGACTGGCCTACCATGAGAGACCTTGTGAAATGGCTGTAGTGAAGTTCATGTTGGCAACATCCACTGCCCTATCCTCATCAGTTGTCATCATCATCACTTCCTCAAAAAACTCAAATCAAATTTGAAAGACAAACTAAGCCATGCTGACTATCCCTGATAAGTCCATTCTTTTCCAAATGCGTGTTAGCTCTGTCCTTAAAAATCTTGTCAAACAATTTCCATAACACTGATGGAAGGTTCAGCAGCTTATTATTTCCTGGATTATCCCTGTTGCCATTCTTTAATAAAGGAATAACATTGGCTTTTCTCCAGTCTTCTGGGACCTTGCCTTTGGCTGAAGAGGATACAGGTAGGCCCCAGCAATCTCTTCCCTTTGCTCCTTTGTATCCTGGGACAGATCCCACCAGACTCTGAAGACTTAAATACCTCGATCAAGACACCTAACATTCTTCTCAATATCCACATGCCCTAAAATATCAACATGTCCCTCCCTACTCTTGCCATCATCGATCATGTTCTTCTTGGTGAATATTGATGCGGAGTACTCATTTAAAGACTTCACCCACTTACTCTAGCTCCACATATAAACTCCCTCCTTTGTGCTTGATGGACCTTCCTTTTCCTTAGCTACCCTTTTGTTCCTAATATATGTATAAAATGCTTTGGGATTCTCTTTAATCCTACTTGCCAAGAATATTTAGCCTTCCTGATTCCATGTTTTCAGTTCTTTTCTGCTCCCTTTAAATTCCTCAAGGGTTCTGTCTGATTTTTCCTAAACCTTATGTATGCTTCCTTTCTCTTTTTGACTAAATTTTTAATGTCTTTTGTCACTTAGGATTCCCGAATTTTTCTATCCTTATTCTTCATCCTCATAGGAATGTGCTGGTCCTAAACCGGCTTTTAAAAAAGTTCCCACATTTCAGATGTGGATTTACCATCAAAAAGCCACCCTCAATTTAATTTTACCAGTACCTGACTAGTACTACTGTAATTAGGGTTACCCCAATATAGCGCTTTCACCCAAGGACTAGTCTGATCGTTACCCATAACAATCTTAAAACTTACATAATTATAATCATGATTCCCAAAATGTATCCTCACTAAAACTTTGATAACCTGGCCAATCGCATTCCCCAATATAAGTTCAGGTTCTGTCCCTTCCCGAGTTGGACAATCTACATAATATTTCGAGACCCTCCTGAATGTACTAAACAAATTCTCTTCCATTGAGTCCCTGCAACTAGGGAGTCCCAGTCAGTACTGGGAAAGGTAAAATCACCCACCGCACCACTTGTTTTTATAGCTTTCCATGATCTGCTTATATCTTTGTTCCTCAATTCCTCTTAAATGAGGAATTGTTGATGGTGCAAGAATACAAAGTACTTTTAGAATTTATAAATCATTCATGATTTATAAATCTCTCTGCAAATGTTGAAGAAAATACATTGTTGAATCAAGGAAAGGACACGTAAAGAACATTAAGAAATGTATGGTTTAAAAATACTCAACAAATCGTGATTTGGATTTCTATGCAGTTCTGCCGTGACCCTACATTCTCTGATGCAGCTGAGCAAAAGTCAGAGGAATAGTGGTCAAACACATTATTAGCTACTGATTGATTGCACATGTGGTTATGCTGAAGTCATTTTGACATTTTGCATCCTGCACAAGGTCAGTATCATTAAACAGTGGATTATTAACCATTGGCTGTCCCTAGTATCCTTCAAACTACAAATCTGTTGATTGAAAAATGAAATTCTGTCATGTTCTGAGGGCATCTGTGCTGTAGGGCAAAACTTTATTGTATTGAATTGACTTGAATCATTTATTGTCACATGTATTCAATAAAAAATACAGTGAAGAGTGTGTACCGTCACCATGTATGGCTCCATTCACATTATAGAATCACAGGGTCATAGAGATGTACAGCACGGAAACAGACTATTCGCTCCAACCCGTCCATGCCAACCAGATATCTCGACCCAATCTGGTCCCACCTGCCAGCACTTATTAATTTAAGATAAAGAAAGATAGCTTAGGTAGAGTCCAACATTTCCTCCTACACTGCTACAGTGTCTCTCTGGGCTTCACTCGCCCATGCCATGTGTCGCCAGAATCCCCGCTCCGAGTTACACCGGCTCACACCGTGTTGCCGCCAGAATCCCCGCTCCCAGCTACACCGGCCCACGGCATGTCTCCGCTAGAGTCCCTGCTCCGAGCTCCACTTGCCCACGTCATGTCTCTGCCAGAGTCCCTGCTCCGGCCTACACCGACTCGCACCATGCTGCCGCCAGAGTCCCTGCTCCGGGCTACACTGGCCCACGTCATATATCTCCACCAGAGACTCTTCTCCGGGTTACACTGACCCATGTCTCGTCTCTGCCAGAATCCCCATTCTGAGCTCCACTGGCCCACGCCATGCCTCTGTCAGAGTCACCGCTCTGAGCTACACCAGCTCACGCCGTGCTACCACAGGTGCCTGCTCCGGGCTATACTGGCCCCGTCATGCTGATGCCAAAGTCCCTGCTCCAAGCTACATTAGCCCATGCCGTACTATCGCTAGAGTGCCCGCTCCGCGCTACACCAGCCCACACCCTGCCTCCGCCAATGTGCCCGCTCTGGGCTGCACTGGGCAACACCATGCCTTTGCCAGAGACTCTGCTCTGAGCTACACTGGATTATGCCATGCTGCCACCAGAAACCTTACTCTGAGCTACACCGACTCATGATGTGCCTCCACAGAGTTCCCGCTCCGGGCTGTACCTCCGGCTGATTCCCAGCACTGGGCTATACCAGCCCATGTGGTGCTGTCGCCAGCGTCCCTGAGCCACTGACAGGCGGACATGAGAGTCCTGCTTCAGGCTTCACAGGCAGGTCGACTCTGTAACCACACTGCCTTT
The DNA here is from genome assembly GCF_004010195.1 of Chiloscyllium plagiosum. Taxonomy (NCBI): domain Eukaryota; kingdom Metazoa; phylum Chordata; class Chondrichthyes; order Orectolobiformes; family Hemiscylliidae; genus Chiloscyllium; species Chiloscyllium plagiosum. Next base: position 120,359,577 of record NC_057713.1, on the reverse strand, counting down.
GAGCTACAGCCGTTCTAGAACCCATGGAAGCCACCTTCCTGCTGATAACTCTTTATCAGATAAATTTGAGTGAATCCTAAACAAAACTGAGAAAAGATGAAGGGGAAAAAAAGAAAAAGCGGAAAAGCCTGGACATAGAATCCTGGACACTGTCTTCCATGGGGAACCTTGTCAAATGCCTTACTGAAGTCCATATAGATCACATCTACTGCTCTGCCCTCATCAATCCTCTTTGTTACTTCCTCAAAAAACTCAATCAAGTTTGTGAGACATGATTTCCCACACACAAAGCCATGTTGGCTATCCCTAATCAGTCCTTGCCTTTCCAAATACATGTACATCCTGTTTCTCAGGATTCCCTCCAACAAATTTAGCTAACTTTTCATTTTAATTTAGAGCCATAGAGTCATAGAGATGTACATTATAGAAACAGACCCTTCGGTCCAACCCTTCTATACGAACCAGATATCCAAACCCAATCTAGTCCCACCTGCCAGCACCTGGCTCATATCCCTCCAAACCCTTCCTATTCATATACCCATCCAAATGCCTTTTAAATGTTGCAATTGTACCAGCCTCCACCACTTCCGCTCGCAGCTCATTCCATTCACGTACCACCCTATGTGTGAAAAGGTTGCCCCGTAGGTCTCTTTTATATCTTTCCCCTCTCACCCTAAACCTATGACCTCTAGTTCTGGACTCTCCGACCCCAGGGAAAAGACTTTGCCTATTTACCCTATCCATGCCCCTCATAATTTTGTAAACCTCTATAAGGTCACCCCTCAGCCTCCAATGCTCCAGGGAAAACAGCCCCAGCCTGTTCAGCCTCTCCCTATAG
>NC_057713.1:120249888-120358092 GCF_004010195.1 Chiloscyllium plagiosum | reverse complement strand
GTTGACTATCCCTAATCAGTCCTTGCCTTTCCAAATACATGTACATCCTGTTTCTCAGGATTCCCTCCAACAACTTGCCCACCACCGATGTCAGGTTCACTGGTCTATAGTTCCCTGGCTTGTCCTTACCACCCTTCTTAAACAGTAGCACCACGTTAGCCAACCTCCAATCTTCCGGCACCTCACCTGTGACTACCGATGATACAAATATCTCAGCAAGAAGCCCAGCAATCACTTCTCTAGCTTCCCACAGAGTTCTCGGGTGCACCTGATCAGGTTATTGGGATTTGTCTACCTTTTCAAAGTTTGTGCGAAGATTTGTAGCTCGGGTGCTCGTTGTTGTGATTCTGTTCGCCGAGCTGGAAGTTTTTGTTGCAAACGTTTCGTCCCCTGGCTAGGCGACTTCATCATGCTTGGGAGCCTCCTGCGAAGCGCTTCTTTGATGTTTCCTCCGGTGTTTATAGTGGACAACCGGAACCGGAAGCGGCAGGGGCAGACCACTATAAACAGCGGAGGAAACATCAAAGAAGCGCTTTGCAGAAGAAGCGCTTTGCAGGAGGCTCCCAAGCACTGATGATGTCGTCTAGCCAGGGGACGAAACGTTTATCTACCTTTACCCATTTCAAGACATCCAGCACTTCCTTCTCTGTAATATGGACATTTTGCAAGTTTGGTCTCAGCAGGAGTGTTGCATTTATATCTAAACCCTCTCGTGAAGGAATTGGAGACAATGTACAAAACATTCATGAGAATGATTCCAGTGATGAAGAACTACAGTTATAAGATTATTAATTATGTTAGGACTGTTTTTCTTGGAGAAAAGAAGGCTGAGAAGAGATTTTGGCAAAAGTATTCAAACAACGAGGGGTCTAGACCAGTGAAAAGGGAGAAGCATTCCATTAGTGAAAGGAACAAGATGAGAGAAGGTAGATTTAAAATAATTGACAAAAGAAGAAAGTTAAAAATCACACAACACCAGGTTATAGTCCAACAGGTTTAATTAGAAGCACACTAGCTTTCAGAGCGTTGCTCCTTCACCAGGTGATAGTGGAGGGCTCAATTCTAACACTCCACTATCACCTAATGAAGGAGCAACGCTCCGAAAGCTAGTGCTTCCAATCAAACCTGTTGGACTATAACCTGGTGTTGTGTGATTTTTGTCTTTAGGTCAGAATCACATACTACATAATGTGTGGAGGAGGCAGTTTCAATTGCAGCATTCATAGGTGAATTTGATTATTATTTGTAAAGGAACAACGTGCTAAAGGGAAGAAAAGAAGGCAGGGAAATTGCTCATTTCAAATTGGGATCTGGGAAAGAGTGGTACAAGAGAAGTATAGACTACCAGATTTCAAAAGATATGCTAGTTGATCTTTGAGAACTTTTTGGAAAATGATATTTATTTTCTAAAAGCAACTTTTACCACTACAATCCAGTTATTTGCAGTTATGATGAATCCTTGGACACATTTTGTTCCAGGAGTCTAGAGTGGTGCTGGAAAAGCACAGCAGGTCAGGCAGCATCCGAGGAGCAAGAAAATCGACGTTTCGGGCAAAAGTCCTTCATCAGGAATAAGGACAACGTCGATTTTTTTTGCTCCTCAGATGCTGCCTGAACTGCTCACCACACACATCTTGACTCTGATCTCCAGCATCTATAGTACTCTCTTTTGCCTACATTTTGTTGTATGCTGTTATCATATAATGTTTGCAACAGTTCCCACATTGAAATTGGCAGGTGGACTTAGATGAAGCAGGAATAATGTGCTGTCATATAGCGTCTATTTTGAATTAATTGTTGTTGAGCTAATTTCTGTAATAAACAGCCTCGGTGTTGTTTGAAATACAGATTTCAGTGCTCTGGATTCCTGTCATCAAAAAGAGTAGTGGGCAAAGGCTGGCCATGTGGCATGGAGCCAGACGTCTGCTTTTCTGCCACATCCATAAATGAATTAATCTCTCACCTATAAAATGTTTCCATTTATCCATCATCAATATCACTAGTTTTCCACTTCAGCTGCCCAACCTCAAGGCATCGTGGAGCGATTTAGTAGCATTGAGAATGGAGGTGCTGGGTCAATGAATGAAAAGTTTTCTGTGGAGAGATGGTGTAGTGGTTGTGGAGGAAGTGTGTGTGTGTGTGAGAGAGAGAGAGAGAGAGAGAGAGAGGGGGGTAAGGTGGTGGGAAAGAGGAGCTGATTGCCAAGTAACTGAGCAGGTGAGAGACTTCACTCAAAATCTATCATGGTAGAATGTGGAGAGTTTAGCTGAATCCTCGCTGAGTATACAAAATATTTTTGTGTGGTAGTTTAAATCCACAGATTTTCATATTTGTATAATGTATTATTTTCTGTTGATCTTTAATGTGCAAACTTCAGTCATGTACTAAATATTTTGATGCTGGTGCCTGGAAATTTTCAGTAGCTGTTTCTGTTCAGTCATGCGATGTAGCCATCATTGGCAAGGCCACTCTTTGTTGTCTGTACCTAATTGGTCCGAACAAAGTGGTAGTGACTTAAAATTCTGTCACATTGGGTAAAAATTCTCAAAGCAAAAACGTACATAATCCTGAAGCAATGTGTTTTGTTATTAGTACAGTAAGTTCTCTATCCATCAGATCGCCAATTGCAAATTTGTCTATCTGCGCCAAAATAAGTAACAATAAAAGTCAACACCCACAGGCAAAACCTGCATATTTGCGATTTATAACCTCTCTTTAAAAACTCCACACTCGTAAATTTCATGATTTGCGGGGTTCTCAGGAACGGGACCCTCATGGGTACAGAGGAATGACTGCATGTCCATCATTGTTTATTTTAACTGCACTGTCATGCTTAAGATCACTCTGGTAACTGGACATGTTGGTCCACAATCTTGAAGATAATGAAGGTAAATGAATGAATACTAATGTTTCTGGCTGTTTGAAGTCTAATAGTTTCACCCATTTGAAAAGGCCGAGAAGTATTTGCATTTCACAACATCATAACAAGTGCTTTAATTACTTGATTGCTTGTCCAAAAAAAACTTTCGGACCTTTTTTCTTTGTCTACAAATTTTCAAATGTTTTTGCATTCAGTCCCCTTCACGCCTGGGAATCAGCTTTAGTGTTTTACATAACTTGCATTCACTTTAAGAACATAAGCAAGAGCAGGACTTGTGTTTGTTTTGGGAAATTTTGAGTCAATTTTCTTTTTGATTATGTTAGAAATATCAAGTTGGCTGCTGTTTCAAGCACTAAAATGTCTCTGATGGGATTGAAGCAATTTAGGATAAATGACCACTGATTGAAACAGGTGAAGTCCCAGAAGCTAGAGTATATTTTGCACTCTAGGGCATGGCTTCTTTGCCCTTCTTATATGCTTGGGTGTCTTTCTTCAAAGGATAAAGATGGAGACCGAGCCGTTCACCATGCTTCGTTTGGGGATGAAGGTGCTGTAATTGATGTTTTACATCGAGGAGGAGCTGATCTAAATGCTCGGAATAAGCGAAGGCAGACTCCATTGCACATTGCTGTAAATAAAGGTCATTTGCAAGTTGTTAAAACTTTGCTTGACCTTGGATGCCATCCCAGTCTCCAGGTAAGGAATAGAATATATGATCACAATGTTAAAGTTAAAACTTTAAATATTGAAGTTTACTAATTTTCCACTTTGGCTTACACTTAGCATTTATGATTTTTTCTACCAAATTCAGTCTTTAATCATTCTAAATATTCATATTTTTACAAAATAAAACTGTAAATGAAATTCATTTCAGGCAGTTTTGAATATTGCTGAATATTTTACACTTAACTGCAACTGATTTAAAAAACAACCAAAAGCAAGGTTTAATGGTGCAAGGCAGAGATAATGCCTGTTTGAAGAGAGAAATGCAAGTAAGAATAAAGGCAATAGCATACAAACATTTTTTTAACCTCATACAGACACTTTGATTAATCCTAATTTATGCTGGAATAATTGCAGGTGTATTTCCATAATTTTTAAGTCATGACTATACCAACCATAATTGAGGCTATTTTTTTCCCCCTAAACCTTTACTCCATTTTTCACTGTGGTGATCTCCACATAAATTACATTATGTTAGAAAATGTCAGCCAGTTTTTAAAGCTTTCCTTTATGAAAAAGAAATATTTGTGATTAATGAATCTGTCTTTGAGAACTGAATGACACTCATAATGTTTGGAAAGAATTGATTTATGATTTGCTCATTCTGAATTCTGTTATTCAGTTAAGAATAATATAATTTAGCATGAGCAGTCATAGAGAATTTGTGTTTGGTGCATTCTCCAAAATGCTAGAGCCATCCAAATTAATAAATATGATTCCAATTTTATGTTAAGTTGCATTTAGGTAGTTTTTGTAAGTTGTATTTTTGTTCTATCTTCATCTGCTTATAAAATGTCGAGATTATTAGTTTATTTTGACATGATCTTCTTTGAATGATCTTAGAGGGAGGGAAACTTATTGCTTTTAAACTTATTTTAAATTTATGTTGTGTATCTCTGCAGGACTCTGAAGGTGACACACCCCTTCACGATGCAATAAGCAAAAAACGTGATGATATGCTTTCTGTACTGCTAGAATCTGGTGCAGATGTGACAATTACTAACAACAATGGTTTCAATGCTCTTCATCATGCTGCACTGCGAGGCAATCCCAGGTATTCTTAGATATCAGTTCATGTGGGAATTTTGAAAAAATCAGTTGTAATGATTTGATTATTTTAACTGTGTCATGGATTTTGTGTTGTTTATTCAGTTTTTACTCTGTAAAGATTACACATACTTTTCTTGAACTCCACTCAGTGGAATGTCCAGTGAAGCTAGTTTAAATATCTGGTCCCAACAAACTCATTGAGAGAACCTCAAACCACATATATCTCTTCAGCTATATCTTTCAACTTTTCCTTAACATTGCCTCGCACTTGTGTGGAGTGAATGACCATCTCAAAACTGAAAAATCTAACCATCATTCCTTAACTTTCACTGGCATTACCATTCCTGAATTTCCCACCTTCAACATCCTTGTGGTTTTCATTAACCTGAAACTGAGCTGAACCAGCCAGATTGTTACAACTGAAATTGGAGAAATGCATATTGCATTTACTGCACTGGTCACAATATATGTTTAAGTTCTTTCGCCCATCAGTGATGTAGCCAAAGTGTGCTTCATTTATATTATGTTTAGAATAAAATGACGGCAGCACAGAGGCTCAGTAATTAGCACTGCTGCCTCACAGTGCCCAGGAGGTGGGTACAATTCCAGCCTTGGGTGACTGTGTGGCATCTGCACATTTTCCCCTGTCTGTGTGGGCTTCCTCCAGGTGCTGTGGTTTCTTCCCACAGTCTACGATCTGCAGGTTATATGGACTGATGGTACTGCAATTGTCTATTGTATCCATTGTGTAGACTAGATAGATTAGCCATAGAAAATGTGTGGTGATGGGATTTGGCAGAACTGGGTCTGGGTCAGATGCTCGTCAGAGAGCTTGTATGGACTCGGGCCAAATGGCCTCCTCTCATGCTATAGGGATTCTATGAAAACAAAACAGGTTGCTTTAAAAAATGGCAAAATTATTAATTTATTCTGAAAATAGTATGTATTCAACCAAATTGTAAAGCTCATTAATATAGTTTTAAATATAAAAGTATAAATATTTACTCTTCTAAATAACCACACAGGCATGTATAAATTGTGCAAACCAGTTAAGAAAAAATGAAGAACCTTCCTGGCAGAGAATAATTTTAAGAAAACAATTTTAGCAGAATAATGGTTAGTTATTGAAGGAATAAAAGGGTAGATTAAAGGACACGAAATGTTCAAAATAATTGTCAATCAGCTTCCTGGCACATTCAGAAGGGTGCCATGAAACGTGGGCAATTTTCACTGGGACTTTTACAAATGCAATTCCTTCAGGAATCACCAAGAAAAAATATTTTAAGGGCTTTCTAGGACAACAGGAGGGTCGGTATTATATCCATCACACTGAGCCCTTAAAGTGTTCACTCCAAAGAGGATGTTCTGAGTAGCTTTTCTCTCTCTACAGGCTGTAGTCCGCCTGAACTCCAAAGAATATCAACACAAAGACTAACTCCTGACAGCCATAAACTGAGTGCAATTTTGAGCAAGTCCAAGCAATTAGCTTAAGCCATGTGACTTCCACAAAATTTATATTTAAATGTCCCAATGTTCTTTTTGTAATTGCATTTTCTTAAACAATCAAAGTAACTCAAGTGAATCACTATCCACAATTATTAAGTATTAATTCTCAAAAGAAAAGAGTCTTCATAGCATTACAAATATATAGGTACAAAAGCAGATCAATAGCTAGGAATTCTGTAGTGAGCAACTGACTCCCTGACTACCTAATGGCATCCTTTATTCAAAAGGCACAAATCAGGAGGGTGATAGAATCTCTCCACTTGCTTGGATGAGTACAGCCCCATCAACACTCAACTTTGACACCATCCGGGACAAGGCAGCCAGCTTGATTGACGCCCTATCCAGTGCATTCCACATTTACACCCTTCACCATCAATGCATAGTGACAGCAATATGCACCTTCTGCAAGATGCACTGCTGTAATTCAAAAGGCTTTTCAACAGCATTTTTCAATCCTGTCATCATAACCTGCAAATCCCTCTCCAAGCTGCTCATTATTGACATTGCTTCACTGTTACTTGGTCAAAGCCCTGAGCGTCCTTCCTAAATAACTGTGATGTGGAGGTGCTGGTGTTGGATTGGGGGTGGACAAAGTCAGAAGTCCCATGACACCAGATTATAGTCCAACAGGTATATTTGAAATTACAAGCTTTTGGAGCACTGCTCCTTTATCAGGTGAAGTAGGCTTTGACAATAACTGTAGGATACCTATACCAGAAAGACTGCGGTGGTTCAAGAAGGCAGCGCTAGGGCAATTGGGAATGGGCGATAAATGCAGTCTCAGCCACAAATTGCTGCATCCCAGGAATAAATTTTAAAAAAGAACAAATTGCATGGATTTGCATCGTGCTGTGAATTTGCCAGGATTCTACATAAGGGTTACATTGTTACTGTACCAACTGGTTAACCTAGCAGCATTCCCCATGGGTTCAAACACCACTCTTATCAAAATGTAAGGATGCCAGTTCATTGTAGTACTGACGGTATGCTGCATTTTTTAAAACCTGTTTAGTGCACTTAATTTGAAAACTTTCATATCTGTCTTGTGAGAATTTCATTGAGAAAATGACTAGCTTTAGGTGATGTGCCAGTAGATAGTGATGTGCATGTAGCTAGTACTGTGAAAGTAGCTTTCTAGGTTCCAAATGTCATAACTTAGCTGTCACTTAATCTATGACACCTGGTAGTGTCTTGTGGTGTGCAGATAGCATCCCTACCTTTGAGCCAGCAGGCCTGAGTTCAAGTCCCACCTGCTCCATTGGTATGTGATAACGTCTCTCTAGAGTTTGATTCAAAATTATCTAAATGACACCTGCCTTGAATGATGCCTTATAGTAGCTGCTGTTTACTGACAAGAATACTAAGGAATGTGAGTCTGCATGCTCTCTCGCTGTACAGTTGTTTGTTCTGAAATTTCTCTCTAGCTAACAGCAGTAGGTTATTAACACTTCAATTGTTTTTGTACTTGATACTTTGTTTTGCCACTATACATTTTCTTTATCCAGATGTTATTTTAATTATTCAGTGAATATTTGATCACCTCAAAGTGTCTGAAATACTTCTCCACAACCAATATTCAGTAGTCTGTCGTTAACCTGGTTTAAGTTTTTCCTCCTTTCTTAAGTAATGAAGTGAGATGTTGAGAGTGTAGCGACCACATCACCAGACTAGTATTCCAAAACCCAAAGGTAAGCCTCTGGTGAGACAGCAAGGTGGTAGAATTTTAATTCAATGGATAAATCAGCAATGGACACCTGTTCTCAGTATAGTGACCATAAAACTGTTGTTGTTTGTTGCAAAAGCCCATCTATTTCACCAACATCTTTTAGCACCTTACCTCTGTGTGCCTTCAGACCCACAGCAATGTGGTTGACTTGTAACTGCTGTCTGAAATGGCCTAGCAAGCCACTGAATTCAAGGACAGTTAGGAATGGACAGAAAATTATGGCCTTAGCTGTGACACCCACATCGCATGAAATAATATTTTTAAAAATTACCATGTTAGAAATCCATTGATGCAATTCCTGAATCTGAACCCGAATTCTGATGATAATCTATGTCCATAAAATGGGATATAATGTTCGGTTTGGGTTTAGCATTGAGTAAATGACCTAAGATGTGAAGAGAAAAAAAAATTGTGAAATACTGATCATCCACTGAAAATACAGTGAAGGAGGAATTCAAAATGACTGAAAATTAGCCTGTTTCAGGGACTTGTAAATTGATTAGGAGAAAACAATGGCAAACCTCAACAATTAGTAATGAGAGATATACCAAATGAAAATTTAAATTCATCACAAACAGCAGTGGCAGGGATACATTTATAAGCTAGAGTTTACAATAAAAATAGTACAGATTATTGGTTCGTAAAAGAGAATAAATTTATTGAACAAATAATACTTCAGCAATGTTAGTGGAAGATTACTGAAAAGAATTCTCTGATTGAGACCAAGAGAAGGAAGCATAAACTTATAGAATCATAAATAGGTATAAGCACAGAAAAAGGTCCTTCAGCCCATCACGTTTGCACCAGGCAAAAGCACCCATCTAACTAGTTTAATCCCATCTTCCAGCCCTACACCCATGGCCTTCTATTCCTTGTTATCGCAAACGCACATCTGAATACTTCAATGTTATGAGGATTTCTGTCTCTCCCATCTTTAAAGACAGTTTCAGTTTCTGACCAACCTTTTGGGTGAAGAAAGTTTTCCTCACCTCTCTGAACCTCCTACCCTGAACTGTAAATCTATCTCCTGGTCATCGATCCCTCCATCAAGGGGTGAAGTCTCTCCTTATCTATACCCCTCATAATTTTATACATCTCAATTGTGCCTCCTCTCAATCTCCTCTGCTGGAAGGAAAAGAATCCCAATTTGCTCACTTTCTTTTCATAGCTAAAACTTTCCAGCTGAGGCAACAATTTCTTAAATTTTCTCTGCACCCCCTTCAGCGTAGTGAAAGCCTTCCTAATGTGGATTTTACTCCTGCACACAATGTTACCAACCAATGTCTTATGCAGTGCCAGCATAATCGCTCTCTGTTCAACTCTATGCCTCAGCTAATACAGGCTATGAAGAGTTTTTTTTGAAAAAATTTCAAGCAGTCCATTAACATGTAATAGGACTAAAAATAGAAACATTACAAGCCTAGATGGGAATAATGAAGGAATTTGGTTTTAATCGTGAGCATATAAGAAATTCAAGAAATGAAAAGTTATTCCCTGGACAGAACTGAAGGGTGGTAAAATTAGATTTTGTTTTTAAGTGGGTGAAGGAAAAGGCAGGACATAAAAATTTATTCTTGCTTAACTGGGAGGAAACCTTAAGTTTGGTATAGAGTGGCCTTGGTAGGTATTTAGAATATAATGGTAGTTAAAATAGTCAAATATTTATCAAAGGCATGTTTCTGAATTTGTTTTGGAAATATCTGAGTATTACTATTACCATCTATTTTATGGTTGATATGAATACTTCGGAGGTAAATTTTGGTTTGGGGAAGTTTGAAGGTTCACCGTTAAGTAAAATGCTAGACTTCAGAAATTGCCAGAATGCCTCAAATTAAGGCAGTTCAAAGAATCCCACATGTAGTGAGAGGTCAGAGAAAGGAAGGTGAAAACCATAGGAATGGCATGTAGTGTTCATTTAGCTGGCAATGTGCCTGAGGAGAATTGCCCTGACTTCATTAGAAATTTAAATTATTCAGATGAATCGAAAATCTAAGGTTTGACTTTGAAGCCAAAGGTAAGTTCATCGAAGGATTATTCTCATGTCTCAACTGATGCATGCTACCCATAGAGATGATTCATTTGGGATGGACCCTCAGTTAAAATTGCAACAATGTGAAATTTTTCCAATAAGTCTTTGTGGTAAAAGCACCTAAATTGATGGGTGTAAGTCCAGACTTCAACAGACCAAAATGGGAAGAGTTTGCAAGGAGTTATAAGGCTTCTATAGATGAGAAAAGAATAATAACAATCAGCAGTACGTCTCTAATGGAGATGCAACGCAAGATTGCAGTGAAAACCAGCCGCATCTAGCAATCAAGTATTTAAAGTGAAATTTACTGTTCTATTTCAGGTATCATTTGCCTGAACTTTCATGTTTAGTTTATGTTGGTTTTGATTAGTGTTAAAGTTGGAAAAACTGGAGATAAATCTTGCTGGTAATTTTGTCAATTGGGGGTCATTTCATTTTGTTTTGAGTTATGATTTCCTCAGGGATTGTAACATGACATTAGGTAGTCATAATACAATTAACTAAGTCAGCATTGGTCTTTGAGGATGGGACAAGGAAGATAGACATCAACATCTTGGAGAGTTTCAGACATGGAGCAGTCTCTTATTTCAGTGCTGTTTATCATAAACAAGAAAGTAAAGACTGTAACTGAGTTATAAAAGTATTGAACATATTTTTGGAAGAAGGTATTGGGAAAAATGGTAGGTACCATGTTCGTATTTGGAAGGGAGTATTGGAAAACTTCCTTTTAGTTTTGGGTTAGTTTTGTATCTAACTCAGCCATACTACTTCAGCTGTCAATGATAACTTAGTATACACAGAAGACATAAGCTGGATTTTTTCAAATTAAGTCTGTTATTCATAGCTGTGTTTATTGTCAATACCATTACTAGACAGCATAGTGACTGCACATGCACGAAACTCAAGTTTGTAGTGCCACGTCACTTTAAGCAACAGAATGGCAGTTCGCAGGACCAAATTTGGGTTAGAAAGATGAATGGCAGTGGTACCCGTGAAACTCCATTTGCAACCCTTTTGCTAGCCTGAGCAGTTCCCCTGCGCATCTACATTATGCTACATAATTTTCGTTTCTCTTGCCTTTTTGTTGACTTTATATGGTAGCAGTAAAGGCAATCAGCCCTCGCTCTGCACATTGACTTGAACAGACTCATTGTATGAATGTTAGAATTGTTTTGCCAATACACTGGCTTGCTTAGTTTGACACTGTTTGCAAAACAACAGATTTACATTGACTTTAAGTCCAAACCTCTTGTACAAATTAGAAACAGCAATAGTTCAACACTAATGCCTGGGGACCAGCACTCTCATCAACAAAGAAATGTGTGTTTCTTTAAATATTTGTTGTTTTCTATTTTATGCTAATTTATTACTAATCTGAACACCAGTGATAAGATTAGGGTTACCCTAACCCTAACTCAGTTTGCGAATGAACTTTTTCTGGATTTGTGTCACTTACTTTCAGGAAGTCTAAATATATCATATCCTCAAATTTGCCACAGTCAGCTTTGGATGTAACCCTGTTCAGTAGGTTGGCGAGATAGGATCCTTCCCTTCTGATAAGCAACTATATTGGTTGCTGTTAATTAAGAATATTTTTTCTGGTGATCTTCAAATCTGCATCTGATAAGTAATTCCATTGTCTCTATAGCACTGAACAAAAGTCCCTGGTTGGTACTTATTCTCCTGTCCTTTACCATATCCATGACACTATCATCATTCTTCTGGTCATTTTGATTGTGCAGTTGAATTTGGGGAATCTTCTTTATTATTAAACATTTCCTTTTTAATTGTAAAGCTATACCATTTCATCCATCATATATATTTTATCTACACACAGAATGTATCATTTGAACCAGTTGTTTAATTTAGTTCTGACTGGAATAGGTTGTACAGACTTCATAAATGCTTTATTGGTGAACTGTCAAAACAAGATAAGCCATACCATGTAATTAATGAAGCTGTCTTAATGGTTCACATTTTACTGGAGGGAGGCAGCACACAATGTGCACATTATTTCGACTGTTTCCAGCACTGAGTAGCTCTAGCGTTTTTTGCCCTTTAAATTTCTGAGGGTTTAAACTGGTAATGGCATGATGAGGGCTTTGGGATACTTGGGGCAAATGACTTACCTTTGCTAATGAGATTTTATGTTTTAAAACAAAGTGAGAACAGTCAGAGAATGGTAAATTGAGGAAGCAAAGCAAGAGCAGAAAGATGTATAAAGACAAAAGAATCATGATTTTAAAAATAACTCTTTAAAAGAATGATTGCAAACAGGAATGAGATACAGCTCTTTAAGCTATTGCCTTTTCAATATTTCATGAATAATTTTCAGTGACGGGATACTTACGCTAATGCATGCAAGCCCAAACTTTGTACCGTGAGTTTGAGTTTGCTGTACAAGTCCAGCAAGTTCTTATGAGTAATAGTGGCTGCTTGTGAGATGCAGCATAATTGACAAGCAAATTTAAGCAATTCATAACCGAGTGTATTTCCTCTTTGCCTGAACTTGCTGATAAATGTGCACTTTAATGATGGCATTCATTGTGAACTCAGGTATTTCTCTTTGTAGTTGAAATCTAGAATGATGAACATTTTTGTTTAACATTAAATTTCAAGTGCACTGTTTTCATTGCTACCGAACTGCGATTGCTATCACCTAATTCCCTGATGTGCTGTGTTTAGTTCCTATTCTGAGTAATGAATGCACTGTTCAACTTGTGTCAGTCAGTAACTGTAACTGCATTGCAGATATGAGAGTACCTCTATGAAGGTGACTAAAGGATGTTCAAGGGTACTGCTGTAGAGTCAAACACAAATTCACCAGAGTATGTTTAAGCTGTCATGTCTGATTACAGATACACAAGCAATATATTTTATCTTTGTTATACTGTATCCAAATACATTTTTTCAGTGAAGAGAGCAGAATTTTAAATTTCATGTAGTGTATGTTTTTGGCTGAGACATTATTGCAAGATTTAATTTAACAGTTTCTAATTGATCTCAATGCAATCTAACATTTTAGTGAGTAATACATATAATTTTCCAAATCAAAAAGAGATTTTCTGAATCAGTCTGTAACTATTATATTTATGAATATGTTAACGCTGACAGTTGACTATACTTGGAATCAAAAGCATGTTAGAAGCAAATTTTTTTCCTGAATCAAATTTTTTAAACAAATTATATGAACATTTTTATAAATTAGTCAAGTTATGGAGCTATTAAGTCATTATAATAGTGTACAGTTTTCAGGTTATATATTTCCCCCCATGTGTTGAACCATCAATGTAGCTTTTTCTGTTAGTTTTAATCCTTTTGAAACAATAGCATGATTTACATGATGTTTACTAATTGACAAATATTTCAATACCTTGTAAAAACTTCAAGTTGAGATTTTATTTTAAGTTCCTTTTTATTTAATGGAATACAGCAAAAGTATTGAATTGTTCACGATGGCATTTGATGAAAACCATTTCATGCCATAAATTTTACCTTCACAGTTCATATCAGTTAAAATACAATGCAACAGTACTTTCAGTACAAGTAGATATACAGACACGTACTAATTGCAGTGAAATTAAAGGACAACATTTTGAGTTTAAAGTTATGTCCAATTTAAGTGGTTTGACTGGTTATCTTTATATCAAAGTCAATTTTTTCAGAATATTGTACATTGCATAATTCATTTCCTAACCAAGGTGTCTGGGTTGATGAATTGGTGACATACCAGTGGTAATGGCAGTGAGTGAGTATTGTTTTCACTCTTCTTCCTAGTTGTGATCAATGCATAGCTACAGCTGGTTGAAGGGGACCAAATCCATTGAAAAGTTGATTTGGTTCCATTTTACCAGCTTTAGCAAAGCATTGGCCAGTGAAAATCTCTCTCAAGTAGCAGCATTTCCATGTACTCTTTCTTTCAGTTTGCTTTTCCCTTTATTTCCACCCTGAAATTCTTGGTGTTTTAATCAAAAGTATTGAAGTAGTATCAGTCACTCGTTAATTATGGACACAGTATACTAATATTGGCTTACTTTTGAATATTAGTTTGTCACTTAGTTTTTCTACAAAATTGTTTGCTTGTGAAAGATTTTTTAAAAATTTGTTGCTCCCTCAATCTACCTCGGATGATTTAGCAAGGAAAAGTACTCAAGTGTCACTTGTACATTTATCACGTTAATTTCCAAAAGGTGCTTTGATAAAAGATGAAGGTTATACTGTGGAAGAAAATATTGATTTTAATCAAAGAAATTGCAACATTCATGTTTGAAGAATATATAAGAAACATTTGAAGAATTATTTCAATCCAATATGCAAAATTAAGATTGAATTTTTAAAAATATAAGGTGAGGAGACAAAGTAAATTAGAAAATCTGGTATGATGCAAGAACCAAGACTTAGTGACACAGTTTTGACAATTTGCATTTATATTGGGTTTCTTGATTTGTGTCTTGTAATGCTAGTTTGAAAAGTGCACAACCAGCAGCAAAAGAAATGTCAAGAAGTATTCAGAGGGAAGCAAGTAACATTTTGGAGAAGTGACAAAATGCCTTAAATATTTGCTTCAAAGATGACACTTATGCTCAAGGTTCCATTTCCAGTGGCTACCTCAAACCAGTGTCCATATAATCTTATTACACAAATGTTTTAATATAATTGATGGGTGTTACTAACAATCACAAAATCCCAGCTTATTTTATAATTACACTTCTGTAATACAGTAATGTTATGTTTCATTTCAAGAATTTAAAAATACACATAGGATCAGGAGAAGCTTATTGAATCTGCTCCATCATTCGTTACGATAATAATCTTTGGCTTTCATTTCACTTTCATATATAAACGTAATGGTTTATCCTGTTCTCCACACTCCCTCTCCACTCTCTCAACCACCTTTTGGTGAAGCTGTGTTTATATTCTTGGCCTTGAATTTAATTTTATTCAAACAGACTTATCATTAGTGGTTCTTGGCTCACTTCATTTTTTTTTGACAAGATAAATAAAGATGTCATGTCTTTTGTAGTCATGATTTGGAGATGTTGGTGTTGGACTGGGTTGTACAAAGTTAAAAATCACACAACACCAGGTTATAGTCCAACAGGTTTAATTGGAAGCACACTAGCTTTCAGAGCGACGCTCCTTCATCAGGTGATTAAGGAGCGTCGCTCCGAAAGCTAGTGTGCTTCCAATTAAACCTGTTGGACTATAACCTGATGTTGTGTGATTTTTAACTATGTCCTTTGTAAATCTTGATATCTGATGTCCAAGTCTTTTGGAGTTGTTTTCTGCTCTGGTAAAATGTACATGTTCTTAAATTCAATCTTTTGGCATGATATTGCTGCCAGTTGATACAAGTGAATTGGAGTTGGAACAGTAATGACAAAATCAGCTGTACATTGGTGCTATTAATATTCACTGTGGTACTGTTCTTGGGTAGTTTAGACCGTTGAGTGTCTGTATGAAGAGCTGTATGCTTGAATGGAATATCCGTATCTGGGCATGAAGAAACATTGGAATATGCAGTGTAATACTTGAATGTCGACATGTGCCCACCATGTTGGATGACTGATAACTTTTTGAATTACCAAGATTCATCAAATGTGAAAATAACTTTAACTGTTGACTGAGTCAAGCTGGTCAGGCTAAGAGATGTTTAGCTTTGGATACTTGATTTCAGCAATAACGAAGTAAATTATCCCAAAATAAGAATATCCCAATTCCTGATGAAGGGCTTATGCTCGAAGCATCAATTCTCCTGCTCTTCGGATGCTGCCTGACCTGCTGTGCTTTTCCAGCACCGCACTCTCGACTCTAATCTCCACCATCTTCAGTCCTCACTTTGTCCAAAATAAGAATGCCCTCGTCTTTCAAGCACATTCATAAATCTAACTCCTGTAATTTCATGATCTTTCAAATTACATTTTGTAATCGTTTTCTGTAACTGTTTTGTATTACGTACCAATAAGAAAGTAATTTTTACATTATTTTGACTTGAATACAGCCAGAGTTATAGAAGGACTTTGAACAAAAAAATCCCCAAAGAACTACAGATGCTGGAAATCGGAAACACAAACAGAAATTTCTGGCAGAACTCTGCAGGTCAGGCAGCATCTGTGGAGAGAAAGCAGAGTTAATGTTTCTGGTTTTACCAGCAATTTCTGTCTGTGTTTGAGGTTCTGAATCTACTTTTCAACTAATGTGGTCAATTAGAATGCAATTGTTACCTGTGCAATTAAAGTCAGTCAATGTTGTGATGTTTTTCTGATGCAGAAGAATCCTCCAATATAAACAGTTTTTTTTTTGTTAAATTCACACTAGCAGTGTTCAGTGTTGCATTGCTAAATGAAGTAAATTCTTACAAATAATATCTTATTTATTACGAAGCTTTAGAGAATATCAAAGTTCCACTCAAGTAAATGGATGTAACTAAATGTAGAAAGCTGATAAATACTTCTGCACACAATTCTTTGTTGTTTAATATTTTGGAGCTAGCTTATAACAATATAATTTTGCTTTCTATTTGGTATTTTAGTATATTTATCTAGAGTGCACATAGTCTTGCATAAACAAACACCAATTAACAGGAAAGTAGGTGGGGAAAGATTTGTTTAGATGTTTTTAGGATTTGCTTATTAGGATCTTGAAACTTTACTGTATTTTTGCTACAGTGCTTAGATAGACAGGTCAGATATCATTATGCACTTGTTTACTACTACTTACCCAGTGTGCTTAAGGACTTGCCATCAGTGGATGAAGTACTAAGAGAATTTAGCTTGTGACATAACCATTTAATGGCGCATTCTTGCAGTATTCTTCTCTGAAGGTTGATATGACAAATTTGGAGCAATACTTAGTGTGGATATCTTATTCAGGAGCATACTTTACTGGGTATGCAAGTGGGCTATGCAGTTTTTATCAAATTAACAGTGTTGTGTTTCTGTTATCTGTTGGTTGTACTGGATGATTTGATTGAGTCAGTGGCAGCAGTTGGTATCCTACATTTTTGTTGATCTGTGAGCTATGAACAGTCAGATTAGTTGGCTGGCAAACATGGCCAGGAAAAATCTACATTGTCAGTGAGATAAAATAGGAGGGGTGAGGGAGGACAAAAAGGTGTATCTGCACCTTTTTTTGTTAATCGGGCTTAGTCATTGAAATATTAAGCAAGGTTTAATGGAAATTGCTGAATGAGCTTTGAAAACGATAAATAGGAGCAATGTAATGTTTTAAACCACTTAAAGAATCTTATCCTGCTGCAACTGAACCAAATTGCTTTTGAAACCTTTTAGTTTTAAGACTGTAGAGCCGTTATTATTTGATAGGATTTGGCATTACCTTTAAACAATTTCAAACATTGCTGTGAAAATGTAAAGTAGTGTTTTAACCTTATGGAAAGAATAATTTTAGAAACTGGATGAATGCATGTGGAAATCTACCCTGCATGGTGTTTGAATCCCTCAAGTAATTAACTCAATAAGTTAACTTGATGGGAAGTTTTTACATTTTCAGAAATTGTAATTTCTATGTACAGGGATATTTTAATTTAAAATATATATTGCAAATACGCTTATCTTTTGCAAAGTTTGTTCAACTTTCAGAATTCGAATTGCAGATATCATGAATCTTTTATGCAGTTTAAAAACTGAGATATGATACAATATCAGTAATCATGGTATGTTCACACTATGGCTTCCCATGAAATGCAGTGCTGTTTACATTTTGGAATTTTTTTAATGAGCTTTGCAAAACTATTAAATTCACTGCTTAATCTGTTAAAATACTGAAAGCACCACAGCTCTTTGTAGGTGCTGTGATTAACATTTGATATTTTCCCCATTTTAATTCCAAAACATTCACTACACTTTTGGAACATTATATGATCATTTGTGTTTTAGGAACTATCAGTTTTCCATAATTTTAAATTTAAAGCTGTGAAATTTATTATACTATTAGAATAATAATTGATGTGTAACGGTACATTAAAAGTAAACTGAAGTGACTAAGTCCAATGTAGTCCCTGAATGTAAATTAATTTGAAAATTGTCTTATTTCACCCACTGAGAATTACTGGTCCTCATGTTGTGGTGATGATCTGTGTTCTTTGAAGTCATGTTTTCCATGTTTGCTGTAAAAGAAGGGGCACAATCCTTCTAAGTATTCAACAAGCAAGAAAGACACCAATTTTAAGGGCTCAAGAACTAAAAGAGTGCTGTAAAGGTATATTACAACTGCTCAAGTTAATGTCATTGTCCAGTGCATAGTTTATCAGTTAGTTAAAAGTATAAAGTCTGTTTTAACCGGTTTCTCAGTGTTGCATTTTCAGTGGAATTTAAGTGTGATGGTACTGAAATTGCATTCTTCTTTCTTAACTCAATACTTGTTAAAATTTTAAGTCCATTGGTTGTTTCATTTCACATATTGCAGTCAAGTTAACTGTGGAAGAGACTGCAAATTTCCAATTCTGTATTTTGTGCTGAAACATCTAATTTTTAACATTTATGATTCTTTATTTTGTGTGATTTTAAGGAGTAGAATCAATTTGTATATCTTGTGGTAATCTTAGCTACAATCTTCAATTACTTATACAACTTGCATATCCTATCTGTGCACCCAGGACAGTCTTCTAGCTGGTTTAAAGTGTAGTGCTTCGATGCACATATTTCTGTTGTGTCTATTTTTAGTGGCTTGATTCTTAAAACACAAACTGTCATATAATGTTCCAAAAGTTTAGTGAGCGTTTTGGAATTAAAATAGGAAACCTTTCAAATGTTAATCACAGCATCTGTGAAGAGCTGTAGTGTTTTCTGCATTTTAACTGATGAAACAGTGACTTTAATAGTTTTGCAAAGCTCATACATTAAAAACCAGTCATGTGTTTGCTTTAAAATCTTTTTCATCCAAGTTTGTTTATGTAGAAATTGTGTTTAGAATTTTGATAAATGAACTTTAATATAAGATCTTGTTTACACAACAGCCATGCAAGTGCCTTATATATTTCCCATTGTATTTTTTGGTCCACCTTATGTGCCTTTCTGTTCTTCATGGTTGTTCATGGCCCACCAGAAATACATACTTCTTTACATTCCATAGTTTTTTAGGAGCATATGGGCATATAAAGAAGTATGTGTTCCAGGCAGGAAATATCATTGCAGTTCATTGGTCTTGAATATAACTGCTTAAAAACAATGCATCTTGTTGTAAGATTCACCTGTTTGCTGAAGCAGAATTAGGTCAGTTTTGAAATGCTACCAACCAATCTTGAGAAATTAAAAAGCTGCAAGTTACATGGCAGAAATAGGAGAGAAGGTATAGTTTTTAAAAAAATGCAACTTGCCCCAAAGTAATTTTGTCATTACCTGAAAAAGTTTAAGGTGAACAAGTTAAACTTTCACCAACTCAAAATCAATCCCAGCAATTGTAGTTTGTTTTCTGTTGTCTGTATCTCCAAAATTGAGTACCACTTGGTGCAAAAGTTAGCTTGTTACTTTTTAATGCATTTTAAAATTCCACTGATTCTGCAGCCTTGTTTGAAGACATCAAAACGTACTTAATCGTTATCAACTTATTTTTCTTCTTAACATTCACTGTTGCTATGTTCATATAGCACAATTCATATGCAGATTTTTTTAAAGTCCTTTCAGAATTTGTGGAATTATATCTTTAGGAAATATGTCTTTGATTTTTTTGCTGTTAATATGAGTAACAGAATCAGTCCATTGCTGATCAATTTTTCTGTTTTCTCCTATCCCTGATGCCAAGCTTCAAACACCTTGCAATATGTTATTGCTGGTACTATTTGAAATGGTCACATGGAATCAGAAGTTAATTGTGTTTGGGATTTAAGCTACAAGCAAATTAGATGTTGCAGGGAAATTTGCTGCTAACTCAACATTTCTTTAATATTTCAGTTTTTTCTGGACAATCACTGCTATGGGAGTGCATTAAGGGGGAGGTGCAAGAAGCATGCATCTATTCCAGGCTTTCCATAACAATAGCATGAAAATGTGAAATAAATGGCATGCTGTTATGAGTTTTTCTTGAATTACACAAGTAGCAATTCTCTTGAAGTAATTATTTTTGCAGTAATCATGTGAGAAACATAAAATTATGAAGTGATGCCCATGTTCAATGTGTAGTTCAGGCATACTTGAAATTTATCAGCCATTAAACTGTTAAGAGTGGCATAGTGCTTTCAGATGTATTATTTATCTAAATACCTTCCACATGGCTGGATAATGGTATCACATTCAGAAAATTTTACCAAAGGTGGGATAAGCATTGAAACTAAATTCATGCAGCACAACGTATTTTTAAAAATAAGTTCAGTGGTTGAACAAATCTGTGTTGTAATTTGCAGGGAAGCCAAAGCACTGCAGCATTTTTAAAAATCTAGTAGGCAGTCTGCATATTTAATATAGGTTATTCCTTTCACAGCCCTACGTGTTAGTTTCATGCATATAAACTGAGTTATTTAAAAAAGAAATTCAGACCAATTATTGTTCAACGTTAATGCAGGTTCAGACCCTCTGTCTTCTGTTTAAATTCCGATTTTGTTTGAGATTGCTATTACTGTTGACTTGGAAACTCATTTTTAAAAGTGTTTTAAACTCAATCCAAATCTTACGCAATTAAACTTACAGCTGAACATTTGCACTTGAACAGGGAGGACATTTTCAGGACACATGCACGGAGCTAAAATCTGCTGCTGATAGCACCATATTAACTTCCTTCCCATATAATGACTTTATGACACTACAATGTAAAATAGATTTGTTAGAAACATGCAGTATTTTGCAGTTGAACAAATTAACAAGGAGGGACGCAATCATTCATCCACAAGTATTTGCTGCTGTTAAATCAGCCCATTTTTTGCTGGGTAAAAGTACAAATCAGTTAGACACTGATGTAAAAAAATGCAAAATGATTCCGTTATTAATGCACCTAAAAAAATTTAAATGGGCAATTTGTACAAGCCTTAACAGCTTTCTAAATAAAACTATACAGTTCTGCCTGCATTATTGGGAAACAAAT
The DNA here is from genome assembly GCF_004010195.1 of Chiloscyllium plagiosum. Classification (NCBI taxonomy): domain Eukaryota; kingdom Metazoa; phylum Chordata; class Chondrichthyes; order Orectolobiformes; family Hemiscylliidae; genus Chiloscyllium; species Chiloscyllium plagiosum. Next base: position 120,337,146 of record NC_057713.1, on the reverse strand, counting down.
ACCTTTCACTTGCCCTGTCAGAAGTTGAACACTGCAGGGTGGTTGTTCAGGTGATTATCAGAGGCTGAGAAGTAGATATAGAGAGAGGGAGAGAGAAAGAGATGCTGAGAAAGGTTCGGCACTTTAGTTGGAAAGATGGATCTTCTGCCTGCTTCGACGCTGCACTGCGTCACTTCTCACTTCTGGCTTTACGTATAGATTGAACATCTGTTCGAGACTACTGTGGTCCTTTAGAGGTCAGGTCTGCTACTGAGGTCAGTGCTTCCATACACGCGAAGCTGCTGGACACATTTTATACTCGGAAGAAAAAAATGAAACTGCTCTAGCTTTATAGTCAGCTAAGCATTTGAAACATGCACTGCCAGGCAACCAGGCTCTCCAGTATCGCTCCCTCCCTGACCATATTTAGTCAACCATAGCAAAAAATAGCCTTTCAGCTGTCGATTGTCGATCCAAGAACTGGAGTAGTTTTATCATGTGCTCAGCCTATCGATTGCTTCTCCTGCAGATCTCTGACGAGGCTGTGCCATTTGACTTCTATTTTTAGTTGAGCCAAATAAAGCAGTCTCTCATGTTTCTACTAATAATTTCCTGCCTTTTCAGTGTTCCTCTGCTGCACATGGTAGAGTCTGATGCAATCTGCACTATTGTTAGCAGCACTGCAGAGGATATGAATTCTAGAACCAAGGAATTCTGTCAACTGGGGAAAAAGTGGGGAAAAATCTATCAGCAAAAATGTAACTTGATTTCTTATCATTATAAAGTAATAAAATGCTAAGGGGAAAATATGTTTGCTGCAGATGTTTGCAGAGATTATGGAGTGTGTTAAGTCAATTGTTTGTTAAAACAAGTTTTTTTTTGAGAAAAAGAAATGTGGCATATATTTAGTATTGCTGTTTCAAAGATTCTACTGGCTTTTTCAACATTTTGAAAATCTGTTAAGAGCAACGTATCTAATAAATCAACCAGTCCAAAGTTCTTTTGTATTTTAAGTATAGAAAGATGTTAGCCCATGATTTTCCCTCAGGTGTGGATTTAATCATGACGTTATCAGAGATTTGATGGTCATAAAGATATTTGCAATATTTCACTGTTGAGATGAAGACATTTGTGCTGAAGGTCATAAATACATTGAGTGCCAATTCATCAGCTGCTGTCTATGTGGACAAGTCCAAACCAATATTAAAAAGGTCCTTCAGATTATATTTAACCTCTGAAAATACTGTAATATTAATTTTGATTTGCCCACAGCAGCCCAAGATTTGCTCTTCTATAATAAATTTTATTATAAATGTTTTAAAATCCTAGCAGAAGGAATTTGAATGCTCAGCATAAATATGACTGAACAGGATAAAGGTTTTCTCAATTTGTATTACCGCCAGTTTATTTATAAGAGAGCAAAGAACTAAAGACAGCATAAACTACCTAGTTGCACGCTTTAATAAAATTGTTAACTTTTGTGATGTAACAGTTTAAAGACTTTTCCCTTTAAAATAAACACTAAATGGAAACATACTGCTTATGAAGTCAACAATTGTAACTAAACCTTTTGTTTATGCTTTCCTTTTGGGTAATAACTTTAAGGTGTATCTTGAAAGGCAAGGCTATATGCATGAAATGTTTGCAGTGACAATGTTAAAATGATGTTTTGACAAAATTTAGTTGATAAATAGAAATTAAATTGATACCAATGATTTTCTGTTTTTGGATTTTTAAAATAAAATTCAACCTACAAATATAACAATACCTCTGCACTGATAACATTTTTCTGAAGTTCTTTTTTACTTTGCAATGATAAATCAGATTACCTGATCTGTTTTTTTTGGCGACCTAGATGTTTTCTTCCCAATTGATACGTTTTTCCCTTTGCGTGGATGGAACTATTGACCTCAGAAGTAGGCCCAACTTTGGGGGAATCACAGTGGCCTCTAACATAGGTTCAGTCTGTAGATAAAGTGGACCTGCAGGTTTGCAAGCAGGGTGGGTGGCTCTGAAATTCCTTTTGTGATCTACCTGCTGCCACCCCTGCGCCCATTACCCTCTCCTATCCATACTTGAGAAGAGACAGGGGAGGCCCAGAACTTGCTGTCAACTGTCACCCCAATAATGGGCACTGATATTCCATTTAAGTGCCCTTTCCTATCTGGTCTTGTCTTTGGTACTATTCGGAAGGTTCTCGGAGTGGTGCGGAGCTTAGCAGGTCACCTTCCCATTTTCCAAAACCACCTTCCACCCACTGCTACCTCCCACTGGCCTCTCCATCAAGAAACCCCTTCCCCCAAACATCAAGACCCACCCTCCTCCTCTCTGACATGCCTTCACTCATCTAGTTCAGTGGGCTGCTTAAAGTCTCAATTTTGGCCACTGTTGCCATGTGCTGTTGGGATTACATAGCTGTCCTCTGATTTTAAGGCTGACTCCACCACCCATAAAATTTTCCCAAGGATGAGAATTAGACAGTGATAAGGCAACTCAATCTTCTTTGTTGTATTTCTCATTCAGTTCATCCCCTCTTCATCCCACCTTGGCAGTTATCTGTTCTACTGTCTTCATTTTAGTCTCCAGAATCCTTTACATTACTATTATTGCATCTCACTGGGGTAAAATGCTGGGAATCAGGCCCTGCTTTTCCTGGAGTCATCCCAAAAGTAAACTATTTTTTCAAAATATGCAAAATTGCAATTTACCTGTCCTTTAGACTCAGATTAACAGAAAGCATGGACTAAGTTTCTGTATTTAACAAGAATGATTATTTATTACTTCACCGGCATTATATAAGTCCACTAGTTAAACTCTAACCTCCTTATAAATGCCCTTACAAAAATAGACATATACAAAAAAAAGGCATGGGTTTTATGGACAGTTGGAAAGGCTTGGAAAAACAGTTCAATGGCCGCATTCCACACGGCTCACTGAGATGATACTTTTGGATTGTCGGGACCTCATGCTCCTCCATCTTCCTTGTCCACGTGCTTGCGCTTGGTGCAGGAGGCACAGAACAACTGGTTCACAACTTAAAGTCTCTGACTAATTAGATAAAATCCATAGTTTGTTGCAACTGATGAGGGAATTAAACTGGCTGGTTTCAGGTGTTTCTACCGTTATCTTCAAACACAAACTATTAGCCACCTAGGAACCACTTGCAAAGTAGTTGGCAGGCAGAAGGTCTTTGTCGCTTGCTGCTGGCTGAATCTCCCTTTCTACATTGTCCTTGGCTCCAGCATCTCAGTTGCCCACTGCTTGAACATATGTCTTTGTGAACAGCATTTACAGTGAGTGCCAGATTACTTGATTTGTAAAGGTGTAGTGATTCTCTTCACAAGCGGTTTTGCGAAGAGCCCTGTTTACCAATTTTACAAGAAAACAGAAGGATATAGTTTTCAAACTGTGCTTTTCACCCTTTTAGCAAAGGTTTCGAGCTTTGTCTCCCTCTTTCCAGTTCAGAGCCACTTCGAGGCCTAAATATTTTTCAAAAGTTTTTTTTAATATAAATGTTGCATTTATTTAGCACCTTTCATGCTATTGAGACTTCTCAAAGCTGCTTACAGTTAGTGACGTACTTTTGACATTCAATTACTATTATATGGGAATGAAACTAATTTGTGCAAAGTGATATTTCAGAAGCAATCATTATAATGACTAAATCATCTGTACTAGGTGTTGGCTGAAGGATAGCTATTGATCAGGACACCAAGAGAATGCCTTGTTCACCACATGGTGCCAAGGGATCTTTTACATTTGCTTGAAGTCACATGGCATCAACTTGCTTCTTCCCAACCATGCCACCTTAAGCAATGCAGCACCTTCTCAGCTACCCACGGAGTTGTCAGCGTAGACGTTGTCATCAAGTCTCTGAATTAGGACTTGTTCTCACAACCTTGTGGTTCAAGTAAGGATATTACTTATGGAGCCACAGCTTTTATGGACTTTATGTGAAAAATACAGGAGAATTTCAGGTAGATGTAGAGATCTCTGTACAGCCCTCCAGTAATTTTGTATAGCAGCTCATGGAAACCTAACTGGGTATTTATTCCGATCTGTTACTTCTATGTCAATTTTGGAAGGGAGTTGATCATTTTGGATGAAAAAGCTGAATTACTTTTGATTATAATACAAAAGCAGGGGGATGTCATGTGATTCAAAGAAAGCCTGTTCCACCATTCAGTAGCGTTGTAGATGAACTGCTACAGTGACTGCTTTTACACTTGGTTCCCATATCCCTTGATTCCTATTGAGCACAAAAATCTGTTAATCTCAGCCTTGAATCTCCTTACTTACTGAGCATACATAGCTCTCCCAAATTCATCCAACAATTCCTAACCTACCAAATGAAGAATTTTCTCATATTTGTCTGCTTATTGAGATTAGATACACGACAGTGTGGAAACAGGCCCTTTGGACCAACAAGTCCACACCTACCATCCAAAGAGTAACCTGCCCACACCCATTTCCCTACATTTACTCCTGACTAATTTAACATGGCCAATTCCCCTGACTTGCACATCCTTTGGAATGTGGGAGGAAACCCACGCAGACACGGGGAGAATGTGCAAACCTCGCACCTGAGGGTGGAATTGAACCCGGGTCCCTGGTGCTGTGAGGCAGCAGTGCAAACCACAGAGCCACCGTGCCGCTCCCACTATTCTGAGATTATGACTGTCCTCAGCTCAGGGAAGTCAATCTCTGCATCTGCAGTACTGTATCAACTCCTGTAAGAATTTTATACATTTTAATTCAATTGCTTTTCATATTTTGAACTTAGAACCTAGGCATATTTTTATTAAAATATCGATGTTTCCTGCTGCAGCAGGCTCAGTGACACAACCTGTAAATTTAACCATCCAGTATCCTGACCTTGCTTTACTTTTGATTGTCATATTGAAGATAATTAGTGAGTCCTTGGCATGGTCATTGTTTCCCAGCATTTTTACAAATATGTAAACTGGGTTCAATGTAAAGTGTAAGGTGTGTGGGGGAGAAAAAAGGTTTAGCTACAGCAGTCATCAAAATCACGAATCCAACTGGACCATTCCCATTTAAATCCTAGAATCCCTAAAGTATGGAAGCAGGCCATTCAGCCCATCAAGTCTACACTGACCCTCTAAACAGCATCCCAATTAGAGCCACCCTGCCTATCCTGTCCCTCTAACCTAGTATTTCTCATGAAATCCACCCACCCTACACATTGCTGGTTCGTATGGGCCAGTTTAGCACGGCCAATCCACCTAACTTGCACATCTTCTGATTGTGGGAGGAAACGCGCACAGACCTGGGGAGAATGTGCAAACTGGCACAGTCACCCTAGGGTGGAATTGAACCTGGGTCCCTGTCATTGTGACGTCATTTTGGCTGTTGTTGTTCAGACAATGTTGGGTAATGTGTCATGACCTTAAGTACGAAGAATGGAATAATCACCTAATTATGCTTGAGAGTCACTGGACCCAAAACATTCACCTCTGCCTTCTCTGCACAGATGCTGCTAGATCTGAGTTTTTTCCAGAATCTCTGTTTTTGTTTCTGACCTTCTAGCATCTGCAGTCTTCGGTTTTTCAGTTACTGGGAGCGTGTATTCTTTCTGACGAGTTTTTGTTTGTCTTCCTCGGCCATGAGTAAAGCATGTTGTAGTACATCCAACACTGCTGTCTTTTGTTTTCAGGTTCAGTTTAATAAAATGGCACTTATTAACAACAGAATTTGTTAATTTGTTAGTACTTATTAATCATATTTGGAGTGAAAACAAAAAGCAAAATTCGTGCCAATTTTGTTCAGTTATTGGCTTTCTAATAGAGTCATAGAGATGTACAGCATGGAAACATAGCCTTCGGTCCAACCCGTCCATGCCGAACGGATATCCCAACCCAGTCTAGTCCCACCTGCCAGCACCTGGCCAATATCCCACCAAACTCTTCCTATTCATATACTCATCCGGATGCCTCTTAAATGTTGCAATTGTACCAGCCTCAACCACTTCCTCTGGCAGCTCATTCCATACCCGTACCACCCTCTGTGTGAAAAAGTTGCCCCTTGGGTCTCTTTTATATCTTTCCCCTCTCACCCTAAACCTATGCCTCTAGTTCTGGACCCCCCATCCCCAGGGAAAAGACTTTGCCCATTTACCCTATCCATGCCCCTCATGATTTTATAAACCTCTATAAGGTCACCCCTCAATCTTCCACCCTCCAGGGAAAATAGCCGTAGCCTATTCAACCTCTCCCTATAGCTCAAATACTCCAACCCTGGAAACATCCTTGTAAATCTTTTCTGAATCCTTTCAAGTTTCACAACATCTTTCCGATAGGAAGGAGACCAGAATTGCACGCAATATTCCAGCAGTGGCCTAACCAATGTCCTGTACAGCTGCAACATGACCTCCCAACTCCTGTACTCAATACTCTGACCAATAAAGGAAAGCATACCAAAATCTCATCTTCATGGTTGAAGTTTGAAACCTCAGTATTGAGCATGAATTGACAATTCAGTGCAGCTTCAAGTGAGGGCTGGATTGTCAAAGCATGAACTCATCTCTTGTTCAAGTGGACACAAATATCCTGCGATATTATTCAAAGAGCCAAAGGTTCTTGTTCAATCAAGGCCATCAGTTTAACTAACTCATCTCAGTGGCTTTTGTGAGCCATTGCAGTGTACAGTGGCTTCCTCATTTGCTTATCAACATGATCATATAGTAAAAAGAAAAACACAGCCAGTGCATTAATATGTCCATAGCTGTGTCGTCAATTCTTTATTTATTGTGAGTTACATTTCATCTTGTAAGTAGATATTTTATTGCTCAAAATGTGCGCTATCAACACCCATATTTCATCAATTAAGGAGGCACTTCAAAGTTTTGCTGATGCAATCCCGTAAATATATCAAAGATATCGTCTTGAAGTAAAATGAACAACTCTACTGTGTTCTTTGCATAAATCATCTTGAGATGGCATCTGTGCAGAAGTGACAAAACAGAAGTTAATGATACATAAGGAAAACAAAGAGAGCTTTTGGACGCTTTTGACGTGAGGAGGGCATTGATATTAATGGAACAGATGGAACAAGGAGCTGGTGTTGAACACCTGACACCCACATGGGAGAATTGTAGATCATCAGATATTGTTAAGCCTTGGCTCACTCCATTTTGAAAGAAATGGATTCAAGTAGGATTTGAATGGATTCCGGAGCCTTATGTGCAATATTTAGGATGACGTGTTACTGAGGAATATTCTGTTGTAAATTTTTTTAAAATGCATTAGATGTTCAGCTAAGGTACATCTACTCTCTTGGGTGAACATAAAAGTTCTCATAACATGTCTTGTGTAAGAATAGAGTGCACTGTCTTGTGTCATTGTGCATATTATACTTTGATCATTAACACTAAAATAAATAATCTGATCGTCATCTCATTGCTGTTTGTGGTACCTCCTTGTGCTCAAATTAACTGCTGTATCTCTATTATACAGAGAGGTTGTTCCCGTTTGTCTGTTCACCCTTCTCTCCTCCGCATCTACCCTGTCAAGCCTCTTCAGAATCTTATTGCTTCAATAAAGTTGCACCTCATTCTTCTAAACTCCATTGAGTACAAGCATAACCTACACATCCTCTCCTTAAAAGACAATCCCTTTTTATCTGGGATCAATTTAGTGAACATTCCCTGCACAACCTCCAATGGCTGTAAATCTTCCCTTAGGTAAGGGAACCAGCACTGATCAGAGCATTGCAGCTGTGGTCTGATTAGTGTATAATTTTAAAAATACATCCCTATTTTTATATTTCATTCCTTTTAAAATAAAAGTATTATGGACCAGGCCAGTCCCCCTCAAAACATTTCCAGAAAGTAGCCTGGACCCAAATTTTGCTCGTTGTTTTAAGCAGGTGTGTAGCGGATATTTCTAGGAAGGATGCACCTGTTCAAGCCACTTAGTTTTAAACTAAACAGAATTCATTTTCAAGATTACCAAATGAAACCCAAACAAAAGAGAACAGAATATAAAATAACTTATCCGAAAACCCAACCTATCCCAACTTAATGATGTTGTTCCAAATACTTGCAACAATCCCCATAAACACTCCTTGGTACAAAAGGAAAAATCAAATGCAGGTTCTGACAGGAGAGATGCCAGGGAGAGGGGGAGGATCAGCATGGACCTGCTTCTTTGGATCCAGCAAGTTTAAAACTGACTGCTTGCTAAAACCAAACCAAGCCAGAGAAAAGCTGAGCTGGGAGAACTAGCCACCCCCTTTTCATCGTGCAAGTTGTTTTTTAAACTTGAAAGCCTTCTGCCTGAGGCGGTATCTGTTAGCTTTAGTCAATTTGGCTCTAAAACCCTTCAAACCTGGACACCCAGAACTTGTGTCTTTATGACCACTCTGGAAAAAAAAACAAGGACAACATAACCTTGTTAAGGAGCATCATCATCACAAATGTTCAAACTGCCTTTTTTATAATTTACACTATAACAGCCAAGTTTACAGATGACCTAAAATAGGTGGGCAGGCAAATGATGAGGATTATACCAAGAATTTGCAGAGGGATATAGACAGTTTAAATGAGTTAGGTGAGTGGACTGCCTTATTCTAAAGGGAATTGAGTTTAAAAGTTGGAAGGTTTTGCTAAAGCTATACACTGGACTAGTCAGACCACAGCTGGAAGAACATGAACACTTTGGGCCCCTTATCGAAGGAATCACTTATTAATTATGATAGATGCGGAATGGTTATTTCCCCTTTTGTAGGAGAGTCTGCGACCTGGTTGCATATTCGCAGAATAAAGGGTTGTGCGTTAAAGACAGAGATAAGGTGGGACCTCTTCTCTGAGGTAGTGAATCTGTGGAATTCTTTACCACATAGGTCTGTCGAGTCTGGGTCTGTAAGAATATTCAAGGCTAAGACAGAGATTTTTAATTAATAAGGCAAAAGGCAAGAAAATGGAAATGAGGATTGCTAAAGTAGTCATTAGTTAAAAATCACACAACACCAGATTATAGTCCAACAGGTTTAATTGGAAGCACGCTAGCGATGAGCCCTCCATTTCCACCTGATGAAGGAGTAATCTAGGATCGAGCCCTTCATTACCACCTGATGAAGGAACATCGCTCCGAAAGCTAGTGTGCTTCCAGTTAAACCTGTTGGACTATAACCTGGTGGTGTGTGATTTTTAACTTTGTACACCCCACCCCAACACCGGCATCAGCAAATCATAAAGTAGTCATGATCTCATTGCATACTGAGCAGCCTCAATGGACTAAATGGGCAACTTCTGTCCTATGTCGTACAAAAATCTGGAGAATGCAGGCTTAGTTTTCCCAGTCTCCATCCCACCATGCTGGGACCAATTCCAATTAAAGTTTGCTGCACTCCCTCCATGACAATAGTACTTTGCCAAAGATGCCCAAAGCAGTGCGTTGTATTCCAGGAGTGGTCTCACCAAGGCCTTTTACGTTGTAGGAAGACTTTGCTCTTCCTGCATTCAAATGTTTAACATGTCATTCGGTTTTCCTATAGCTTGCAGCACCTATATATTAGCCTGGGCTGGCTCAATGATGAGATTCCTTTGTAGATCTAAACTTTGTAATTTCTCACCATTTCCAAAAATACTGTGCACAACTGTTTATTTCAAGAAAGTGGATAACCTTGCATTTGACCACATTGTACTTCTGGGCAAAAGTGAGGACTGCAGATGCTGGAAACCAGAGTAGGGATCCAAGTGGTGCTGGAAAAGCACAGCAGGTCAGGCAGCATCCAAGGAGCAGGAAAACCGACGTTTCGGGCAAAAGTCCTTCAGGAAGGGCTGATGAAGGGCTTATGCCCGAAATGTCGATTTTCCTGCTCCTCGGATGCTGCCTGACCTGCTGTGCTTTTCCAGCACCACTCGGATCTCCACATTGGACTTCTGTCTGCCTATTCATGAAGTCTGTCCAATCTTCTTTGCATCTTATAGCATACCTTCGCACTGTGTTGGATCCCCACATCCAATTATTGATACGTATGAGCAGCTGGGGTCCAAGAGCTGTTCCTCTCAGTACCCACTAGTCACAGCCCTCCAATGCAGAATGACCCACTCTGCTTTCTGCCTGTTAGACAATCTTTAACCTATGCCAGCATATTTATCTTGCCCTTTTATTTTGTTACTAATGCTCATGAGGAAATTTCTCAAAAGCTGACTGAAAATGCAAGCATTCGTCTACTGACTAATAGTTAAATGTAAATATTGTGAGGTCTTGAAAGGTGACAAATCAATGCAAATTCTTTCTTCAAGGTCAATTTAATACAAGTTAAACTTAACACCTGATTTTTTTAAACTTAAGTTATTACAGGCAGAAAGATACAGAATGGCTGTGAGAACCTGAACGATTAACTGTTCAGAGCAATATATAGCTTTAAGTTGAAATAATGCTTTGCTTTTCATGTGGAAAGAAGGGGAAAGCATTTTTTAAACTTTAGGGTTTGGTGCCGAGGCGTCTGAAGTTCTTTTTTATTTGCTTGCATATTAGTAAGGTCTTTTAACCTTGACTTGAGAACTGGGGAGGTTACCAATTCAGTACATCGAAAAAATAAGTTGTACTGCTGCCCACTGACTCATCAAATATTTGGTGACATAAAGCAATCCTGAAAGTCAGTCAGCCTGTGTGCAGATATCATAGAGTATCATAGAATTCCTACAGTGTGGAAACAGGCCATTTGGTCCACACTGACCCTATGAACTGCATCCCACTCAGACCCATCCCCTTACCCTGTCCCTGTAATCCTGCATTGCTCATGGCTAACCCACCTACCCTGCACATCCTTGGACACTCTGGGCAATTTAACATGGCCAGTCCACTTAACCTGCACCTCTTTGGAGTGTGAGAGAAAACTGGAACACCCGGAGGAAAACCCCTGCAGGCGCAGGGAGAATGTGAAAACTCCATGCAGTCGCCTGAAGGTGAAATCAAGCCTGGATCCCTGAAGTTGTGAGGCAGCACTGCCAACAACTGAGTCTCCGTGCTGTCGAAGGGTGAAGGCATGGCAGCTGATGTGTTTGCTCTGAAGCATAAGTTGATAGTGAGTTTAGTTTGCACTTTATTTTTGGTGCCAGAGGGACGGACAGAGAAGTAAAGAGAAAAAAATCTGGTGACTGTAGAGAAGGAAACATTGCAGCTGTCTCAGCCTGAGTTTGAGCAAGGAGCTATCATGTGGAGACAGTGGGGACTCTTCACTTCAGTTTTAGTATTTGTCAGGATTTTTTTTGTGAATAAAAGGGGTACTGTTGTATCTTTTTCTGATGTCCACAGTGAAATATTTCCAAGCTTTCACTTTGTCTCGTGGAATATTGTTTGTTTTTCCCTTGTTTAATAAATTTGTTTGTGTTAAGAGTAAACTGGCAGCCTATTGTGAATTGGTTTAGTAACTGATCTCCTTAGAAGATAATAGAATTAGAAAATAATGAAGTTCTGAACTGACAAGCCAGGTTTTACTCTGGGACTTGACTTATTCAGTATTAACATCTTAGGTGCCAATAATACTATCTAATGTTAACTATCTTCTTTTTAAACTCTGCAGTTACTGGAGTTTTGGCTGTTGGAGGAGAAAATTAGATTGTTAAAGCACAGTGACCGATTTGCGTTAATCTTAAAGCACATTTTTCATTCTGCCATAATGCAGCATTCAGTTTCCCTCAAAGCATAAATGCAAAATTGTTGTCTTGTAAAGCAAAACAAAACTTGCTTGTGTTATGCTTTCTTTGCACTCTGATGTTCAGAATCTGAATTGAGATGAGGGCAACAGTTTATCCTGTCTTCATATGTTCGTAAATCCACATGAATTAAATAACAAATTGTGAGTACATGGTGTTCAGACTTCTCACAAATGCATGATTTGACACACAATTCTTGAAAAGCAAGCCATTGCATGGAAAGTGCAACACAAAATGGCTGTCTGTATTAGCCTTTATTCTATGTAAAAACAAATGAATTATATTCGGAATTATTGCAATTGAAATTATTGATATGCAACACCATTTGGAATTGAAGAACGAGCCCATTTATATAAAAGCTGTGGGATTTTGGGGACGGGGTGGACAGTGGGCAAAAAGATACTATTTATTTTCAAGTCGAGCTTTTGAAATTATCTCCCTTCCAGCTGGCTGCCCTCGTTCTATCCAAGTGCAACCAGCTTTGGTACTGTGCATGATTGTGTTATTTTTAAATGCTCCCACTTGCTGTTTTTCTCCCCTGTGTGAGGTCTTGGGAGAAGTGCAGTGCAGCAGGAGCAGTTTTGAAAGTCTATTTCAAAGAAAAAGGACTGTAAAAGCCCAAGCATTTCTAAACCATTGGGTCTCTCACTTCTACAATGTCAGAACTTCTGCTTCAGGTACAAACTGCACATTGAATGGGAGCCTAAGTCCAGGATGGGGGAAGAGGCCATGACTGGGAGGGTGAAAAGGAGTAAGTGGCTACAACCTGGAGGCCAAGGATTGGAGAGAGGCAGCAACTCTCAGACTGGGGAGGGAGAAGCCTGAAACTTGGAGATTGCTTTACATAGGAATCAATTTCAAAATACATCTCATAACCAAAGAATACAGGTGCTCGAACTTGCTGACATAAAAGCAAAGCAACATTAAATCGGGATTTAATGTAGCTAAAAGGCAACAAGTAAGCTGCTGTTTGTGAGACAGCGAAGTAGGGCAGCTGAGAGCGGAATTCTGGGAGACATCACCGCAGTCCTCACTAAATGGGAGACCTCCGCAGCGCACCCTCCCTCATCCAATCACAGTGCAGCGAAGACATCACTGAGAGGCATTCTGGGAGATAGTACTGCAGTCACAACGATTGGTCTGAAAATCGCAGAGGGACTAGAATGAGGGATGATTGATTAAGAAATAGATGACGCATGTAAGACTGGAATGGCAATAGTCAAGGAGGACTTCAACATGCATATTGATTGGCCAAATCAGGTTGATAGAGGCAGTCTTGAAGAGGAATTCATAGAACTCATCCATGATAACTTTCTTGAACAACATGTTACTGAACCTACAAGGAAGCGTGTGCAAGCTTTGATTTGGTCCTCTGTTATGAGACAGGTAAAATTAATGATCTTGTAGTTAAGGATCCTCTCAGAGTGATCACCATATGATCAAATTTCAAATACAAATGGTGGGTGAAATAGTATTATCTAAAGCCAGGATGTTATGCTTAAACAAGGGAGACTATAATAGCATGAGGAAGGAGTTGGCTAAATTAGATTGGGTGCACAAGTTGTATGATGGAAGAGTTAAGGAACAGTGGAGGACTTTCAAAGAGATATTTTACAGTGCTCAAGGAAAGTATATTCCAATCAAAAACAATAATAGAAAGGGTAGGACGAGCCAGCCTTGGATAACCAGGGAAATAAAGGAAGGCATCAAATTAAAAGCTCAAGTTTGGAAAGTAGCCAAGAGTAGTGGGAAACAGGAAGATTGAGAAAACTTTAAAAAGCCATAAAGAACAGCAAAGCAAGCAAGAAAGAAAGGAAAGATAGATTATGAATGCAAACTAGCAAAGAATGTAAAAATAGGTTGGAAAAGTTTTTGTAAATGTATAAAATGGAGAAGAGTGAATAAAGTGGATGTAGGTCCCTTGCAGGATGAGAAAGGGGATTTAATAAAGGTTAATGCTGAAATGGTTGAGGCATTGAATAACTATTTTGTGTCAGTTTTCACAGTGGAAGATGTGTCTAACATGCCAAAGAATGACGCTAAGGATACGATGGGAGGTGAGGACCTCAATTCAATTGTTATCACTAAAGGGGTACTGTTGAGCAAACTTGATGGTCTAAAGGTAGATAAGTCCCCTGGTCCTATGGAATACATCTCAGGGTGCTGAAAAACATGGCGGAGGTTATAGTAGATGTGTCAGTGATAATTTACCAAAATTTGCTGGACTCTGGACAGGTCTCGGCGGACTGGAAGACAGTGAATATTATGTCGCTGTTTAAAAAAGGGTGTAGGCAAAAGGTAGGTAACTATAGGCCAGTTAGCTTAACATCTGTAGGTGGGAAAATGCTGGAAGCCATCATTAAAGAAGAAATAGTGAGACAACTGGATGGAAAGGGTTCCGTCAGGCAATCGCAGCACGGATTCAGGAAGGGAAGGTTGTGTTTGACAAACTTACTGGGGTTCTTTAAGGATGTAACAAGTGCAATGGGTGGTGGAAAACAGGTGCATGTTGTATACGTAGATTTCCAGAAAGTGTTCGATAAAGTGCTGCATAAAAGACTTATCCCTAAGATAAGAATGCTTAGAGTTGCAGGGAATGTACCAGCATGGATAGAGGACTGGTTAACCAATAGAAAGCAGAGAGTTGGGATAAATATGTGTTTCTGTAGTTGGAGATCAGTGGTGAGTGGGGTGTCGCAGGAGTCTGTGTTGCGCCTGCAACTGTTCATGATATATATAAGTGATTTGGAAGAGGGGACATATCCAAGTTTGCTGATGACACTAATTTGAGTGGAAAGGTAAACTGGGCAGGGGATGTGGAGTGTCTGCAGAGAGATTTAGATAGGTTAAGTCAGTGGGCAAGAGTCTGGCAGATGGAGTACAATGTTGGTAAATGTGGGATTATCTACTTTGCAATTAAAAGTAGTAGGTCAGAGTATTATTTAAATAGTGAAAGGTTGCAGCATGCTGTTGTGCAGAGGGACTTAGGAGTGCTCAGACATGAATTGCTAAAAGTTGATTTACAGGTGCAACAGGTAATCAGGAATGCAAACGGAATATTGGCTTTCATTGTAGAGGGATTGAATTTAAGAGCAGGAAGGTTCTGCTGCAATTGTACAAGGTGTTGATGAGGTCACGCCTGGAGTATTGTGTGCAGTTGTGGTCTCCTTATGTGAGGAGGGATATATTGGCTTTGGAGGCAGTGCAGAGGAAGTTCACCAGGTTGATTCTGGAGATGAGGGAGTTACCCAATGAGGCAAGGTTGAACTGTCTGGTACTATACTCACTAAAATTAGAAGAATGAGAGGGGATCTTATAGAAACATGTAAAATTATGAAAGGGACAGATAAGATAGAGGCAGGCAAGTTGTTTCCACTGGTGGGTGAAACCAGGATTGCGGGGCGTGGCCTCAAGATTAGAGAAAGTAAATTTAGGACAGATGAGGAGCAACTGGTTTTTCCAGAAAGTATTGTTCTGAGGAATTCTCCGCCCAAGGAAGCATTAGAGGCAGCTTCATTAAATATATTATCGAGGTTTACAAAATTATGAGGGACATGAAAAGGATAAATAGACAAAGTCTTTTCCCTGTGGTCGGGGAATCCAGAACTAGAGGGCATAGGTTTAGGGTGAGAGGGGAAAGATATAAAAGAGACCTAAGGGGCGACTTTTTCATGCAGAGGGTGGTACGTATATGGAATGAGCTGCCAGAGGAACTAGTGGAGGCTGGTACAATTGCAACGTTTAAGAGGCATTTGGATGGGTATATGAATAGGAAGGATTTGGAGGGATATGGGCCGGGTGCTGGCAGGTGGGACTAGATTGGGTTGGGATATCTGGTCGACATGGACGCTTTGGACCAAAGGATCTGTTTCCATGCTGTACATCTCTATGACTCTATTCAAGATGCAGTTGGATGGGTGTTTGCATGGTATAGAAATTGAGGGTTATTGGGATAATGCAGGTAAGGAGGAGACGATGGATAGATCAGCCATGATCTTAATGAATGGCAGAGCTACTCCTGCTTCTGTGAACGTAATTGGTACTTAGGACTTCAGTCCTAGACTATGATGGCCACCCTCAGACAACACTTATCATTATGCTTGAGCAAAATCTTGATAACCCTGTAATTTGCCACTGCTTTTTGTGGCTTCAGGAGCAGTTCAGGTAGCCTTGGTTGTGACATACTGAAAACAAGAAATGCTGGAGATCACTTAGTCAGGCAGTATCCGTGGAGAAAGAGCAAGCTAACATTTGAGTATATGACTCTTGTCAGAGCTGGTGTGAAGTGTGGAAGGGCCAACATTTATGCAATACTTGTTGTGGGGGAGGTGGTGGCATGCTGGGGGAGAAAGGGTGTTGATAGAGCAGATTAACTGATTGGAATGTGAGATTGGCAGAACAGCGTGTCTAATTGCCATACTGGAAAGAACAGACAGTCTCACTGGGGTGGGGGAGGAGAGACAGAGGACACGGTAACAGCATTTAACAAGTAAAGCTAAAAGAAAGGAAAGGAATGGGAGTGGGTTCACAATCTGAAGGTGTTGAACACAGCATTAAGTCCAGAATGGTGATTGTGATGTACTTGTTCTTGAGTTGTTGTACCTCTGCCCTTCTGTAAAGTGTTTAAATCAAGCCTAGTGGGTTTGCAAGGGATGCCCGATGGCTTGATTGAAATATTTAACTTTTTTTTTATTCATTCATGGGATGTGGTGAGGCCAGTGTTTGTTGACTGACCCTAACTGCCAAGACAGCACTTACAAGTCAACCACACTGCTGTGGGTCTGGGGTCACATGTCGGTCAAAACAGATAAGGATTGCTAAATGCTTTCCCTAAAGTACATTACTTAGTCATATTGGTCTTATGTCACAAAAACAGAAATTGCTAGAAACGCTCAGCAGTTCTGGCAGCATCTATGGAGGGAAATCAGAGTTAACGTTTTTGATCCAGTGATCCTTCCTCAGAATACCGGACCCAAAATGTTGCCAGACCTTTTCCAGCATTTTGTTTCTGATTTACAGCATCCACAGTTCTTTTGATTTTTGTTAGGTTTTATGACAATTGACCATGGTTATATGGTCACCATCGGGCTAACTTTTTTTTTCCGATTCCAATTTCACTATCTGCCATGGTGGACTTCAAGCTGATGTCTCCAGAGCATTGGTTTGGATTTCTGAATTACTTGTCCAGTGATGGTATCACTATGCTACCTCTCTCCTATCTACTGTTTAAAGGTACTTTTATCAGATAGAGATGTGTGGCATTGCTTGAATTGCATTTCCCATGTAAGCACTCCAAGGTTTTTGAGTGCTATGTGAACAGAATTGGATATTGATTCAGAGATGGATTTTAACAGGGCCCTGAAATAAGGAGAGGGAGATGAAGTGGTTTATGTATGGCATTCCAGGCTGCTTAACCCAGGCACTTTAAGCCATAACTCTCAATAATGGGGTCACAATGTGACAGTAATGAAAAGTTTGGTTTCAGGTGAGTTTGGTTGAGATGATTAAAGAAGGTGGTTAAAGAAGGAAATAGCTATGCAGCTATTTGAAAACTTAGCTGAGAATTTTAGATGCAGATTAAACTGAGACAGGAACAAAAATATGTCAGTGAACACTGGGATACTGGTTGAGCAGAACATGATGCAAGATACAGTAGAGTTAAGTGTGCTGACATTTACAGTTGGTGCTAAATAGGAGGCCAATCAGGATAGCATTGAAATAGTCCAATACCAAAACTGTCCAGTTTCCTTCCATTACTGGACTTTGATCATGAGTACCAAATGTAAGCTGTTTGTGCTGAGACCATGTGAAGGCCAAAGAAATTTACAATCCAAGCAGAATTACTTGTTGATATAAGTGTAGAAGTTGATATCCATCACACAGCTCATCAATCTTTAGTAATTTGATTTTAAACGTTTATTAAAGCTGTGGAATGGTTATAGTACAAAATGAGGTCATTTCACCTTTTGTTTGTGCTGCCTGTCTGCCAGAGCAGCTTTGTTTCTTCTACTTCCTGACTTTGTCATATAGTCATACAGCATGGAAACAGGCCTTCAGTGCAACCAGTCCGTGCTGAACATAGACTCAAACTAAACTAGTCCCATCTGCCTGCTCTGAGCCATATCCCTCCAAACCTTTCCTATTCATGTATCTATCCAAATGTCTTTTAAATGTTGTAATTGTACCCAAGTCCACTTCCTCAGGGAGTTCATTGCACACACAAACCCTCACACCCCCATGTGTAAAAACAAATCTGCCTCATCTTTTTTTAAATCTCTTTCCTCTAAGCTTAAAAATATATACCCCCAAGTCTTGAGAACCCCCATCTTAGGGAAAAGACAACTATGATTATCTCTATCTATACCCCTCATAATTTTATAAACTATTATCGGGTTGCCTCTCGACCTCCTACACTCCAATGAAAAAAGTCCCAGCCTTTCTTCATAATTTAAACCCTCCATACCCTGCAACATCCTGGTAAATCTCTTCTGTACCTTCTCCAGTTAATAATATCCTTCCTATAACTTGGCGACCAGAGCTGGACACAGTTGTCCTTGTAAGACAGCTTTTTTTTCTTCAGATAATTATCCAACTCACTTTTGAAAGGCACAGTTGAATCTGCCTCTGTCAAACTCTTAAGTCCATTCCAGACCCTATGCACTCAATGCTTGAAATTATTTTGTCTCATGATGTCCTTGCTTCTTTGGACAATTATTTTAGTCCATGTTCTCTGATTTTTTACTCTTCTGTGAACAGAAACAGTTTTACCCTGTCTACTCTATCCCAAACCCCTTGTGCAAATTTTCTGACCAAGTTGTATTGCCCTCGTCATCCAGATATGTTGATTCTAACCGAGAATGTGAATATTTGAAAGATTAGATGAAATTGTATTTCTTTCTCTGGAGCCAAGATGTTGTGTTTTGGTGTGCAGTTTTTTTTTGCTGAGTTTCCCTGTTATTAATTAGGCTTTATTATGACTTATTTATTAGTTAGTCACTACTGATTAGGAGAGATTGAGGATCAATTGGCTCAAATTGCCTTTGGTAAGTTTTGTCAGGAGTGCATGATAACTGTTTTGAGGATCCTTTCCAGCTGTGAAACAAAGCCTTAACCAGAATGAGCACCTTAAGTGTTTTCAGTTGTGCAAGGGCACTTTCTAAGTGCCATCTGCCACCACAAGTGGTACACCGGTATGTATTTCACTAAAGCAATTGTGGCAATCATACACATTATTCAAATGTTCAGTACACAATCCCAAGGTCAGACTGTTCCTGACCATTTTTGCCACTTAAATGAAAAGCCCCATCTCTTGGGTTATTTAGGAATTACTTGAATTTCAATATCAAGTGGGAATCCAAGTTGGTGATTTGAATATTTATTCCTGAAGTGGTGGGGTGCCAAACAAGTCTTTCATTCAAATCAGTTACGTAAAATGCAGTCACAGTATTGCATAACCGGTTCACTTGTGAGACAATAAGCTGGCAATGTTATGATGTGATGTGATTTGCATTGAGTTAAATGTGCAAACTGCTTTTCAATAGTGGAAATGTTTTTTGATTGTCTTGTGTTGCTTGTTTTGTTTGTACAGGTTTTAGACAACATGTAGGTTCAAAATAATATGAATACTGGCAAATGATCAAAGTTTGTGAGAAGATTTGTAGCTCGGGTGCTTGTTGTTGTGGTTCTGTTCGCCGAGCTGGGAATTTGTGTTGCAGACATTTCGTCCCCTGTTAAGTGACATCCTCAGTGCTTGGGAGCCTCCTGTGAAGCACTTCTGTGATTTTCCTCCGGAGGAAACATCATAGAAGCGCTTCACAGGAGGCTCCCAAGCACTGAGGATGTCACCTAACAGGGGACGAAACGTCTGCAACACAAATTCCCAGCTCGGTGAACAGAACCACAACAATTGGCAAATGATCTTTACCACTTAATCCATATTGGGGTTTGAACTTTATACTATATTCATTCATAGCTTAATTCAAGAACTGAAAGTTATATATCCACATTTGATACCAAATGAGAAGGGATAATAAGTTGGTTGGATAGGAGAAGAAAATTACAAAGTTTCAGATCACACATTTTAAATCTGAGAAGACAACTTTATCTAGTTTCTTCATGTTGAGAGACTACAGAAGAACAAAATAACTTTTGTTTCATGTAGACGTCATCACTAAAAGTTAGTCTGCAGGTTTTTAAGTCATCAAGAGTGCTGCAGAACATCAAGCATTGGAGGCTCAAGTTTCTCATCTTGCATTTTTTTCATCTTCCACTTTTCTTCCGTATCTCCTTGTTGTCAGCTGTCTTCCAGTTTCTCACCATTCTTAGTCTGACTGACCATGACTGAGATTTTTGATTTAACGGAATCAAAGTTTCCAGTTCGCTTGAGAAAACATTATTATTCCAGCTATGATATTGGCTGTTGAATATAAATGAGTTGAGATGTCTGCTTCAAAATAAAGATAATATTTTTTGATAGTTGTGCTGACACTTCAGATTATTTAGCAATGGTTGTTAAAGTGCCTTTATTTCTCTGACATTGAAGTGACCTTTGTTTTCATGAGTTGGCTTCTGTTTAATGTACCAAGATCCCTAGCTGACTCAGCAGACAGCTGATTCCTATTTTAATGTGTGACAGTGATGCCTGCACTTAACCCATATGCCTCACATGAGATGTGTGCTGAAGATTTGTGTTCTAATCTACAACAGATTATTTCCTGCTGTTCTGAAATGTCTTCACAATGTAGATACTTGTGTTAACATTATGAGTTAAAGCATCCAAATTGTACACTTTTGGTTTGTGCTACAAATGTATATTTTAGCAAGAAAGCAGCACTAATCTCATTGCTATTTAAAAACGGTCTTAAAATTATTTGCTGGGTGTAACAATACATCTTAAAAGTTTTAAGTAATTCAGTTTTTTTTATTATTGACACATGGGACATGGGCGTCACTGGCTGGCTAACATTTATTGCCCATTCCAATTTGCCCTTCAAAGTGCTGCCTTGAACTGCTGTAGCCCATGTGCTGTAGGTTGACCCACAATGCCCCTAAGAAGTGAATTCCAGGAATTTGACCCTGCGACAGTGAAGGAATGGTGATATATTCCCAAGACAGAATAGTGAGCGACTTGGAGGGGTACTCGCAAGTGTTGGTGTTTTCATGTATCTCCAACCTTGGCCTTCTAGATGGAAGCGATTGTGGGTTTGGAAGGTGCTGTCTAAGGATCTTTGAATTTCTGCTCTGTATCTTGTAGATAGTACACACTGCCGCTACTGAGTATCAGTAGTAGAGGGATTCTTGTGCATTTGGTACCAGTCAAATGTGCTGCTTTGTCCTGGATGATTTCGAGCCTCTTGAGTGTTGTTGAAACTGCAGGGAGTAAGACATAAGACATACAAACAGAAATTTGGCCATTTAATTCATCAAGTCTACTCTAACATTCGATCATGGCTGATTTTTCAACCCCATTTTCCTGCTTTCTCCCTGTAACCTTTGATCCCCTTGGCAATCGGGAATTTATCTATCTCTGTTTTAAATATATTCAATGCGCTGGCCTTCACAGCCTTTTATGGACCTGAGGGGACAGACTTGGAGTAAAAGCAATGAATTCCACAGATTCACCACTCTCTGGTTAAAGAAGATTTTCCTTATCTCCATTCTAAAGTGTCTTCCCTTTACTCTAAGTCTGTCCCCTCAGGTCCTCTTCTCTTCTGCCAATGGAAACATCTCCTCAACGACCAATCTGTCCAGGCCACTCAGTGTTCTGTAAGATTCCCCTCATCCTTCTAAACCCCAGCATGTATAGTCCGAGTCTTTTCATTCTTTTAAGTTTTTCATTCGTGGGATCATTCTTGTGAACCTCCTCTGGATCGGGTCCAGGGCCGGTGCATCCTTTCTGAGGTATGGGGCTCACATTACTCCCATTACTCCAAATGTGGTATGACCAGAACTTAATAAAGCCTCAGAAGTACATCCCTGCTTTTACATTCTAGTCCTCTTGAGATGAGTGACAGTATTGTATTTACCTTCCTAACTACTGACTCAACCTACAAGTTTACCTTGAGAGAAACTTGGTCTAGGACTCCCAAGTGCCTTTGCACTTCAAAGTCCGTGCCTCTGTTCTTCGTACCAGAGTGCATGACCTCACACTTTTCCACTTTGTATTTCATCTGCCACTTCTTTGTGTTATGACACGATGGTGAACCCTTCGATTAATTAAACCAAACACCCAGAAAAGCCCACCTCACCTCATAATCTGTAAAATATGAGTGACAGAAAATTCCCAAGTTCCACCACTTAAAGAAAAGAATATTAATTTATTCTTCAACTCTAAAAGTGAAAATTAAACAACAGCTGTTCAGAACTCTAAGTCTCCCTTTCTCTTAGCTGCTTATTATCTGCCTTGAACTCTACAATAATATACTGTTCCAATAAAACACTTAGAAAAATTACGTCAACTTGCTGTCAAAACCATATAGTGGCTGTCATCACTGGTGTCTTTCTTCTTCTGGCTGAAGATCTCCCTGGGTTGTTGTCTTTCTTTGATTGCAAATATGTCTCATATGAAAAGGTACCTTTGATAGAGTGTTTCAAATGGCAGTTGCTCTGTCTGACTTTCAAACTGCCTGCCTTTTCTATGCGGTCAACATCGGATCATCTCATTGGTTCGATATTGGCAAAATATTAAATTCAAACTCAATTGGGTTTTAGTATCCTGGGCCATAATTTAAACTGGTTGTTGTCAAAACAGCAATTAACTCAGGTATCCATTTCACAACCAAATGTTACATATTTTCAATTTTCCAGTACACTCAAAGTGCAAGCTAGTCATATGACAGGTGTTTGTAAGTTCTCTGTGCAAAGCAATGTTCACTCTCTCTTAAAGATACAGTATACGCCCTCAACTTTGTAACATTTTCCCACTCTTCTGACCTGTCTAAATCTTTCTGCCTGCTCAATACTACCTGCGTCTCCACCTATCTTTGTATCATCTGCAAACATGGTTAAAATGCTGAGTTCCTTCATCTAGATCGTTAATGTATAAAGCAAAAAGTTGTGGACCCAATATGACCTTTGTAGAGCACCACTAGTAATCGGCTTCCTTCTTAAGAATGACCCTTTTATCCCAGCTCTCTGCCTTCTGCCAGACAACCAATCTTCTATTTGTGATAGTACCTTGACTCTGATATCATGGGCCCTTCTCTTACTCAGCAGCTTCCTGCATGGCATCTTATAAAAGGCCTTCTGGAAGTCCAGATAGATAACATCCATTGGCTCTCCTTGGTCTAACCTGCTCATTACCTCAAAGAATTCCAACAGATTTGTCAGGCATGACCTCCCCTTGATGAAACCATGACTTTGCCCTATTTTACCATGTACTTGCACATATTCAGAAATTTCATCCTTCACAATGGACTCCAAAATATTACGAGCAACTGAGGTCAGGATAATTGGCTTATAACTTCCTGTCTTTGCCTTACTCCCTTCTTATTTCGTCAGGAGATGAGTTACTCACTGCAGTCTCTAGCCTCTGACCTGCTGTGGTAGTCAGTATTCATGTGGAAAGCCCAGTTGAATTTCTAGTCAATGCTAACCCTCAGGGTGTTGATATTGGGGAATTTGGTAATGATAACACCATTGAAAGTCATGGGGCCGTGGTTAGATTGTCTGTTATTGGAGATGAGAGTGTGGTGCTGGAAAAGCATAGCAGGTCAGGCAGCATTAGAGAAGCAGGAAAATCGACATTTCGGTCAAAAATCCTTCATCGGGAATAAGCCTCAGGATTGGAGAGATAAATGGAAGGGGGTGGGTCTAGGGGAAGTTAGCTGAGGGTGCATTGGAGTGTTATTGGAGATGGTCTTTGCCTGATTTTTGTGTGGTGCAAATGTTACTTGCCACTTATCAGCCCAAACCTGGATATTGTCCAGACATTGTTACATTTGAACATGGACTGCTTCAGTATCTGAGGAGTCATGAATAGTGCTGAACATTGGGCAGTCACTAGCAAACATCCCCCACTTCTGACCTTTTGATGGAGGAAAGGTCATTGAAGTAGCTGAAGATGGTTGGGTCTCTGATACTATCCTGAGAAACTTCTGGAGCAGAGATGACTGTCCTCCAACAACCACAGCTGTCCTCCTATGTTTCAGGTATGACTCCAATCAGCTGAGAGTTTGCCCCGATACCCATTCATTCCAGTTTTGCTTGAGCTCCTTGATGCCATGCCTGGCCAAGTGCGGTCTTGATGTCATGGGCTGTCACTAACGCTCGCATATATGTTGCAATCTTTGTTAAGATAAGACACATGAAAATTTCAAATTTCTCTTTAAAGCTAACAAATCTGAAATACTTCAGTTGACTGCACGGCTGGTTTTTAGTGCATAGTGATGCCAACAGTGTGCGTTAAATTCCTGCAATGACTGAGGATATAAGGAAGGACTCTCCTCATTCTCTTCCCTCTCCTGAGGTGTGGTGAACCTCGGGTTAAACCACTCACCAATCTCTCATTAATGCGAGAGCTGCTTCATGGTCCGGGAGGATGGCAACTTTAATTTTTCATAGGGAAGAATGTAACTTAATCTGAAAATGGTTTCTCTCTCCTCTTTCCATGTAAATACAGTAGCTTTGTATAAAAATAGAAATGTTAGTTATTTATCCTTGATCCCATTTCCTTCAGTCTTAGAAATGAAGAGGTGGATTATGATACACTGTTTACAACTCGCTACCTATGAAATCCTTCTGGGACACTGGGAGATTTAGGATCTACTCATGAATTACTCAAAGGCTGTGATCATTATCTCAATGTAAAAAGCCTTGCACTTTCAGTTCAGCGATTCTGCCTTTCATTTCCAAGGCTCATTGCCAGGCAGGTTACTGAACAGATCACACAATCCCCTCATGTAATCCAAATTTAAAGTCCAGTTCCAAAATGTGGTAATTTTACAAACCTCTTAATTGTAACTCTAAAAGTGGGGATAAGTATTTTCGTAAGCTGAAAGTATGTAACATATAAACAGAAGAGTATATATACTCTGGAAGAGACTCTGAACAATTTGTAAGCTTTATTAAATCAACACTCATTCTTTGCGATATGAGATGGCTAGGAGTTCTCAGTTTAAGTCTATCTGAATTGCATTTGAGATAATACTCTTAGTTTTAGGTGAGTATGATACAGAATTGGGTGTACGATAGTGGCTTTTCCAAACTTGCCAACAGTAAAAGTGCTGGCTGGTTTCTGACATTCTACTCTGTGTAAATTGGAGACCTACCAAATGTCTGCTGCCTCTGTCTTAACGTCTGCAAGTGTCATTCATGCATCATCTTCATGTTCAGTGATCAACATGGGCTCCCAGTTTTAAATTCTTGTTTCAAATCTGTCCATGACCTGTCCACTTCCTAACTATCTAATTTCCTTAAACAAACAACACATATGTTATTCATATCCCTTTAATTCTGGTCTCTTGGGTATTTTGTATTTCAATTTACCCACCATTGTAGCTGTATCTTCAGGTATAAGAGAGAGGGTGGTGGTGGAGGGTTGCTTTTCAGACTGGAGGCCTGTGAGCAGCAGAGTGCCGCAAGGATCGGTGCTGGGTCCACTACTTTTTGTCATTTATATAAATGATTTGGATGTGAGCATAAGAGGTATAATTAGTAAGTTTGCACAAAATGCACCAAAATTGGAGGTGTAGTGGACAGTCAAGAAGGTTACCTCAGATTACAATTGAATTGTGAAAGATGGGCAGTGGGCTGAGGAGAGGCAGATGGAGTTTAATTTAGATAATTGTGAGGTGCTGCATTTTGGGAAAGCAAATCTTAGCAGGTCTTATACACTTAATGGTAAGCTGCTAGGGAGTGTTGCTGAACAAAGAGACCTTGGAGTGCAGGTTCATAGCTTCTTGAAAGTGGAGTCGTAGGTAGATAGGATAATGAAGAAGGTGTTTGATATGCTTTCCTTTATTGGTCAGAGCATTGAGTACAGGAGTTGAGAGGTCATGTTGTGGCTGTACAGGACATTGATTATGCCACAGTTGGAATATTGCGTGCAATTCTGGTCTCCTTCTTATCAGAAGGATGTTGTGAAACTTGAAAGGGTTCAGAAAAGATTTACAAGGATGTTTCTAGGGTTGGGGGATTTGAGCTATAAGGATAGGTTGAATAGGCTGGGGCTGTTTTCCCTAGAGCGTCGGAGACTGAGGGGCAACCTTGTAGAGGTTTATAACATCATGAGGGGCATGGATAGGATAAATAGACAATGTCTTCTCTCTGGGGTGGTGGAGTCTAGAACTAGAGGGCATAGGTTTAGGGTGAGAGGGGAAAGATATAAAAGAGACCTAAGGGGCAACTTTTTCACTCAGAGGGTGGTGCTTGTATGGAATGAGCTACCAGAGGAAGTAGTGGAGGCTGGTACAATTGCAACATTTAAAAGGCATCAGGATGGGTATATGAATAGGAAGTGTTTGGAGGGATATGGGTCGGGTGCTGGCAGGTGGGAGTAGACTAGACTAGATTTAAACCTGCTGTTTCCAGATCTCCTCTCTTGTTTTGGGAGTAAAAGCAATTTTTTCAACCGAGTACTGAATATTAGACTATTAAGCTAGGTGGAATTCAAAATAATGAAAACTAGTATCATGTTTTTTAGATTCCCTACAGTGTGGAACAGGCCCTTCGGCCCAACCAGTCACACTGACCCTCTGAAGAGTAACCCACCCAGACCCATTTCCCTCTGACTAATGCCCCTAACACTATGGGCAATTTAGCATGGCCAGTTCACCTGACCTGCACATCTTTGGACTGTGGGAGGAAGCCGGAGAACCTGGAGGAAACCCACACAGACATTGGGAGAATGTGCAAACTCAACACAGTCACCCAAGACTGGAATCAAACCTGGGACCCTGGTGCTGTGAGGCAGCAGTGCAAACCACTAAGCCACCGTGCCGTGTTGTTGAATTACCTTTGGAAAATGAGCGCAGTCAGAGTAAAGCAAAAGTGTGTCTGCAGGAATGAATTTTTTTGCAGTGTGTGCTGCGTAATTTTTAATTTCTGTTATTACTAGTCTAACTGGTCCAAAGGTGTATATGATAAAATACTGAAAAATCAGCTGGCTGCTATTCGATTTATTTATGATTAATAAATTCGACAAAATATCGGAAGCTAACAATTAAAGACATTTTAGAAATATACACATATTAAGTTTTCTATTAATAATTAGTATAAGCTGTATTGCATTAAGGTATTGAGTAAATCAAACAAACTCAATATGAAAGTTTGCAGATAAAACATTTTTTATGTTTACAGAATCTAAGCCAATTTAAACAAAAATATCCTTGTGTTAATGCTGGGATTTTATAAAGTTTAATGTAGTAACCCACAATCCTCTTCAATCAACGCAATGGTATTGAGACACTAGTTTCATTATATTTTGCTTAAATTGATAATATGTATGTTTTCTTATCCCTTTCTGAGCATATTTTGCACATTAGAGATGGCTTTATGAAAAGGCTAAATTAACTTAGGTATTTAATTTTTGGTAAGTCATTTTTACAACAGATGGAATAATGTTTCAAAGTTGGACCTATGATAGAGTAGTACAGATGGGAAGCCATTATTTGGAAATTTGTCATTTTCAGGAAGAATATGTGTAAATCATGATGATACAATGACAGAAAAGTAGGAAAGATAGATGGTGAGGCAGATGGTAAGGATATCTCCAGAGGTACATAGATAGATTAAGCAAGTGGGCAACAATTTGGCAGATGGAATATAATATGGGAAAATGTGAGGTTATGCACTTTGGCAAGAAGAATAGAAGAGTTGAATATTTAAATGGGGAAAGAATGCAGAAAACTACAGCACAGAGGGATTTGGGAATAAAGAAAGGGGCACTCTTAGGAGTGTAATGTAGGCTCCCAAACAGTTAGCAGGCAATTGAGCAGATCTGCAGTCAATTCAATGAGGCATTAAAAAGAATAAAAGGATAATTATATTATGGGATTTTAACTATTCTAACATTAATTTGGATAACCATAGTGTAAACGAGAGGGCATAGGTTTAATGTGAGAGGGGAGAGATTTAAAAGGGACCTGAGGAGCAACCATTTCACGCAGAGTGTGGTGTGTGTATGGAGAGATAACAGAGGAAGTGGTGGAGGTTGGTACAATTACAACATTTACAAAGGCATCAGGATGGATATATGAATGGGAAGAGCTTAGATGGCTATGGGCCAAATGCTGGCAAATGGGATTAGGTCAGATTGGGCCAAAGAGTCTGTTTCTGTGCTGTATGACGCTATGACTCTGTTTCAAGCCTCTCAACAGGCTCAAGTGAAGGCCAGTTGCAAACTGGTCACCCGTCCACTTCAAACACTACCTGCTCGCTTGTTGTAGGGGGATGTTTCACACAAAAAACTCTTTTAGTTTGAAGAAAATGGTTATTAATTAACTGTTTTGTATTCTCTCCTTCAATGAAAATAGGCTGTGCATCTCTCATCATCCTCGTGATAGTTTATCATCCTCGGTGTTCTCTTTGTAAATGCAACTATAATACATTTTATAATACAATGCACATTATGTACATTGTACTATTGTCTGTTTTTAATTTTGTACAGTTTGTTGGATATTAGTCAAAAATAGGAATCTATGATTTTTTTTACTCAAATACCTTAATTCTGATACTGATTAGAACTTTCTAACTGCATAGGTAACTAATTCAGCGCTAACCAGAGATTTCTTAGTTAATGAGCTGTTCGGTGGATAAACTTAATGAATTATGTAGTGAGTGAAGTTGAAGAGACTTTTTTCTTCTTCTACTTAGGCTTACTGAGTTATACTTTTTCATAAATTGGAAAAGGTTGAGTAGTTGAAATTGCATGTTAGAATTTTCTCTGAAATGGAATGTAAAGAAGAAAATGATGACTGAATGAATACTTTTAACTGATTTTCTTTTATTTTAGTGCCATGCGTGTGTTACTTTCCAAGCTCCCAAGGCCATGGATTGTGGATGAGAAAAAGGATGATGGATATACTGCTCTGCATTTAGCAGCACTTAACAATCATGTTGAAGTGGCAGAATTACTGGTACATCAGGTAAGACCTTGCCTTGGAGTTTATATTCGGAAATGTTTGTTTCACAATGCAAAAAAGCTGCTGCAATTCAATGAGGACAATTTATACCTGCAGATTCACTAATCTCATGATGTGTTAATCCTAAATTACTTACTTTAACCTTGTATAGCTTAGAGCTCTAAATTTTGGAACAAGTGGGTTCGAAAACAGATGAGAGCAGCATGGCCTCACAAAAGAAGGAAATGCTAATCTGTTGAGATATTTCAAATTATTGTGACTGCTGCTATTTTGTCAGTTGTAGGTGGTTGTACCATTGGTAGTTAGAGTCTGGGAGAGGTACTTGAAATGTGGAGGCTGAAGGTGGGTTGATAATGAAGGACTTGCAGGAGTGATGTGAAGGTTTTATTGTAGATTTTTTGCTCGAAATTCTGGTCTACGAGAAGCTGAATGTTTTTTACGTCTATTTGTCACCAAATGGATTTTTTTGAAATGTAACCTGTTTTATTTTTCTAATGACCCTTTTCAGAGATGTTATTGTGCACCTCAGGAACAGGCGGGAACTGAACCTGGGCATACCAGTCCAGGAGTAAGGGTACAAGAAGGCCCAAGAAGTTGCTTTGTCTTCTGGTCATGCAGTAATTTCACCCGAGTCTCCTTATTCCTAAGGCTGCTCTTCCAATAATGAACTCTTCACTGCTGTTAGATAATTGGTATGATCCATCAGTCAGGACACAATGTTTAAGTATTTGATGCACTTTTGTTTTAGGGCAATGCTAACCTGGATATCCAAAATGTAAACCAGCAAACTGCATTGCATCTCGCTGTTGAGCGTCAACACACTCAAATTGTTCGGGTAAGAAAATCTGTTCAAATGCAAAATAATCTGTGTAAAATGTGATGTGCGGATAATTAGTTGATTGTTGAGGAAAATGATTTTTTGTAGTTTTTTTGTAGAAAAAATATATCTTTGAATGCTCAGTGCCCCATTCTGCAACAATAAAATTTATACAAATTTTTATTTGGATAACTGTTTAATATATTGTGACAATTTCTTTGTTCAGTTAGAATATGACTGAACACATACAAAGTTTCCACTCAACTCTTGATTAAGAGGGCTAATAATCGTCCAATTTGGAGTTTAGACAAAATGGCATTGTAAAACCAATTGCTCTGTGAGGGAAGATAATAACCACTAGAATTTCATTTTTTGTTAAAAAGCTACTAGTTCGTGCTGGTGCAAAATTGGACATCCAGGATAAAGATGGTGATACACCTCTCCACGAAGCCCTGAGACATCATACCTTATGTCAGCTCCGTCAACTGCAGGATATGCAGGATGTGGGAAAAGTTGATAGTGGCTGGGAGCCCTCCAAGAACACAGTAAGAATATTTTACTCCTTAATTGTTAGTTTTGTGGCGTACTATGTACATCTCAACATTTTTGCATAATATTTATATAAATGGCTGTTTTGCATTTACAGTACTTGAAAGTGATGTTGTCGCAGTCAATTGGGACTATTGGGCTGTTGTCTTGTTATAGAGACAATTGATGGTAGCTTATCTACATGAGGCAAGGGAGAGGTTGAGGAGTGTCTTCATGGTAACCTCAACCAGTGCAGGAATTGCATAAGCGTGCCCTGAACTTCCTGTTGCTTGCCATTCCAACATTTCCATCCTGGGCGTCTGCAATGTTTCAAAATGCTTAGCACAGGCTGCAGGAATAGTACTTCATTTTCTTACAAACTTTACATTCCTCTAGCCACAATATTGAGTTCAACAAGTTCAGTGCATAACTTCTGTTCTCTGGGGCAGCACAGTGGCTCAGTGGTTAGCACTGCTGCCTCACAGGTTAGATTCCAACCTTGGGTGACTGTCTGTGTGGAGTTTGCACATTCTCCTCATGTCTGCGTGGGTTTCCTCCGGGTGCTCCGGTTGCCTCCCACAGTCGAAGGATGTGCAGGTCAGGTGAATTGGCCATGCTAAATTGCCCATAGTGTTAGGTGCATTAGTCAGAGGGAAATGGGTCTGGGTTACTGTTCGGAGGGTCAGTATGGACTTGTTGGGCTGAAGGGTCTGTTTCCACACTGTAGGGAATCTAATATTGACAGCAACCATTATACCTAAGCTGCACTGTTCTGCCACAGCCTGTCCAATAGCCTGAGTTCTGTAATCAACATGCCAGGGCAGTTCCTTTATTGACTTCTGATACTGTAAGTCACTACTGCACATAATATTTGGAGGTCCATGCAGTGGGAAAAATGATCTTATTGGGAGCCCTGCTTGTAAATCCCTATCACCACCACCCAAAAACAAGTGTATTGCTGGCTTTTCTCTCAGCAAAGGTGACCATTTTTCTCCTATTCACACTGATCATTTATACATCATCAGAAATCACTCGCTAACAAGGATGAATGTCCATCAAGGAAATCTGCATTACTGATCATCAGTTCTGAGGGTTCTTACATGATTGATGAGCTTGATTCTAGAGCTTCATCTCTGACCACACATTTGGCAAATGTTTTCAGGAGATGGAATTGAACCTTGACGTTGAAATCAGTGGCATTCCTTTCTCCAGATACTTTGCCGTATTTCCTTTTGCCAACTGGTTAAAGAATTGTGTCCTTTCTTACAGCTTCATTCAAGTTGGTTTCTTCTGAGAGTCTCCCACATATTGATGTCTGTGTTGCATTTCTTGAGGGAATCCTTCAGGAAGTCATTGAAATGCTTCCTTTGTCATCCTCTTGCCTTTCTTAAGCTGGACGAAGGAGATTTGCTGTTGAAGTCAAAACTCAGGCACCCTAAGCAGGTGGCCACCCAGCGGAGCTAGTTTCAGATGATCATGGTCTCAGTGCTGGTGTTGTGTCAAGGTAACTAATGTTAGGATGCCTGTTCTCCCAGCTGGTGGAGGCAGTCAGACTCAAATAATGTTGATGATGTTTCTCGAAGACTTGAAGTGGTGTTAATATGTAATCCAAGTTTTGGAGCCGTATGAATTGGCATGGATGTCATGGTCATTGAAGATGCTCATCCTTAGGCATCCAAAGACAGCTTTTGCAGATTGGAGATAATGTTGAAACCCCGTATCGATGTCAGTCTTAATTTAGATGTAGCTTTCCAGATGATAGAAATGTTTGGGAGGCTTTCTCCATTGCTCTTAATGGAGGGATGGACCAGACTGTGACCTGAGAGGTTAGTGAGGAATTGAGTCGTCTTGAGGTTGAGGCTGAGACCAGTTTTTCATTATGCTTTTGCGAATGCATTAAGCGAGGCTTCAAGATTCTCTTCCAAGAGAGCAGAGGTGCCATCCATGTACTGAAATTCCCCAAGTGAGGTCGTTGTTTTCTTCTTGGATTTCAACCGGTTGATGTTGAAAGATTTTCCATAGATCCTGTCCACACCACTAAGGAGCTTGTTCTTGACAAGGTGAAGGGTGATGATGATGAAAATGGAGAAAAGAATGGAGGCAGTGTTACATCCCTGCTTGACTGCTGTCTTGATCTCAAAGGATTCTGTCATATTACCATCGGTGAGAACTGTCGCCAAAATCTTGTCAAGGAGGAGACAGGATGTTGATGAATTTCTCTGACAGCAGGCATTTGACAGGTTTTCCATAGCGCTCGAAGATTGACTTAGTCAAAAAGCCTTGGTTAGATGGATGAAGGTAATATAGAGTGGTTGATGTTTCCCTGGCATATCTCTTGGAGTTGCCAAGCAGTGAAGATCAGGTTTGGTCAGAAACCACACTGGCTTTCAGGAAGGATTTCGTCAGAGACTGGCAGAAGGTGCCTAACAAAGATTCGGTAACTACCTTCCTGGTGTTGAAGTGTAGGGAGATTCCTCAGTAGTTCCCGTAGCTCACTTTTTCTCCTTTCTTGAAGACGACAACAGCAGAATCCCTGGGAGCAGCAGGGATTTCTTTTTTGCCCCAGATCTTCAGGAACAGTTGATGGAGATGATGTGTATGCTCTGCTCCTCCAAGTTTGAAAATCTGCATTGGACCCCAGTCTACACCTACAGCTTTTGCATCGATCATGTATCTAGTGACCGTGTCAACTTCTACGCTAGTTGGGAGTCCAAGTTCATCTTTAATGAGAGTCAGGAATTTCTTCAAACACATCCCCGTTAACAATTGTATCGCAGTTTAGGAGTTCTTTTGAAGTGTTCTGTTCATTTGAGGCTAATGTTTATATTTACTGACATCACACTGATCATTTATACATATTCTACCCAGTAGTCAGTGGACAAACTACCTTTGTTCTTTCTTTCAAGTGAATGAGATATTGGTAAGGTTTAATGCAGTGTTTTTAAAATTCTAACACTATGTTTTCCTTTCAGAAATAGGAATAGTAATGTTTGACGTTGAGAATTGCTATTTTGAACTGACCGTACAGGTTGTTCTGAGATACAGTTGTAACAGGTTTTGGGAAGGAAGACTCTGTGTCCACAGTTACCTGGGTTTGGTCATATTGAATATAAAAAGGCAAAAACTTTGATTCAAGGTGAACAAATTGCTGGAAAAGCTCAGCAGGCCTGGCAGCGTCTGTGGAGAGAAATCAAAGTTAAAGTTTTGGGTCCAGTCACCCTTCCTCAGACTCTCTCCACAGATGCTGTCAGAACTAATGAACTTTTCCAGCAATTACTGTTTTTGTTTCTGGTTTCCAGCATCCGCAGTTCTTTCAGTTTTTATTTAAAGCTGAATGAATCTCCATCATATTTTTATCTGCACAATAGACTTTTTAAAAGTTAAATCTGATATTACACTTCTTAATTAATGTTTCCTCTAATATTAGCTCATATTTATCAAATCAGAAGCGGTGGCATATGATTGTTCAGATATACTCTGCTGTGACTGTTAGATTGAGTCGACACCTGAAGCCAGAAGATTTTTATTTGTAATTTACATGTTCTACATGACAAAATTGGATTGATCTTTGATTTACTTTAATAATCTTAGAACTTTTACATGTGAAGACTTTTGTCTTCTTTTTAGAAGTAACTCTCCAAAAATATAACACTTTGATCATTTGGGTATGTCTTGTGCAAATTTGTAATACATTCCTTTTTCAGTTACTTATGGGTCTTGGAACGCAAGGAGCAGATAAGAAGAGTGCTGCTTCTATTGCTTGCTTCCTAGCCGCAAATGGAGCAGATCTTGCTATTCGCAACAAGAAAGGACAGTCACCACTCGATCTTTGCCCTGATCCAAACCTCTGTAAAGTCCTTGCAAAATGTCATAAGGAGAAAGTCAGGTCTGTATGTCAATATTAGTTCATCACTGTTGGTGTTGCAGGCTACGTTCATTTTGTCAACTCATTGCATATTAATTTTTAATATTAGTGAAGCTTAACTTGTAAGGGTTAATGGTAATTTGTTTTAAATCATTCTTTTAGCAATTTTTAGCAAATGTGCACTGTTTAGTGAGCACTAAATACATCTGGTGATAGTGAGTTAAGCACTCAGTAGTAAAGATGAAGCTACCTCATGGCTCAGAAGATTTATTGTGTAGGAAATTTCCAGTTTTGCACAGGTCGTTTAGCAGCAAGTGGGGAAAGGCTAGCCATAGGAATGCAGAATTTTATACATAGTGTATATATTCTTGTCTACTGACTGCCATAAGCAGCGTAACTGCCAATAGCCTTTTGCATTACCTTTTAGATGCCGCACACTGGTTCCATTTTATGATGTCTCGATAACAATTAGTACATGCCTTAGAGAAACTAAGGGAAGAAAATAAGGTTTTTTGTGTATAGAATATTTTTGAAAGGATTATGCCCAATGGATTAATGCAGTGAAGAGCTGAAGTAGGCAAACCTGGAATGGTCTCAGGTTTGGCCTCTAATCTGTGCTGACAGATGTTCTGCAATTGAGAGTCATATGCCTAAAATTGGGAATGGTTAATTAATCTCTGTGGTTGAAAATGATACCTTCACCTTCTGTCTGGTGTGTGGTCCTTTCAAGGTTGTGATGCAGCAGTTTAATTGTCTGTGTGTATTTTATCAGAAATGGTGCATGTTCCCGACCTGTCCACTCAGTGAGATTATCCATAATGCTAAAACCACTGCCATACGTACATAGTTGCAGCTCTTGAGCCTCGAGCTCTTGACTGTGACTGCAGGAGGCTTCTGCAAAATGCATCAATGACATCAGACCATTCCATGCAGGGTGATGTCATTACCAGTGCAAGCACGACTGGCAAGGGGGGCAAGAAGTCAAGGTGGAGGCTGGGGCTCAGCATGATGTTGGGCAAGGGCTGGTACTGGAACTGGGATCAGTGGGATTGAAAATGGGGTGAACCGGTTGAAATTTCATCAATTAGATTTTATTTTTAAGAACAATTTTAAAAGTTTTCAAATGTTTCTAAACATGCACATCCTGCAGTTCCATCTTTAAAACTGACTGCTGCTTTGTTTTGCTTGCCAGTGGCATCAGTGTGCTCTTTGCACCATCTACAGGTGGTGTTTATATGGATTACAGTCATTTGTACTGTACAAAGAACAATCCTGATTGCTGCATGCCCATGTACATGTGCAGCAAAGAGGGAGCATTGCTGATGACTATGTTGGAAGTGTGCATGTCAAGGTTCCCAAATAACAGAAAGCCACTTAGCCAAGTACCTGCAACTATCTTCAAAAGGGATGGGTTGAGGAGATAGAGAATAGGCAAGTGTTTTTCAGCAATCCTTCAATGTGCTTGATGTGTCTTGAATTTGAGGATTTGATTTTAAAATTCAGTCTCAACAGGGAGCTGATACACTTCCAGTAGGCATAGTAAATAAGCATCTTCTGTATTTTAGTGGACAGGTTGGATCACGTAGCCCTTCCATGATTAACAATGACACAGAGACTTTGGAAGAGTGCATGGTTTGTTCAGATATGAAGCGTGACACTTTGTTTGGACCTTGTGGACACATCGCGACTTGTTCTCTCTGTTCACCGCGTGTTAAAAAGTGCCTCATCTGTAAGGACCAGGTTCAATCGCGAACAAAGGTAAAAGAAAAATATCTCTCCCTTTTTCTTTACAGTTGCAATCTTTATTGCCATTTTCTCCTCTCAAATAAATTTCCTTGGACCTTCAATTTCTGTCCTTTCATAAACCTAATTAACTCCCAACATTGATACTCTGAATTAAGTCTTTCTGATTGCTGGGGTGGGCTTGTATAATTGGAATAAATTGAGCATTGCCCAGTCTTTCCTGAGCAAGTACTCACTTTTGATATTTTCTGTCTTCTGCCTCCATCTCTCCACTTTGTATTTTATTATCCTGAATGTGAATCAAGTTCAAATTTGGCTGTATTAATGACTTAGCAATTTTGGTTCACCAAACTGCACAACTTAAATTGTTCTTTTTATCAACCTAAACTGCATTAAATTGATGCATATACTTTTGCACCTAATTGTACTTCTAAACTTTTTTTTATCGCAGAAATAGGTGAGATTGTTAGGAATTGTCATACAAACATGAAGTAGGAGCAGAAGTACACCAGTTGGATTCTCAAACCTGATCCACTATTCAATCTGATTGTGGTTGATCTGTTTGTGTTTCGCATTCCACATCCTCAACTACCTGGCAATCTTTGATTGTCTTGCCTAATATAAATCTTAAAAATGTTTAATTACCCCACCTCCACTACCTTCGAACATAGAGAGTCCCAAAGTCGGACAAGAATTTCTTTTCATCTCTGCCTTAAAAGATCGAATTCTAACTTTAGAATAGTTCCCCCGATTGTGGACTGGCCCACAAGAGGAAACATCCTTTCCAGGTCAACCTTGTCAAGACCATTCTGAATTTTATAAACGTTAATCAAATCACCCGCTTTGAAACTCCAGTAAAAACAAACCCACCTGTCCAACCTATCCTCCTAAGATAACTGACTCAGTACAGGTATCAGTTGAGTAAACCTACTCTGCATCATCTCCAGCGCATTTATAGTCTTCCTTGCATAACGGGACAAAAGTACACTCAGTATTCAAGATCTGGTCTCACCAGTGCACTTTATAACTGACAGGACAGCATCCTTTCATGTTCAGTTCCTCTCGTAATGAATAATAGTATCCCATTCTTGATTGTGTGTTGTACCTACATACTAACTTGGTGATTCATGCAGTAGAACACCTAAGTAGTTCTGCACCTCAGAGTTCTGCAATGGATTTGCTTTTATATAATACTCTGCTATTGCATTCTTCTGCTATTGCCAAAGTGAACAACTTCACATTTTCCCATGTTATACTCTATTTGCCAGACATTTGCCCACTCAGCCTATCTATATCCATCTGCAGCCTCCTTTTGTCTTCAAAGCATACTTTCCTACCTATCTTGATGTTATCTGTTCTTTAGTTACTGTGCCTTCGCTCCCATCATCTAAGTATATATTTTTCTGACCTGCATTCGTTTTTTCATGCAAACAGTGGCAATATTTTAATGTGATTGACGATTAAATGATTAAAAGCTACAATGTTTTGAGCTAATTCATGATGAGAGAAATTCCAGTTAGATCTTAATATTCAAAATAATGTAAAGTGTATTCAATTACCCACAGATTGAGGAGTGCGTGGTATGTTCTGACAAGAAGGCAGCAGTCCTTTTTCAACCCTGCGGTCATATGTGCGCCTGTGAGAGTAAGTGACATAAATATTCATTCATATTTCAGATTCCAGCAACTGCAATATTTTGCTTTTATTAATTGATAATCTTTTGGATTGACATCTTCTACTGTTTATATGCTACTGTGGATGTAAACTAGACAATTTCTAGAATGTTCTACTTTTTCATTGAAATTTTAAATCACTAAAAAAAATTGTGATATTCAGGGAGCTGGGTTCGATTCCGCCCTCTGTTGGCTATATGGAGTTTAGTTGTTTTCCTAGTGTCTGAATGGGTTTCCTCTGGGTGATCGTGTTTCCTCCCACAGTCCAAAGATGTGGATTGGCCATGCTAAATTGCCCATAATGTCCAAGGGTGTGTAGGTTAGGCCGGTTAGCCATGGGATATGCAGGGTTGCAGGTATAGGGTAGGGTTGTGGGACTGGGTAGGATGATCTTTGGAGGGTCAGTGTGCACTTGATGGGCTGGGTACTATAAGGATTCTATGATTGTTGCAATGTCCACATGTCAAACAAAAACAGATGAATGTGTATTGTCAGCTATGACTCGACTGAAAGCATCTTTGCCTCAAAAGTTTGTGGATTTGAATTTTGCTCCAGAACTTGAGCACAACAATCTTGGCTATCACTCCATTGTAATATTGAAAGACAGCTGCACTATTAGAGCTGCCATCTTTAGGATAAGATGTTCAACTGAGACCCTGTCTGTTCTCTTAGTTACTGTGGTAAACATTTGAAGAAGAGCTGGTAAGTTCCCTGCAATGTCTCCGTTGATATTTATCCTTGAATCAAAGTCGCATGATCGGATCATGAAAAAATTGCACTTTGTGGCAGTTTGCTTTGCCCAAATGGACCGCTACATTACAACAGTAACTGCAAAGGTCTTTCATTGTGTGCCGTCCAGTGATCATGAAAAGCACTGTATATATGCTTGATTTTTTGATTTTTTAAAAAATATCCACAGATTGTGCAAGCCTGATGAAAAAGTGTGTACAATGCCGGGCTGTCGTCGAGCGAAGAGTGCCTTTTATTATGTGTTGTGGTGGGAAAGGTACGGAAGATTCCAATGATGATCTTAGTGAGTGACTTCTTACCACAATCCATTTTTTTTTATTTTCTTATGATTTTCATTGCATTTAAATCTAGATTTTTTTTTCCTCAGTATAGATTTGGTTTGTGCACTTAATCCCATTTCCACTTGTGTGACAGCTTGCTTACCTGTAAAAATGTATATGTAAGATCATCTTAGAACTATATTGTCAGTACTGACTTGGAGCTATATTGCCATTCCTTTACTATTACTGAGTCAAAATCCTGGAGCTTCCTTCCTGACAGCATTGTGGCTGTTCTACACCTAGCGGACTGCAGCAATTTGAGAAGTCATCTCACCATCATAATCTCAAGGGCAATAAAAGATAGGCTATAAATGCTGGCTGAGCCAATGATGCTCACATTCATGAATGAATCACAAACAAAATTGGGTTACTTTTTTAATAAACGGTTAAAAAAAATTCCAATTTGGACAAGCAGAATTAATACTTTTTTTCAACAGCATGAAGAGAAGACTGGAATTAGCCTATTGCATACATCATAAATTCAAATATAAAGGTTTAGCAAATCTTCTTAAACGTGGAGTGTTTTTTGTTAAGTTATGCCTGATAAAGCTACCATGTGGCTCTGACAGAATAATTATTTTAATCACAGAATCTACCATGGAATTTACGAGGCATAAATTACACTATATTTATGTTAATACCTCAGTAACAGTGTATCAAATGGGTATGCAATATTCAAAAATAATGTAATTGTTTACCCTCCTGTTCTGAAGGTTGTCATTTGATGTTCCTGATTGAGCCTAGACAGTGTCATCAGAATATTCATTTCCAGTGGGCTTCAGAACTGAGCTTAGTAATATTAGTTCTTATTAAGCATCCATAAATATGCAACAAATAGAAGTCAAGTTAGCAATGAAGGGAACCTGGGATGATTCTTTTTCCCCCTCTTCCCATAGCTATGATATTTGATGTTGTAATTTCGTAGCTACGCAAGAAAGCATAAATCTGTCACAGTGAACAAAATCTGGACCAATCTTGTTGGAAGCATTAAAGATGACGGTCAATTTTCTGCTTTCATGTTCAATGTTAAACAGTGCATTTCAGGTATGCCCATCAAAATGTGAGAATAA
Source organism: Chiloscyllium plagiosum (assembly GCF_004010195.1). Taxonomy (NCBI): domain Eukaryota; kingdom Metazoa; phylum Chordata; class Chondrichthyes; order Orectolobiformes; family Hemiscylliidae; genus Chiloscyllium; species Chiloscyllium plagiosum. The sequence goes on along the minus strand of NC_057713.1, from coordinate 120,297,634 downwards.
GAGAACAATGGAATTTTGAATGGACAGAAATCAGGCAGGCTTTATAATGCGCACAATCCTTTATACCAAGGTGATGTGATGTGTACACCTGATACATGTTACACAGCATTTACATATACATGCCTATGTATTCAGGTTGATTAACTACATGCCCCAGTAAATTTATAGTTTCAAATAATTTTCTACTGCCTAAGTAGCTATTAAGTAATCTTACTGTGAGTTTAATAATAATCGCTGCTTAACATCATAGGCTTCACTGTACCTCTATGTGCCAAACCTTGTGAGAATTATACTTGTGCTATCATAAGGCCTACATGAATTGACTCCATCCCCTACAGCAGATATCCTGGATTACATCACCCAGTGTGGTCAAACTGCTGTTATTGTCACAAATTACAAGCTGCTGCTACTACTTCTGACAAGAATTTCATGATATACTAAATTGTTTGTCATTGGTTTAGTTTTCCATATCTCTCCAGTGTTTTCATTGCTGGGTAAATTAATTTTCCATTCATTTTATTCAATTATTTATTGGCCAGAAATTGCCGTTATGCTTCTCTAAAGTGCTTCATGAAGTCTTTCTAAATATTAATAATTATGTAATATATGAACACATCATTGGCATTTGTTCACTTGAGTGCCACCTCTGATTTGACAACACACTACATTTTGACACCATGATGTAGCAAAATGCATCACTGGATAATTTCTTTGTTTGTTCGCTGGCATTGGAGGCTAGGTCTATTTATTGGCCATCTCTCACTGCCCTTAAGGAAATGTTAGTCACCCGCCTTGAATCATTTCATTTCAGGTGGGCTTGGTATGCCCACAGTCCTGTTAGAAAGGAAATTCCGGGTTAGTGCAGGAATGGTGATATTGTTTCAGTCAGGATGGTATATAGCTTGAATGGTAATTTGCAGGTGATGTGACCTCGCCCTTCTCTGTGGTAGAGGTTGAAGGTTTGAAAGTTGCTGAGGAACTGAGATTTCTGAGGTTGAGATATTGAGTTGACACCTTGTTAAGTGATGGTTCATCTATAGTTATAGAATCTTTTTAAAGTCTATCCAGTAAAAAATAATCACCCACTCTTGTGTAATTAAGTACTTGAAAATTAGCCAATAATGTTTGCTGTAACACTGTTTAACGCTGAAAAACTCTAGTTTTACATGATGTGCTCATAATTTGACTTGTTTTTTTCAGTCAGCCTTCTGATAGACAGAAAAACCTTGCAGACTGTTCATTTTACAGGTCCTTTAGTTGGAAATAATGTTAGAAGGTCACATTTTTAAAACACTCAATACCATATTCCATTAAGTTGGCTTTTGGGCAACTTTCTTGGGTAGTTTGCTAGATTTATATGTTTTTGCCTTTCAAAAATCTTGATTTATTCTAAAACATTAGTCTGGTTATTAGACGTACTCACCCCTGGAATCTGACTTTGGTGACCAGTTTCTGCTTAACGATAAATATTTTCTGAAAATGTAAGTAGTTTATTTTGGTTCCGTTGTAAGCACATTGCACAAATTGTCCACAATTGAAGAACAGATTAAAACCTCATTTGCTGGGTATAAAAATGGAAAGTGTGAGAACAGTAGAATTCAGTCTGGTGTACCATTCTGCGTTCAATTAAAAGTTAAACAAACTAAAATGAGCTGCAGCCTAGTTTCTGCATCAGTGCAAATCAAAGGAACATCCACACCAGTTGGCCCTTCAGACAACTCGTTAATAACTGGGTTAGTTCCAAATTTATGTAAACTGTTGTGTGATTGCCTATTCAATTATTCTCCTAAAATCATGTTTATCATCGCGTCTCCAAGGCTGCTGCTGCTTCATCCCTGGAGACGTCCTGTTCATCTAACAGGACAAACCCAATAAAAATGGGTGCACAGCAGTATGTGTTTAGTATCTTTGTTGACTTAAAATTGCGTGTCATGACATCTCATTGTTTCACATTACACATAAGAAAGGAAAACTTGTGCTGATGATTAAATATTGTAATATTTCAGCTGATGAACCAGTTTTCTTCCATTGAGCAAGCACTAACAAAAGCAAGGCACACACTACACTCTGTATGGTTCATTTCAATGTCCATCACCATACTGGCGGAGGTCTGATGGATGTATAAGATGGTGGGGGAAACAACATTAGGATATAACCTACTTGAAGTTGCTTTCACCAGTCTCCCTATTGCAGACATGTCTGCCTATGACATGATTGGTAGGTCTGAATTCTGTACCGTTGTGGAATTCCATGTTCTGCCTTCACATGTAGGACACTGTCTATCGCATCATTTGACACAACCATTATTTTCTGTGCGAACAGCTCAAAATTGGGCATCTGTGAGGCAGGCCATCAAGAATAGTAGAACTATTTTCCAACCCAATCTTACAGTGCCTTTGCCTAATATATTCCCAATTCTCAAAAGCTGTCAAGTTAAATGGCCAAATTAGTTCAAACATCATTACATAACAGAGGAACATATCGAACAATAGATGCAGGTAGAGTTAAAGCAGGACTTTTTCTAACCCTGTATTGGAGAAATGGAAACTTAGTTTGGTGACTAGGGAATAAGTAGGCAAGAAAGTATTTTCAGAGCAATGGGCAAAAGCTTTTCCAGATTTGTACTGGACTAACAAGACCTTAACCATGTTGATGTTTGAGTTGAAAGGATTTTCATTTAATTACTTGGTATTGAGTAGAAGTAATAAGGATCTTAAAACCCATGACCAGAGCCATATCCAGTGAAAATGATTAGCAGGGGTGTTTCTTTTAAGATTTTTTGAATAACGTCCAGCATTGATACTGGATAATATTAGATAGCAAGGTAAAGAAATCAATATTTAAGCTGTTACCAAATTGTTTTATGTCAGTGATACATGACTGGCAATGACCAAATCAAGTATGTGTCCATTGAAAATTTTACACTGTAATGGATTTCTCAGGAGCTTGCTTGTATTACAGGTAGTGGAAACATTACTGCTCTTCAGCGAGACAAAGACAATACCAACGTCAATGCAGATGTTCAGAAGCTTCAGCAACAGTTACAAGATATCAAAGAGCAGGTACAATGCTGACAAGGATAAGACATTGATCTGAGGTGCAAGTTCTGCTCGGTGAACATAAAGGAAATGGTTTAAATGGATGAGAACTAAGTAGCAAATAAACTGCAGATGTACTTTTATCATGCAGTACATGTTCTAGGTTGATTAGAAAGTTGCTGGAGGTTCCTTTCAGACCGCCATCTGTTAATTCTGCAATTCAGTCCTCATTGTTTACAGGTTTACCTTTCGTGTATTTTAATAGTTTTGGAAGGAATTAAGCCATATCTTATTTCTTTTAATAGAATTTAGAGCACAGAAGTAAACTATTTCGCCTATCTTGCTATAATACTTAAGTTGTGTTGCAATGTACTGATTTGCAGAATTGCAAGTTGATGGCGTATGTTAATAATACATATGGTATATAACAAATATTTTGCTCGGTGTTTTGCTGGAGATAGGAAAGGCAAGATCAATATATGTGCTTTTCTCTGAAGTGGGAAAAGTGAACTCTATGCCACCAATCGCTTGTTACCTGAGTTAATGATCCAAAAGCAGGTTGAATATGTAACACTTTGACTAAATAATGCATTAAGATAGAAACACATTGCTGGAGAAACCAAATAGAATATTAGAAAATCTTTATATTGCTGACTTTGATCTGCAGTCTAACCCTGAATTTAATTCCAGAGAACCTGTTGAAATGGGATTTTTATATAGTAAAGTTCATTGTCCAGTAGCTGCTCACTTATTAGAGTGAGGTGACTGGTGGTGAGTTTCACCTGAGCCTCAGGTGAAGGGAAAGGTTGAGAAGGAGAGTCCTCATGATGACTTCAGCAGGGGTGGGAATTGAACCCATGTTACATCGCAAACCAGCCATCCAGCCAACTGAATTCACCTGACAAAGGTTTTGTACCTCCTAGGGTATCCTCTAAACAAAATTACTGTTAACGATATGTTGTAAAACTGCAGAAGTTGCTCCTGAATCTGAAGTTGCTCCTATGCTTACCTTGAAATTATTAAATTCAGCTTTAGCTATGTGTCTGAGCAAATACATACTACTTGGAGCAACTGTCCGTGAAATTGGCCACTTAGTATGTTTTCTTAAAATCTGATCTCAAGGTTTTAGTGTCACTTTCATTTTCAATTATAGTGGGTGGTTTTTGGTGTTGTCCTGCTTACTGGGACTCTTTACTCCCCAGCTGATTGCCCTTCCCCCACCCAACCCCTTAAAGAGCTGAAGCTTGCCTTGTATTTAGAGTAATGTAACTCTCCAACTCGTTTTCCCCATTTTGATTAACAGGCAACACCCATTCCCAAACATGACAGAGAACAAATATTTTGTAAACTCCTACTAAATTAGAAGTAAATATCACCATCCATCCCAAGCTTTGAGATATCAATTTCTGAGGAAAATATGGACCCTATGGCAGCATGGTGGCACAGTGGTTAGCACTGCTGCCTCACAGTGCCAGAGACGCAGGTTCAATTCCCGCCTCGGGCAACTGTCTGTGTGGAGTTTGCACATTCTCCCCGTGTCTGCGTGGGTTTCCTCCAGGTGCTCTGGTTGCCTCCCACAGTCCAAAGATGTGCAGGTCAGGTGAATTGGCCATGCTAAATTGCCTGTAGTGTTAGGTGAAGGGGTAAATGTAGGGGAATGGGTCTGGGTGGGTTGCTCTTCAGAGGGTCGGTGTGGACTTGTTGCGCCGAACGGTTTGTTTCTACACTGTAAGTAATCTAATCTGAGCAGCGTAATAGAACTTCATGTTCCAGGGAAGAGTCATATCGGACTTAACTTCTTGTTCCTCTCTCCACAGGTGCTGCTCGACCTGCTGAGTTTTTCCAGCACATTGGTTTTATTTTCAGATTTCCAGCATCTGCAGTATTTTGCTTTTGTTTTTGTAATTCTGATATTTTCTGTTTCAGACCATGTGCCCAGTATGTTTGGATCGCTTAAAGAACATGATCTTCCTCTGCGGGCATGGGACATGTCAGCTTTGTGGTGACCGAATGAGTGAATGCCCTATTTGCCGTAAAGCCATAGAACGCAGGATTCTCTTGTACTAAACATAAACATTGTCTGAGTACAAAGTGAAGCACTACAACCACACCTGTATAATATTTGCAAATAAATTATTTTGGGTAGCTTTTTTCCTGTTTTGGGCTATAACATTTGGATCCTAACCTCTAGAGTCTTTTCCATGGCATAATATTATCATATGAAAAATCTTAAATTTATATGCATCATCATCAAAAGACTTTACTGATCAAACCTGTTTGGAAAGATTCTCCCAGCTTCACGCTTAGCTCCTAATGTACCTGATTGCATTCCTAGCACAGTTAGAAGAGTTCTTCGGTCAAAATAGGAAAGCAGTAAATAAGGTCGTTGTCTCCTCGGTGCAGAAAATAGAAGCTGACTCTTTAAACTTTGTTCAATAATAATTTGTTTATTTTCAAACACATTTCTGTTTTACGTTTCTGACTTTTTTTTGCAGGTTTTGAACTTAGATTGCATTGGTTGAGACATTTTCTGTGGGCAATCATTTATAACACATAGGTAACAGTACTTCCTTTCTAAAGTCCCGCATCTTGGGTAAAAAGCCTACAAAATTAAATTGGCTGTATAAATTCACAATTCAACAAATCAATTAATTTTTGCAGTACCTTATCTTGCATGCATGTATTCAAAGTGTGTTGTCTGAACCTGAATTGTTTGCCGATTAAATCAGTGCTATTTTGTACTACATGGAGAAGTTTAAATAGACTGGACTCTGTGCGTGGTGTGGAATTTTAATATTGCAGTATTCTCGTCAATGCTACTATATCAAACTGACATAGATTTAAAAATGACTTTATATTGTGTTTCCAAAGCATTTTGTAGACTGTCCTCCAAAGAAACATGATCATGTGCACAAGCTTAAGTAGCCCTTGGGTTGGCATGGTAGTTTGGCAGTTATCAGAGTTTGGTACAAATATTAACAGACAAAATGAACAATTGTAGGAAGAAGCATGAGCAATGTGTGCTGCAAAAGCCAGCAAAGTGATTTGAGGTTTATTGCAATTGAAAACTGAAAGGAGTTGAAAGCTTTGCTAGTTAGAGTTCAAGATGTGTGGGAGAGTCTGAACTGACAGGCAGTAGTTTGAAGTATATGGAAATACTAAATTATGCTGTCAGTTTCTGACGGTGTTTAATTGCATGTATGTTTGCATGTTCAGGTGTTTTTACATACTTTGAATTCTAATCATGCATATATTGATCATCATGGAGTTATTTTGAAGTTTAATTTATTTGCAAACTTCAGATAATGTAGGTGTGCAAAGGCAGATATTCCCTTCTCCTTTCTGGTAAAGTGCGCAAGCCATTTCATTAGCAACATTACATAACCTGGCTAAAATCAGGAGGTCAGTGTAAAATTATAGTTGGCAGTCCAAATCCCAGCAGTGAATGCTGTTCATATACTTGCACCAGTGGATTGCTGAAACAGCAATGAATTTTGATCTCAAATCATCTTCTCTGTTGCCAGTAGCTGTGACTTTTTAAGCAAGAACTAAATTTTTAAATATGCAGGAATGCATTAATAAAATTTTGTTGAGTTTGGATAACAGTGTCCTCATTTTCATGCTTTTTTAATGTGGTTTCCTATTGACATTGATACATTGAGTCCAAATCAGATTTTTAAATATCTTTCTACAATGCATTGTGGCCCTGGTTATCTTGTATGCATTGATATATGTGATTTCTGTGACAAAAACAAACCGTTAAATTCCTCAAGCAACTGTTAAAACTGTTCTGCATGCTAAAATCAGATAGGATATCTTGGAAATCTAACATGGTAGGTTTCAAGGATTCATTTATTTGGAATGAAGCAATTTTGAATCAAAATGGCAATTGGCAGGGAAAGCAATGCACATTAAAAAAAAGATCCAATAAAAATTCTGAAATGAAATTAGAAGGTATTTGCAATTAAGTAAGATGGCATTTACATAAACAGTTTAGCCATTTTCTTTACTTTGAAGTCTCTGCGGTGTGCAAATGTCTGTAGTTTGATTCTGGCAAATCACGACACAGGGTCACATTGATAGAATTGCTAGGTTTAATTTCTTGAATTTATTTTGAAACCAAGAGCTACTTCTCCACACCACAATAATTCTAAACATCTACGGAATGCTTAGGACCAGATTGCACAGCTTATCAACGTTTAAATTTAAAATCCAAGCAGAATATTTGTCCATTTTACTTGAGCCTGTCTTGTCTTACTAATGTTTAAGGTTTGTTTCATTTGTTTCAGATTGTACTTTGTTACAACCTCAATTGTTTTGCCATAGTACAATAAAATGTTTGAATATTGTACTAATTTTTTATTAACATAATTTACAAATTAATTCAGTGATAACAAGAGGACTTGTACAGCAATATTTCTTGTCAAATTGCATTTCATATTTAAAATTAATGATTTCAGATCATTAGTGTTAAGCTCTTGGCTTTGTGTGGTAATCTGGAAACCCTGAAGTCAAGGAGGCCACACAACTTTGGGGTGGTCTCGGATAGTCATGAACATGTCTTGCTAACTTGTACTAAAAGTTTGCATTTATCATTATTTGAAGATTGGCACCATTCCAACTTTTCTCCACACTATCTGCTTGTATTCCGTTTAATTCAGGAATGAGAAAATAGCTGATCAACCATGCCTCTGTTGAGCCTGAGAGTCTGTCTGTATTAAGCATAAGAAGGAAATGGACTGGGACAAAGTAAAGAAGGAAATCCTAGTTTTTACTATGTCTTACAATAGGATTCTATCAAAAGACTGATGCAAATTGGGATGAATTGCATTTTGCAAAATAAACACATTTTGAGTTTGATTTGCCTCTGTTTGTAATTGGTTCATCAACAATGCAACTGGCTATAGAACAAGATTAGCTGCATTGTATTTATTTTATTTATTTAATACTTTGCTTTAATTGCCAGTGGCATAATACCTTTTCTGTTGGGTCCTTATTCTCCAACAATAAGGCTCTTGCACTAATATGGACTTGCTTTAATTTTACAATAGAATAAGCCAGTGTAACGTTTGAAAGTCATTCTTGCCTTACTGACTGTTCTGTTCAACACAGCTTTGTATTAGTAAGTAGGTTTGCTGCTGATTGTATGATGAAGTTTTTGTAATGTTTATGCGAATTGCATTTAAAGCTATTTTGATTTATCAAATCACTTCACATTTTGTAAGTCAAATGCTTGTTACTAATGGATAAGTGGACATTTTAACTTTAGTTGCCCTTAAATGTTGAGTTGAATATTTTATTGCCTTTGTCTTTTATTTTTAATGGAAAATTGTCCTGCTTTAGACATCAGTGCAACTTAGGTTTCTGGGACAAAATCTGAGAACATGCCCATTACAGGGGATGGTTGCTGACCAAATTCTTTCTTCATTTTGTTAACTGTATAATGTCTGAATGCAGCTGTATTGTGCTTTGTCACTTAAAAATTGCACAACCAAGTTAAAACTTTAGAAATAAAAGCTCATTTATATTCATTTGTTAACCACCTGAAGTGATTTAAAATCTGAGAAAATAAAACAAATGTTTCAAAAATTAAATGCTACATGACCAACACTGCTCTCACATCACAAGTGCGGATTCTGTGAGCCATCTTGAGGTTCCACTAGATACACAGGAAAATGTTTGTTGACAACATTTAAAAGTAGGATGTTTGTTTTAAAATAGGATTTTAAAAACTTTATGTAAAGCACCATGCTTTAGTTTTGTATGATTGCAATTATTTTCGATGGCGAATGTGCCTGCACTTCAATCTGTTTGTATGTATGAACGTATAAGCTTAATTAATTTTTTTTAAAACCATGGAACAAATGTGAAGTACTTGTTTTAATTCAGCCTGTAATCATGGCATATTTTATTAGGAGATTACAACATGTCCCAAAATGAAGTGAAATCATTATTCAGTTAATGCCTTTTGATTACTGACTAAAGTGTGTATTTTCTGAAATGATCCATATTTAACCTTCTGTTTTCATATTTTATAATTTGCTTTGTCTCCATAGTGTTAAATTATTTGCATAATAGGTGAACTTGTTGCCATGAGGATAAATGTAACCAAAACAATCAAATTTGCTGAATGAACCCCACATGAAACAATTGCCAACAACGTTTTGCTTTTTGCTTTTATTTCAAAATAACTCAGTTGCTCCATAGAAGTGTTCTCATAATTTGCGATGCCACCATTCTGATAGAGATCTGAGGCATGGTGCATTTAGCATTACTTGGCTAAGTTCCTGCTATACCTTTTTAATTCTTCATTTCAATAATAGCAGCCAGGGTTCAAACAATGTGCCTGTAAAAAACACTTGAAGTTAGATAGCATCCAGAACAAAGTTGCCAACTTGCTTTTTCTATTCAGCTTCACCCTTCATTCCCTTAATCAGTGAAGGACGGAGGCAACAGTCAGTACATTTACAAGGTGCACCGCAGTAACACAACACTTTTAACCAAACCTGCAAGTTCTGCCACCTAGAGAGACTAGGTGAACAGATACATGGGAGCATCACCAGTGCAAGTACCACTGAGTCACTTGCCTTCCTGACAGCATTGTGGATGGAACTGCAGTAGTTCAACAAGGCAGCTCGCCACTTTTTTGAGCAATTTTGTGAAATAACTGCTGGCCTAGCCAGTGCCAACCACATTCCTGGAATGAATATAAGATAAAAATAAAAGTTTCTTTATCTCTGGTGTCTTCCAATTAATTCCAACATTATTGCAATGAAATGTCAGGAAAACTTTCTATAAAATAACCTTCAAGAATACTTTGCCAATTTGATTGTCACAGTCTATAGGAAGATTGAAGTCATCCATTATTATCACACGATCTGTTGGGTTTTGCTCTTGCTTCATGTCTAACATCCATCCCAAAGATCTTCAATTTACATTTCTTTCTTGTCCCTTTCCTTAGAGGTAAGATCACATTACTTGGGAGGGGACTGGAAATGCTACAGAGCTTAGGATGCAAAGCTTGGTTGTCAGAAGTTAGTTTGTAAAGATAAGTTTAGATTGCAGGTTCTGAATTGTAATTGACTTTGGATTTTGCCACACAATTGCAACCTCCAAATTTTATTCCCCTCAACCAAACAAAAACACGCACACCAGAAAAGGCCAGAACATCTCCGCATTCTGCTGTTCTGGCCAGAGATTGTAACGAGTGGCATTGCAAATTTAAATTCCAGGATTGGGAATCATAATATTCAGTTGATGTCCTGTGGGTTTGCTTTAATGGTGAATTTATGAACATGCATTTCTCAGAAAAAATTGACAGCATTTCGAAAGAAACGGAAGCAATTATCAATGTTTCTGGTCTAAACTGTGATCATTTCCCCATCTCATTTAAATACTGATCTCTCAGTCCTTGTGCATTACTATGCAATATCCAACTTCTTCTTTAATGAACTCAAAATCGAACTACTGATCATTTTCAATTGCATAAAGCACAAGTGTGAAAGGACTAATTTTGCATGAACCTGTCAGAATTTTTCATTTCTTAGTAAGGCATTACTCACAAATTATTTGCTTGCAACTGAGGCATTATTTGTTAAAATTAATTACTGGCATGATTTCTGAGAAAAGCAAACCACATGATTCCAAAGTTTAAAACTGTACAAATAATTCCTGGAACCTTCACCCTTTACGGTCTGGTGTAAATGGCATATAGGGACTACTCATGGACACAATAGCAAATTGTATTGTTTACAGCTGAATTCAATCAATTTCAACTGATATAAAACCAACCATTTGACATTGAAGATGCATGATTACACCTGATTACTGTAGTTGCTTATACATATACCTGTCCAATTGTTTTTAATGTAACTATACCTACATCTACCATTTCCTCCAGCAGTTCAGTCTATATGTGAGCCATCCTCTGAAAAAAAATTGTCCCTCAGCATTGTTTTTAAATCTTTCTCCTCTCACCTTAAAATTATGCCCCCTATTTTTAAACTCCCTCAACCTTGTTTACCATCCAGTCTACCTGTTGCAGCTTTCAAAGAACGATGTACCTGAACCCCTCGGGCTCTGTTTGACAACACTGCACAAGGCTCTACCTTTAACTAATTAAGTCCTCTGTTTATTTTGCCAAAATGCAACACTTCACATTTATCCAAATTGAACTTCATCTGCCACTCCTGTGCAAATTGACCCAATTGATGAAGGTGCCTATGTAACCTTAGATAACCTTCACTGTCCACTCTACCACAAATTTTGGTGTCATCTGCAAATTTACTATGCTGCTTACATTCTAATTCAAATTGCTACATAAGTGGCAAACACTAGAGCACCCAACACTGACCCCTATGGAGCACTGCTGGTCAAAGGCCTCTGGTTGGAAAAATAACCACTATCTCCTACCATTAAGCCAATTTTGTATCCATCTGGCAAGCTCTCTCTGAATACCATGCAATCTAACTTTAGTAACTAGTTGGCAATGTAGAACCTTATCAAAGGCTTTACTAAAATCCATATGGACAATGTATACTGTTCTGCCTTCGTCTATCAAGAAATTTAATCAAGTTTGAGAGACAGACAAAATTTCCCACCGAGAAATCCATGCTGACAGTCCCTAATCAGTCTTTGTCTCTCCAAATGTCTGTAAATCCTGTCTCTCTAAAACCTCTCCAGCAACTTTCATACCACTGATGTTAGACTTACCAGTCTGTAGTTGCCAGGCTTTTCCTTACAGCCTTTCTTCAATAAAGGCATAATATTAGCCACCTTCCAGTCTTCCAACACCTCACCTGTGGCTGGAGGTTATACAAACATCTGCTAGGGTTTGTGCAGTATCTTCATTAGCTTAAATGTATGGCAAGCATTTCTCAACATGGAGGGGTTGGAAATGTATTCATATCTACATCAGGGCCCAACAACGCAATTAGAACCTTGATTTTAAATTCAATAGCTGTGAAACCAGACAACAAAACAGATGGAAGCTGCTGATGAAAGAAGCGTAATGAGTCTATTTGGAGCACTCCTTATGGATGAAGAGAAATGGCTGTGCTTCCTTAAGTCCCTTGAGCAGATCTACAACAGGAATTCTACTTTTTTCATCCTCCCACACAATGATCAATGACTTTACCCATCTCTCCCTGCACCACTTATAACCAACCTCATAATTGTGATTGTTGGAGACCACCCCCATCGTTACCTGGGTACAGCTTCCTGATGGTGAATATTATGGTCAACCAGTCAATTTGGTTGACTGGTGAGTGGGCAACTGAAGATTACGTTATTTCCTGTCTCTACCTTTCTTGCCGATTGAACCTGCATGTTAACCTTAAGAAATTCCTAAACTAGAACTCTCCAAATGCCTTTGCGCTTCAGATTTCTGAAGTTGCTTCCATTGAGAAAGTCTTCTCTAATCACCCTACCAAAGTGCCGATTCCACATTTTCTGACATTGTATTTTATCTGCCACTTCTTTGGCCACTAGCCGAGCCTGTTCAAGTCCTCTGCAGCCTCCCAGCTTCCTCAACACTACCTGTCCCTCTACCTATTTTAAATCATCTGCAAACTCAGCAACAATGCTCTCAGTTCCTTTGTTCATATGGTTAATAGTTGTGAACAGCTGTGGTCCCAACACTAATCCCTGCTGAACTCCACCTGTCACTGGCTGCCATCCTGAAAAAGACCCTTTCATCCTCACTCTCTGCTTTCTGCCAGTCAGCCAATCCTCTAGCCATACTGTACCTTGGCAAAGGCCTTTTGGAAATCCAAATATGTCCATTGGCTCTTCTTTGTCTAACTTGATTGCTACTTCTGCAAAAAATTCTAACTTCAAAGATTTGTCAGGCAAGGCTTCCCCTTCATGACGTTGTGCTGACTCAGCCCTATTTTATGATGCAGTTCCGAGTGCTGTGCAATCTTACCCTTAATTATGGATACTAAAATCTTACCAATGATCAAAGTCAGGCTAACTGGCCTATTGTTTCCTGTCTTCTGCCTCCCTCCCTTCTTAAACGGGTATTTTATTTGTGACTGAAGTAAGTCCATCTGCTTTCTGGGCCACCAATGTATCAAAGGACAGGACAGTGGGGGTAGGCCAATCTGTAATTACATTGTTAGTGGAGGGCTATTGAAGTGTTAGCTTACTTATTGAAAAGAAATGTTGCAGAGGGATCTTTCAACAGACCTTAGTCCCTGTAATAACTCAGTACGTCCGACTGGAAAGGATAATTTCTAGTTGAACACCAAAACCGAGCCAATACTCCTGGGTCTGCCTCTTTTCTCCCCTTCTAAAGCTGTTTTTTCTTTGTTATATTCAGAAGTGCTTTTACACACAACTGAATGTATTTTTCCATCACCAAATCACCATGACATTTATTTTGTTTTTAGCTATTAACTGCCACTTAGGTCTGCTTTATTCTTTTTACTGTCTTCATAATCAGTCTTTAAATATTTTCATCATCTACAACCTGGATCTGATTTTTTTTAAATTATCCTTCAATTTTATCACACCTTTCCCACCATCAAATCATCTTGACTTTGTTTTGCCATTAACCCCCAACCAGTAAATCATTCTGGTAGCCAATTAGAAATTTATATGTAAGGCCCATCATGTGCAATGCAAACCATCAAAAGTGAGGGAAAGCAGGAAGGGTCTAATTCTGATTTGGTTTATATTAAATTGGTTAGCGTCACCTCTGCCTTTTGCCTATATTGCACCTGGAAAAACAGACTCAGAGTATGCAAATATCTTTACATTTTAGTCATATAACAAAATTGCAAGCATTTAGTTTGGGGAGATCATGGTTTTTGAAACTGCCAAGAAAAGTAAGTAACATTGTACTTGCCACTAAAGTTAGGTTTCAGAAATATGCTGATTTCAGATTTGAACACCGACTGCTGCATTAGAAGAATTATATACTTGGGGGGATGTGTAATATCCTACTGTGTATATATCCCAAAAATTGAGAGATGTGAAAAGATTATTTTTCTGTCAGGCAAGCTGGCTTGATTTCTTCTTGGTTTTGTCTATTTACAGTATAAGTAACAATAAAGCAAATTCAGCTTCATAAATCAGTCTCAGTAATAACAATCCATAAGAATGGGCCTGAATTTTTTTTCCTGTTAGTTTTAACTTTAGAATATATTTGTTTATGCATTGAGTAATGATGATACTGGGGTCATTTTGATCTTGAGAAGCTACTGAGGCTATGTCAGTAGAGATACTTTTGTTAAGTGGAATGCTTAACTATGTATTCAACCCACTCATTCTGTCCAAGACGGATGAACTGCTACCAACTCTCACTGGTACAAATATTTCAAAACATCAGAAACTGGGAAAGGGGTGGGTGGTGTACTGGTGAAATAGTGCAGTAAGTAAATTTAAAAGGATCACAAAGATATAAAAAGAAAAATGTTGATTTTATATCATGCACTTCAAAATGTATTTTGCACAGTCTGCTAGTATTAAACGATTATGCCAAATGATACAATAAAAGCTATATTTATTTCACCAAACCATATATAATATATAATGCATTAGCAATAAGAGCACCCCTCCCCACATTCCCCATGCTTGTTAAACATAATAATGTTTCCGAGCCTTGAGGTGAAGATTTGTTTTATTTCTCAAATGTATGTAACAATCATAACTATCCAAATTGGACTTACATTTGAGATGTAAGAAAGCTGTGCTTTCCATACATAAAACCATGAGCCATACAAGCAGAAGTAGGTTTCACCACATTTTCAGCATTTGCTACTTTCCCTTTTAATCTTATTGTGAAGGCAAAAGCAGATTCCTTCCAGGACTTTTTAAAAAATGTGCCTAATGTCTACAACTGAAAAGGTGAATAGACTCTGGGTTATACGTGTTGCAACCTGCAATGTGACTGGTCATGTCTATGAAATTATTACACTTAGATGCAGTGCATTTCTAGGGAGATTTATAGCTTCTTATGGCCTACAATGAATTCTGGTTGTAAACCTTTGTTGTATCGAAAAGCGGGTGGGATGTTGAAAACTTTAGAGATCTTTTATAATGTAAGAAACAATTCAAATAGCGGCAATTCGATTTTGATCAGCTGCCAGGCCTTAAATTGTGCATCGTTTATGTTGCAGTTACCAATAACGCAAAAACAATGAGTTTCGTTTTTAAAATCCTGTTTCTCCAACTGTTGTTACAGTATAAACGCCACTCCATGCTAGAAAAAAAATGACTAACAGCTTTCTAAGTGGTGCCCTGAATCTGCTCATGTGTCAAGTGAGGCCAAACTGGATTTTGAGATGCTCATTGACACCATAACTGATTTTAGGGCTACTGCTACTGATAGAAAAACAGGACAAATGCAGCATATATGTAAATAATTTTGAGAAAACTTTAACCTACTTCATCTGAATATGTTGTCACTTCCATCTTTTTTTTCTCTGAATCAGATTTTTTTTTATTTCACTGTTTAGAGTGAAGTAGCAACTGTTTGATCAGAAGTTATGTAAACTTCCTGGAAAGGGAGTTGTATTTCAAGTAGCAGTCAGCAGAAAAATCATGGAAATTTTTATTCTCCCTAATACAAGAAGAGTGATGCCAATTGAGTAAAGATAAACAAAGATATAGAGTAAATAATGCCTTATCATATCTTTCAGAAATTGCCTCTTCTTATTGAATTAGCCATTTTGAAACCAGGGGACCATTTTAATGTAAATTAAAGTCATGGTCATTTCCACATGGCAATATCTTCCAAACTAGTGTATAATCCATTCATTTCTCAGCCTTTGTTTTCCTCTGCTTTGTTATAAAATTATTCATATATGACAAATATTATTTAAATTAATTATTACCTTGCAGGAATCTTTTGACCATTTTTCCACAGATAGCTTTTTAATGGTAACGGTTTATCTTTAAACATGAGTTTTAAAATGAAATTTAGTGGCCCATATTTGAAAAAGGAGGATGGGAGATATAAGTAAAATGTATTTAAAAGCCTAACCTTAATATGATCAGCAATGAAGGGGACGTTATAGAATCATACAGCACGGAAACAGACCCTTCAGCCCAACGAGCCCAGGCTGACCATAAACCCAAACTAAACAAGTCTCAACTGCCTATGTTTGGCCCTTATCCTGCCAAACACTTCTTATTCATGTATTTTTCTAAATATCTTCTAAATGTAACTGTACCTATATCCACCACTTTCTCTGAAAGTTCATTCCACAGACAAACCACTCTGTTTAAAAAAAAAAGTTGCCCCTCTTGTCTTTTTTACATCTTTTTCAAAAATATCCCCCCCCCCCCCCCCCGTATTGAAATTCTCAACCTTAGGGGAAAGACATTGAGAGTGTGTTGCTGGAAAAGCACAGCAGGTCAGACAGCATCCGAGGAGTGGGAAAATTGATGTTTCAGGCCAGAGCCCTTCATTGGGGCCTGACCTCCTGCGCTTTTCTAGCAATACTCTCTCAGCTCTGATCTTCAGCATCTGTAGACCTCACTGTCTCCTTAAGGGAAAGACACCTGCCATGCATCTTATCTATGCCTTTCATGATTTAATGGACTTCTATTATAAGGTCCCCCTCAAACCCCTATACTCTAATGAAAAAAAAACTAGACTATCTGGCCTCACCTTATAACTCAAACCCTCTGTTCCTGGCGATACCTCAGTAAATCTATGGTCTCACCTTTGATTTTTGCATGAAACCAATTTTGAGTGTTGTTACAGGTTCCTGCCATCCAGAAAATTGGACTGGTCAGAAACCAAACTCCAGCTTATTGTGAAAATAGTAGAGAGGGACTGAAGGCTTACTTCTTACCTAGGAAGCTGAACCACAAAAATCTTTTAAAAACTGGAAGATAATAAAATTATTTGTTCAATACTGATAGGACTACCTAATGATGTAGGAAAGTGTATTCTTTATTTTATATACTTACAAGGAAATATATTGCACCAATTGTGAATCTGATCATAATTATTGCTCTGCACATTTTACAATGAAATAAACAATTAATTGATGTGTAGCATGCCTCATATATTGTTAGCTTTACTCTTGGCCAGATCAAGACATTTAAAATGTTCAAAAAAGTTCAGGTCACATATTATTGTTTCATCTTCAGTTACATTATCATAGAAGCACATGATAAGTCAACTTCCCCAAAGTTAAGATGCCAGCCAAATTGTGGCCAATGAATGTTTTTCCACAAGATTTGATTTAAAGAAGCAAAATTTACTAAAATGACATGAATGGTTGAACAAAATTTGGACTTGGCACATTCTTGATAGCTGAGGTCCAATGCCACAGCATTACCTAAAACTCTCTCTCTCTCTCTCTCTCCTCACATCATGTACACTTGGTAATCCCCCACTCCCATTTGAGGTATTTACTTGAACTCACAATATACAGACCTAAACAGACATTCATACATGTGTGTGTGCTCCTGTTTTTAGATTAGATTGAGTTATCAGGAATGCTAGGTTACAAAAGAGAAGTTTCACGATAGAAATCCATCAGAGACACCTCTGACTACATTTGCACATGCCCCCTGATATTGCAGAAAAGGAACATGAACGATCTAGAAGCTGCTCCTTTGTTTTCCCTTGATATTGAGACATTGTGTCAAGTCAGTGGTATACCTAAAATGGTAAAGAAATTATTCCAATTCAGAGTAAAATTAATACAGTCATACAGCATAGAAACAGACTCTTTGGTCCAACTTATCAATGTTGACCAAGTTTCCCAAACTCAATTACTTCTACTCACCTATGTTTGGCCCATATCCGTCTAAACCTTTCCTATTCGAATAGCTGTCCAAATGTCTTTTAAATGTTGTAACTGTATGTGCATCTACCACTTCCTCTGGAAATTCATTCCACACACGAACCACCCTCTGTGAGAAAAAGTTGCCCTCAGGTCCCTTCTAAATCTTTCTCCTGTCACCTTAAAAATATGACCCTTGATTTGAACTCCCTCACTCATGGGAAAAGACTGTCGCTAATCACATTGTCAGTGTCCCTCATGATTTTATAAACCTCTATTAAGTCATCCCTCAATCTCTACATTCCAATGAAAAAGGTCCCAGCCTATCCAGTCTCTTTCTATAATTCAAACTGTCCAGCAGAACCCTCTCCAATTTAATAATAAGCTTCCTATAGCAAGGCAACCAGAACTGTATGCGGTACTCCAAAAGTGGCCTCACTAAGGTTCTGAACAACTGCATCATGGCCTCCCAATTCCTACACTCAATGGTCTGAGAATTGAAGGCAGGCATGCTAAATGACTTCTTAACCATCTTGTCTACCTATAACGCAACTTTCAAAGAACTGTGTACCTGCACTCCTTGGTGTCTCTGTTTGACAGCACAACCCAGGACCCTGCCATTAACTGTATAAGTCCTGCCCTGCTTTGCCTTACCAAAATGCAATACCTTACATTTATCCAAATTATACTCCTCTGTCACTCCTCTGTCCATTGACCCAATTGATCAAAAGCCCTTTTTAATCTTAGATAACCTTCCTCAGTGTCAAACTATACCCTCCAATCCTGAGATCAGTCATGAACATTCTCTGGAGGGTGTTATCAGCAAACTTACTAACCATACCTCTTAAATTCTCATCCAAATTGTTGAGGTAAATGACAAACTACAGTGGACCCAGCACCAATCCATGTGGAACACCACTGGTCGCAGGCCTCCAATCTAAAACGACACTAATTTCCACCTTCCCCCTCTGTCTCTTACTGTTAAGCCATTTTTGTGTCCAACTGACAAGTTCCAAGCGATCTAACTTTATTAATCAGTCTACTGTGTGGAACATTGTCAAACACTTTCCTATAGTCCAACAACATCTACGCCAAAGATTTTACAGGTATCCATAAAGGGGATTTATAGACAGATTTAAATAAGCATGTCAAACCTTAGAAAATTATTCTTATTCATTTTTTATTTGGCGCAATAAATTGTGAGAAATGCAGAGGAAATCCCTTTTTGTCCAGGAGACCTTATTCCTAAACTAACTCTCTCAGCTGAAACTCTGTAAGGGTTTATTAATCTATAATCACTCATTTGTCAAAAGAACTGGCCTTGTAGAATGCAATATTGAGAGACTGTCGCCATGTGCTTGATTCCCATACATTCTAACACGCTATTTGCTATGGGTTCCACATGATGGCAGTGTCATCAGTACTTCTGGGTACTTCCAAGCAGTTATGCCTCTATGTACTTTTGCACATAAGATTGGACTGAAGTGACACTTATGACCTGAATAGGATTTAAACTTCATTTGTATCTAAAAATACATTTGGTTGATATGCATTACACGGGTTTGGATTTTATTTGCCTCAACTGGAGTTTGATCCTTTGACAGTTGGAACCTGTAGCTCATTCAAAGGCTCCCACGATCCTGTGCACTTAATGCATAGGGCAGAGTTCCAAATGGCTAATTGCTCTCGGCTCCAAAAACTTACTAGTTAACTGATGATAAGAGAGTCGGGAAAAAGAGGCGTAAATTTGTTTTTCCACATCCTTTACATACACAGCTTCAAAATAAGTACTGATAAGTGGGTCAAAGGCAAGTTTAATCCATTCAGATTTCCAGTTGAAAGTGCTTATTGAATTGATTTTTTTAAAAAAATGCATCAACTCTGCAAACAGCAAAGGTAAAATCAAAATAATAACGTTCTGCAAAAGGAGAAAGTTCATCCAATTCAGTAAAGGTTTATCGCAATTTCTGAATGTATTGCAAAGCAAATTCTGTTTTTTCAAGTGGTTAAAGGGTGTGTCAGTGGCTACCTCACAATGGTATTATGCAGGAAAAACAGCTTCGAGATCTACTGCTGTTGGCTAGTTTCCAATGAGGTGAGAGAAAAGTAGGTAGGTTTCTCCTGCCAGTTCGGAGTCCCTGCACCACCAGTCTCTCTCATAGTGACACATAGCAATTAGGAGGGATCACCAGAGGTGTCATATGTAACGTGTAACATGCCCTGAAGTCCACCCAGTAGGTCCCAGCTATGAGTTCCTGCCTGCAAATCTGATTTAGATGGCTGGACTAGACCTTTCCACTTAGATGATGATCCCTTTAAGTAAGCACCTTCCATCTAAATCTGTAACCCAGCAGGCTCCAGATATAGCAGTTTCTGCTCTTCCTCTTGATTCCACACATAAAACCCCAAGGAAGAAAAGATGCTGGTCAGCTCTCTATTTCCAAATCATGGCCAGCTATGAAGCTACAAAACAAATTGAAAGTACACCATACCTTTGAGGGCTCAAAGGCGGAAATGCTTACTCCTGCTCATAGTTTATCAGTTCTTCATAATAAATGGAGAGACACTTTCCATTGAGAGAATCTGTATGTGACTTGGGAGTTCATGGGTTGTAAATTCAGCTTGACTCATGTCAGGATAGGTCAGTGCTGGTTGCCTCTGACCAAGGGAGGGATCACTGCATTCTCTCAGTCAGTCATGATGAAGGAGCGACACTCCGAAAGCTAGTGCTTCCAATTAAACCTGTTGGACTATAACCTGGTGTTGTGTGTGTGATTTTTTAACTTTGTACACCCCAGTCCAACACCAGCATCTCTAAATCATCCCACAGCAAGCATTGTCATTTTATCAAAGCACAAAGATGATCGAGGGGATAGCAGAAACGTTGTATTGTTTATATGTAGAACAGAATTTTACACTGGGTGAGAATGAAATGAAGATGATAAGGATATTCTCAGGTAATACCATTTTTCCACAAGGTGTTTGAAAATAAATGATTTTTCCTATTGTTTAAACAAAATGCATGTCCACAAATTTTGTAAAAAGATGCCTTAATGAGAAATGGTTAATATTATAAACAAGTTGCTTTCTCCACTTTGGCCTATCAGTCTTGTGTGTACAGAAATCAGAGGAAGCAGGATTTCAAACCTGGCAAAAAGACTGCAGCTTGTTAAAGGTTATGGCTGTGGTGAAGAGTTTATAAATGCTGGAGATTGTTAGAAGCCATTAGTCACATTGTGTATCAAAGCATGCTGCTTATTTTATACTGTGTAAATTAGTTGTAACTTTGAAATAAATAAGGTGGATCATTGTGGCTATTCTGTTGGCTTACCTTGCTGTGAAATACTGATTTGATTTTTGATTAATTAGTTGATTTCTATCAAACCTCATTTCACCAAATTGTTTCTCAGTCTGCTTTCCAACAGATTGAATTCTAAACGGTACAAATATCCAATTCAAATCAAACGCAAATGCATTAAGAGCATTATCTGTTACCTTGTGGTGCAAAGAGGTAAAGGGAAATGTGAGTCAATTGCAGAAAGCACACTAGTGTGACTGATCCTTTTGAACCTGAGAATGTATATCTAGCATACACACACACCAAAAGTTATACAGAAGATCAAATGATGTATATCACATATGTTTATTGGTTTGCCTTGATAAAAAAGGTGAACTTACCTTGTTTCAGGCTCCAGGAGAAAGTGAGGACTGCAGATGCTGGAGATCAGAGCTGAAAATGTGTTGCTGGAAAAGCGCAGCAGGTCAGGCAGCATCCAAGGAGCAGGAGAATCGACGTTTCGGGCATGAGCCCTTCGTGCCCGAAACGTCGATTCTCCTGCTCCTTGGATGCTGCCTGACCTGCTGCACTTGTTTCAGGCTCCAACAAAGATTCAATTTTGAGTAGGATACGAGTGCCGACACATAATGAGACAAGGTGATATGCTCTGTGCCACAAAACCATAAGGCATAGGACAGAATTAGACCATAGGGCCCATCGAGTCAGTGCTACCATTCAATCGTGGCTGATATTGCCAATCCCATTCTCCTGCCTTCTCCCTGTTTCCCTTGATTCCCTTACCAATGAAAAATTTATCTATCTCTGTCTTAACTACACTCAATGACTTGGCTTTGACAGCTCTCTGCAGCAATGAGTCCATAGGTTAACCACCTTCTGGTTGTCCCTTCACTCTGAGGCTATGACCTCAGGTCCTACTAGTGGAAACACCTTCACAATGTTCACTCTATTCAGGCCTCTTAGTGTACTGAAAGTTTCATTCAGATTCCCCTCATCCTTCTAAGCTTTATCAAGTACAAACCCAGAGTCCTCAACTGCCCCTCATGTCAGGCTCTTCACAGAATCGTAGAATTCCCTACAGTGTGGAAGCAAGCCATTTGCCCTATTGAGACCACACTAGCCCTCCCAACAGCATCCCTCCCAGACCCACCCTGCATCTCATCCACCTAGTTTGTGCATCCTGAGACAATACAGGGCAATTTAGCTTGGCCAATCCACCTAACCTGCGCATCTTGGGACTGTGGGAGGAAAAGGGAGCACCCGGAAGAAACCTGCGCAGACACGGAAAATGTGCAAACTCCACACAGACAGTCGTCTGAGGGTGGAATTAAACTTGGATCCCTGGTGCTGTGAGGCAGCAATGCTGACTACGGAGCTACCATGCTGTCCCTGGGATCATTTTTGTAAACCTCCTCTAGACCGTCTCCAATACAACACATCCTTCCTTAAATATGGTGCCAAAACTGCTCTAATTATTCCAAATGTTGTCTGATGCAGAGCCTTATACAGCCTCAGCAGTACATCTCTGCTCTTGTATTAGTCTTCTTGAAATGAATGCTAACATTGCATTTATCTTCCTAATCACTAACTGAACCTGCATGTTAACTTTAAGAAAGTCCTGAACTAGGACTCCCAAGCCCCTTTGTGCTTCAGATTTCCAAAGCCTTTCCCTATTTAGAAAGTAGCCTACACCTTTATTCTTCTAACCAAAGTGCATTACCTCACACTTTCTGACATTGTATTCCATCTACTACTTCATTGCCCACTCTCCTGCCTGCTGAAGTCTTTCTCAGCATCCCCACTTCCTCAACGCTACCTGACCCTCCACCTGTCTTTGAGTCATCTACAAACTCAGCAGCAATGCTCTCAGTTCCTTTGTCAAGATTTTAATGTACAATGTGAATAGTTGTGGTCCCAACATAGACCCTTGTGGATCTCCATTAGTCATTAGCTGTCATCTTGAAAAAGCCCCCCTTATCCTCAAGCTCTGCCTTCTGCCAGTCAGCCAATTCTCTATCCAGGTAGTATCTTGCCCCAATACCATGGACTGTTATCTTATTTAGCAACCACTTTATCAAAAGCTTCTGGAAATCCAAATGGATCACACCCACTGGCTTCATTTGCCTGACTTGCTCATTACCTCCTCAAAAAAGTCTAACAGATTTGTCAGGCATGACCACTTCATGATGAAACCAGACTGGCTCAGCTCTATTTTGCAGCAACGTCCAAGCATTCTACAATCTCATCCTTAATAGTAGACTCTCAAATCTTACCAGTGACCAAGCTCAGGCTAACCAGCCAATAGTTTCCTGTCTTCTGCCTCTCTCTCTTCTTAAACAGGACTGTTACATTAGCTACGTTCCTGTCCTCTGGTACCCTTCATGACTCTGGTGATATCTGAAAGATCATCACGAATGCCTCCATAATCTCCTTAGTTACCTCTTTCAGAACTCTTGTGTAGTCTATCAGGTCTAGATGATTTATCCACCTTCAAACCTTTCATCCTCCCCAGCACCTTCCCCTTCTGTTAGCCACTGCCCCAGATTCTCTTGAAGTTCTGGTATGCTGCTCGTATTTGCCACTGTAAAATCTGATGTAGAATTCCTGTTCAGTTCCTCTGTCATTTCTTTGTTCCCCATTTCTACTTTTCCAACCTCATTTTCCAGTGGTCCAATGTCTTCAGTCTATCCACAAAACTGAAGGTCCCCTTCATCATAGAGTCGTATAGCACAGAGAGAGCTCTTCATACCATCGAGTCTATGCTGACCTATCTATACTATCACACTTGCCAGCACTTGGCCCATAGCCTTGAATGTTACAACATTTCAACTGCTCGTCCATGTCCAAGTTTGTGAGGTCTCTTCAGGCTTCTCTTACATTTTGTAATTCTAAAGAAATGTGTTAATTTCTTGTCTAATAATAAGGCAATATCACATGAATTTCTGTATCGCTTAGGTCCCTATATGAAGAATTTGGAATTTGAACTCTGCTTGAAAATTTGATACCTTTTATCATTGACATTATTTCTGACTATTGTTGTTTCTCTTATTTAAATTATTTACTTGAAAGCTGTTTCAGTTATTTTCTGATTTTATTCTGTGGATGTACATCTTGCTGATTTAACCATCCTATGGTTTAACTGGTTCATTCAGTCCAATCATATTAAATATTGAATCTTCTTCAACAAGTTTTCTGTAGATTGTAATTATTTCTTTTATTGCAGGATAATAAAGTATAAAATTTTATAAGGCCTTATCCTTAAGGAATTTTAACTTTTGTTTTCTCTTAATCTGAAATTTTCTTTAATTTCTGTTAAAGTTGATAAAGATCTGACTGACACAATGTGATCTTCTCTGCATTGCAGCGGGGAGATGCAGACCAGGTGATCACTATATAGAACTTCTACGCTCTGTCTGTAAAAATGATCCTGAGCTCCCAGTTGCCTGCTACTTCATCACATCATCGCTTCCCCACCTCAATGTTCTATCACCAGGTCGACTGCAGTGTTCCTGTGAGCCTCAACAACTCAAAGAACAGCATCTCATTTTCATTTGAGATACAGCAGTTGTTAGGACTCATAATCAAGCTCTAAAGTTATTGAATTTGATATTGTCTTTCCATGTTTATTACCCATCCCTCCACACCCTGGTCCTGCCTTGACATGGGTTGTTTTCATCACTGCCTATCCATTCTCTGCGACTCTCAGATCTCATCATCACTAGTTCAGCTTTACTTCTATCCTGTTTACTATCAATAATCCCTTTGTCTGCCTATCTCTTTCATCATCTCTCTCTCAGCTCTGTCTGTATCCATCCAATCATATCTACATCACTCCCAACATCCCCACCCCTATATTCAGCATAAACACCTTTTCCTAATTGTTATCAGTTTGGATAAAATCTCATTAGATTCAAAACATTAACTCAGCTTTCTCTCAACCGATGCTGTCAGACTTGCTGAGTTTCTCCAATGGTCTCTGTGTTTGTTTCCGATTACCAGCATCCTCAGTTCTTTGATTTATCCAACATAACATCCCTGTTCTTACAACCTATGTAACAAATACCTTAACCATCCTATTAACCTGTCTGGCCAACTTTGGGCAAGAACACAACATCCCTCTGTTTCTCTGAGCTCCCCAGTGTCTCACCATTCATTAAGAATTCTCTCATTTTGTTACTACTTTACCTCACACTTATCAGTGCTAAGTTTCATCTCTCACTGATCTGCCCACCTGATTAACCCATCTGTATTTTCCTGTAGCCAAAGACCTTCTTCTGCAGTATTACAACCTGATTAATCCTTGTGTCATTTGCAAACTTACTTGTCATCTCCCCCCATATTCTCATCTCTAATCATTTACATATATCATGAACAATATACCTGGAATAATTCTCGTATCTTTCATGCACTATCTTTAAACTCTCCACATCTTTCAGAGTGCTGTGCCCTGATTAGGACTTTGGGTACCCAATAATTCAGCTGAGTCTGGAACAATTCTCGAAAGCTGCATCATAGTTCCTTGCTTTTGTACTGTGTACCTCTGTTTATAGAACCCAGGATCCCATCTTTATTACTGCTCTGCCACCTTCAACAAAATATGCACATGTACTCCTGGTCCTTTCTATTCCCACTCTCTATTCAGAATTGTGTACTTTACTTTGTATCGCTCCCCCTTATTCTTCCTATTAAAATAAATAATTTCACAATTCTCTGCATTAAATTTCATCTGTCACGTGTTTGGCCATTCCATTGGTCTGCCTGTTCTTCTGGAAACCATCAAGATCATTTCCACAAACCATACTTTCAAGTTTTGTGTTGTCATCAAATTTTGAAATTATGTTCTGTACATCCAAGTTCGGGGATAGTGATAGTGATGGATGTTTTGCAGCAAGGCTTTCACCATCCTGGGAAGTGATGCTTGGCCAGATTCCTGATGAAGGGCTTTTGCCCGAAACATCGATTTTCCTGCTCCACAGATGCTGCCCGACCTGCTGTGTTTTTCCAGCACCACTCTGATCTAAACCCGAGATTATTGTTCTTGTTTATTGTTGCAAAACTTAGTAAATTTGTAAAAATTGAAATTTTTTGACATTCAATTTGAGAAAGAAATTAGAATATGAGTTTATGTATCATTCCTCTGACACTTTTTATTATAAGTCTTTTTCTACTTATAGATGTGCCAAAGTAAGAGGCATGGCCTGTCATTCTTCCAGTTCATTATTAAATGGCATCAGGACAGATTGCAGGAAGGACACATGGATGAAGCTAGAGGAAGAAAATAAAACAAAAAGAACTGTTGAGGCTGGAGATCTGAAATGAAAATAAAAATTGCTGAAGAAACTCGGCAGATCTGACAGTATCTGTGGTGAGAAAGCCGAATTGTCCACAGTCCAATGGTGTGCAGGTTAGAGTGAATTGGCCAAGCTAACTTGCCCATAGTGTTCAGGGATGCGTAGGTTACGTGCATTAGTCAGGGGAAAAAGGAAAATAATAAGTAGGGGAATAGGTCTAGGTGGGTTACTCTTCGGAGGGTCAAGTGTGGACTTGTTGAGCTGAAAGGCCTGTTTCCACACTGTAGGGATTCTAATTCTAATTCATTCATGTTTTGAGTCCAGTAACGCTTCTTTAGAACGGAGAGGAAGAAATCTGATGTGCACTTCTCTTTAGAGGTTCTGATGTGACTCTAGCTTGGCAGATTAAGAATTGCATTCCTATGCTCTGGGCATCTTACCCTGACACACATGAATGACATGGCCAGGAAGGGACATGGTGAAGCTAAAGTTATAAGGGGTATAGAACCTTATTCCTCACTTTAACTTGTCATTAAGGAACTGTGGTTTGCTGTGTGGTTTATGTCATTGAACAAATATGTTGATGTGATTCACTGTCTTAACTGTCCTATGTTGACCTTTCAGCATACAGTTCTGGTTGCCACATTACCAAAAGGATGTGGATGCTTTGGAGAGGGTGCAGAGGAGGTTCACCAGGATATTGCCTGGTATGGAGGGTTAGCTATGAAGAGAGATCGTGTAGATTAGGACTATTTTCATTAGAAAGATGTAGGTTGAGGGGGGACCTGACTGAGGTCTGCAAAATCATGAGAGATATAGACAGGGTGGATAGCAAGAAGCTTTTTCCCAGTGTGGGGGAGTCAATAACTAGGGTCACGAGTTCAGGATGACGGGAAAGGTTTAAGGGAGATATGCGGAAATTTCTTCATGCAGAGGGTGGTGGGTGCCTGGAATGCACTCCCAGGGGAGGTGGAGGAGGTGGGCACGATGTTGTCATTTAAGGTGTATCTAGACAGATACATGAATGGACAGATCCTTAGAAAGTAGGCGACAGGTTTAGATAGAGGATCTGGATCGGCACAGATTTGGAGGGCTGAAGGGCCTGTTCCTGTGCTGTAATGTTCTTTGTTCTTAAACATAAACTACAAATCTCCATCAGGATCTGCACAAATTACTGAATTAATCCTTTCTTGACAATTATCAATATCAGAAAATTAGCAATTATTTATCAACTGAAGAATGATAAATGATGAATGAATATGGTTACAGAGGTAGTTCACAGCAATTCAGCAATAACAACATTCTACTTTCCAATTTAATGTTTATGTTATTGACTAAGGTTGACATTAATTGGTGGAAGTCATTTCTGGTTACACTTTATAATATGATAAGTTTACAGTAAGTAATGAGACTATGGAAATAGATGAAAGGCTCTGTGTTTGTAGTTAGAAATATTTCCAGACCTTGTATGATGTCCATCAGCGCTCCATGATTGAAACTCCTGTCTCGTGATCTTATGGGAAAATGGTGTTATCCTTCTGAAACAACAACAAAAAAATCACTTGTACTTTCTGTTTCTGGTAAAATTCACCTCCCACACTCATGCCTCTGTGAGGGTAAGCTGTCTTAAATCACACCCACCCAAAAGAAACTGAACTCAATGTATCATACTGTCTCTCCTGTGATATCACTGCCCTCCGAACCACTCCTCGGCCCGTATCTTTCGGCCCGTATCCCTTAACAATGCATCCAAATGTGGTTTTGACATCTCACGTGGTCTCACCACTTACATTGGGTACCAATCAGGAGTAAGACCATCCCTAGTCACTTCCTTGGATCATTCTCCACTCCCATATATTTTCTCCAAACTTACTTCCTTCTTTCTCTCTTCCCGAAGAAAAACAGAACTCTTTCCCAATTCACTTCTAACTTCATTTTCAATATCCCAGCTGTTCTGTCACTGGCCTTTCTTTCAGCACAACATTTCTGCAGCTAACAATCTTCTCCATCACAACCTCACCCCCACCAATACTGCATTATTCTTCAAGAAAACGTTACTCTCTTTCTAGCCCTGCTTGTTTTTCCTGGTCCTGCCTCCAATTCCAATCCTTTAGCTCTAAAGGATGGAGAATTAAACCAGTGTCCTTCAGATTGGTCTGGACTACATAAAGCACTATTGAGTCATTCCCTTCCCTGCACAAACTACTCATCAATGCAGGATGATCTTGCAGTGGTGTTGCGCTGTTGGTGTTGATGGTTCCTTGTGCAGATCATTTTCATATTGCTATTTTGAGAATTTATATTCATTAATGTGAGTTACAGACTTGCTGATGATCCACACTATCCTCTCACTCTATACTTCCCAATACCCAAATGGCCTTTAACCCTCCCATCATTTCAGTTGAATCAGTTTTATGTTTCCACCAATGTACACATTTTACCCCCAGAGACTCTGACCAGCGAGGTCCTGATGCCCTTTCTGCCACTGTGATTTCTGTGTCTTGAGGTCAGAGTGAGTTGACTTTTCTTAAACTCCCCCCAACTCCAAGACCACCCTATCCCCTTCCCTTTCCTACCAGATGCTACCCTACTGTCTTCAATTGACCCTTCCCCACTCCACGACTGTAATTATTCCCTCAGCTAGTAAATACAACTTAGTCAACCTCCAGTTTCAAGTTACCTACAACTTCAGCGACACTCGTAGGAACTCCCAAAAGATAACGTACAGCCCCTTCCCCACTCCTTTCGCACCTTACTGGCAGGCCATGCCCTAGAGAGTCTTTGCCAGACAACCCGACAGACCAGACATCATGGAATGGGCTTGATTATGCTGAACATCCATCATGGACACAGGTGTGAAATGGAACTGATCTCCAGATTTGATTTGGCCCAACCTGACTGACCGAGCATGGCCTATCCTGCTGACAAGAAATGGTCCAGCCTCTGGACTTACGGTAACAATATTCCCTGCCTGACAATATTCCACCCTTGGCCACCTCTCGCAAATGTCCTACTTGCTTCACACATTGCTATGCTGTTAAGCACATAGCACTGGGTTTGTCCCTTAAAGTGCTGGACCATGCACCACCTCTGATACGGATGCAGCATCGAGCAATACAGCAACATGTCACATTGACACCTCATTGTTTGCTGCAGTCACATGCTCCTGATTCACCTCCTATACAAAGGTCTTCCACTCTTCTGTGAACTGCCTGCTTTGCTTTCTGTACTAAGGTACCATCGGTGAAACAAAAGCTGCTGCTTGACTCTGTCTACTGACAGGCCACCTGTGAAGCTTAGTCTTTTGCCATTCTCCAGTTGGGTGGACCAATGAATGAGGGACATACCCAGCCTTAAATCCCAAGGAGGAACCTACAGCAGTTGTAGAGGTTACAGCAAAGTGAAGACAATAGCCATTGAGAAAGGTTCCAACAGAGGAAACTGCATACTCACCCAGACTGGAGGCAGAAGAGTAAAGTTGACAGGTACATCCTTGGTTTCAGCAGCCAAGTTTCTGAAGCATCAAGTATCTCTTGGGCAGAAGTTAAATGGGAAGAGCAAGTTAATCAAATAAGTAGGGTCGTTAATGAGATGCAAATACATGTATATCAGCTTCTCATGATCTCGTGGCTGGACTCAGGTCTGAAGAGCAACAGTTTTTCTCAATTGCAGTAATCTGACCGATGGTTCCTCACCTGAATCAAGTCATTGCACTCAGTGTTACTCTCCCATCTCAGGGACCCTTTCAGAGTGAAAACAACTTTAGTCACAACAATATACTTTGCTTGTATTAACCTTCCTGGTTAAATTAGCATTAATTGTTTTGGGGAATAAAATGCAATGGTAGAATCAGAAAGGCGATCAATCGAGAATAGATATATTTTCTAACAGAAATCCTGAGCGGGAGAGTGTTTGATTATATCCTGGAGAAGTCACAGTAACCGCCTAGAATTAAGGTTCAACTTGGAAAAGATAAAAATTGCTCGCATTTCCTAGTAGAAGAATTTCCCAAGCTGTGGCAAGAATCACCATATGAAGGAATATGAACATGGCTGCCAAGTCTCAAAAACAGATGGGGGTGCACTTTGGACTGGTGGTGGGCATGTAAAGACGGGAGCTGTCTCCAATAATAAAACCATTCAATTTGTTCCTGCTCATGTCTGAAAATGGGTATAAGGTGCCTGACTGGGCTATGGGTTCTCTATGTGTGTGAGTTGCACGCAGTACATCCGGAAAAGATGACCTGCAAGTTTGGAGGAACTGGTTGTGACAAGGACACAGGAAGCATACATTCTTTTCCAGAATCCTTATCTTGCTTGAATTTCTATTGAATAACCGGTAGTTAAATTTTTTTGCATAATGAATTGTTTTACATTTAGGATTAAATGTCAAAACAAAGACATTGAAGAGCTCCTTTATGAAAAAAAAAACAGTTTCCATCATTGCTTGCCGTTATTGTTATCGGTACGGAATAATCGAGGTCATTGTCTAGTGACATTAATGGGGGCAAGTTAGAATCTGACTAAAATAATTAAAAACTTCCCCACTTAAGTTACATGTAACAACTAACTCGCAAGTTCCATGATGTATTTTTCATTGATAAAAGCATAAATATATTGATGCTAAACAAATCTTCAAGACAATTGTAACAAAAGCAGAGGTTACCCAAATGCAGTCAATCTAACACACACTGCAACTTAAGAGAACAACAGTTACAATAAAAATAGATCAGAGGCAGTAGTCATGAGGGTAAAAGCATCTGTTACAAGTGTCCCTCTCTCACTATTGCAGAAATACCAGAGTTATTATTATGCTGGTATTTATAGAGTGCTACATAGTATTTACAGCACAAAAAACAGACTAATGACCCACACAAGCCTCCTCATGTAAGTTGAACAAAACAACCTACTCTTTTCTCCTTCATGTGTGTACCTTGCTTCCATTTACCTATACTCATCAACTCAAATACTTCATGTGGTAACACATTCCATACATTGTATAACAAGTTTTTCTTCAATTCTTAATTGGATTCATTAATTACTATCTTATATTCATGAACTAGAAATATTTCCTCATGTTTGCCATATCAATCCCTTTAATAATCACCCCTCAATCTCTTCTGTCCTAGAGAATCAAGTCCCAAGTCTGTTTAATCTTTGCTAGGTATATACTTTCACTTCTGGGTTCAGCTTTAATTATTTGTTCTGAATAACGTGTTGAATTTACAGACATAAGTTAAAAACAGAAATAAGGCATACATGCCTCTGAACATTTTCTACCATTTGGTAAGATCTGATCCGTCTTCAACGCCACCTTCCTGACTGTTTCCTATAACCCTCAATTCTCTTATAGTTCAACAATCTATCTCTCTCCGTCTTGAATATGTTAAATGGTTCAGCCTCTGGGGTCCAGAATTCCAATGATTCACAACCATTTAACAGAGAGGAAAAAAAATCTCTGTCTTAACCTTTCTCTGAAATGATGACACCTAGTTCTGATTGATCTAAGGGTAAAATTTCTTCTCAGCATTTACTCTGTCAAGTCCTCTCAGTACCTAAGATAAAATCACCTCATGCACTTTTAAATTCCAGTAAGTGTCATCCCAACTAGTTCAAACTTTCCACATAATACGACCCCTTTAACATAATAATCAGCCCAGTGAAGTTTACATCAACTGTCTCAAAAGCACGATTATTCCTCCTTAAATCAGAAGACCAAAACTGCATGTAGTACTTGAGATCTGATTCCATCAATGCCTGTTTGATTGCAGCAAGAGTTCCTTACATTTAATATTTTATCTCCATTGCAAAAAGATGTCAAACATTACAATTGCTTTACTATTTGTTTTTGATACCCACAGATAAACTTTCTTTGATTCAATTATCAAAATAGTTTCGAGTGCAACAATATTTTATTGTCTATCTCCATTTAAATAATATTGTTTTTTCTATTGTTTCTACTTGCTTCCCAGATTATGCTCCATTTTGGAAACCTTTGCTCAATTGCGAATATTCCTTTGCTATTCGAGACTCTTATGCCTTCCATGGCATTTGCTTTCCCGTTTGTATGATCCAACGAATTTGATCATATTTCACTTGGTTCCCTCATCCAATTTACTAACATAGACTACAAATAATTAAGTCTCCAGCATTGATTCTTATGGCATCCCACTGTTGTTGCAATTTGCCAACTGGATATGACATTCATCCCTGTTCTTTGTTTTCTGTTACTTAGCCAAATCTCATTACATTCTCAAATTAATAAATCCGTCAGACACAATTTAGTTTTCTTAAACGCGTGCTGACTCTGCTTCATTGCAGTATGATTTTCTAAATGTCCTGATACTGCCTCATCAATAATTGATTCTGGAATGGTTTTAATATCAAATATTGGACTAACCGGCCAAGTGGTTCTTGGTTTCTGCCTCCTTCCATTCTTCACTTGGGATCTTACAGATACTGGGTTTCAGTCTGATTGCTGGCTGGTACCACAGGATATAGATTTAGGAAACAATCCCAAATAAGATGATCTTCATTGCCAGTTGGTTTGTCCAGTTGTTTCCAATGTAGTATCAGTCACTACAATTCAAAAAGTATTTCATTATATGTAAAGCACCTTTGGACCTCTGATAATCATGAATAGCAATATATAAAAGCGAGCGTTTCTTTTTAAGATCAAGATTGAAGTTGCCAGCATTATTGCAAACCGTGTCTTACAAGCCTACACTATTTCTTGGTTATGTTCTGTCCAAAGTGCAGCTACTATTAGGGAAACTACTCTCACTCGGTACTTCATTCCCTTGCTATTTCTTATCTTCAGGCAAATTAGTTTTACACCTTTCATCCCTTGATCTTTTGAGCTCATGAGCATGTTAATTTCATCCTTTATCAAAAGAGATACCCCAAAAGAGTTTCTGCCATATTCCTGAAATGGCAAGTATTCTATTCAGTCATCTGTAATAGTTATATTATCCATTTTGTGTAATCCATTTATTTCTATTTTTCTGTTCCTAACTGAAGGGAGATAGAATCATAGTAGTAATGTTACTGGAATAACATAGCAGCTGGCGGCATTTTAATTCAAGTAGTTTATCTACAATATAAAATTACTCTGAGTCACAGTGGCCACAATAACTAACATCAATTATTGCAAACATCCATCTGGTTTCCTATTGTCCTTTCAGGAAAGTAATCTGCCATTCTTACATCAGGAAGGAAAGCTATGTGGTTCATTATTACCTGACCTCTGAAATGCCCCAGCAAGCAATTCAGTTTAAGGGAACTTAGGGATGGGCAATAAATACTGAATCTCCCAGTGATGTCTCCAGCGCATGAAAAAAATGTGAAAAGTCAATTAACCTATTTTCTATGAATGCTGCATGAATTCAGATTTTAAAAAACGTTTCATTTATTCCTTCATCCACTTTTCCCGACACTGACCCCACTTGCTGGTGCACTCTTATGTTTGGACATTTTATTCCTTTCAATCACATTTAGATCATGATACTTGACTCGTTGTTTTTGCTTGCTAAATTTCAAATTGAAAAGCAAATCCATTATTACAGGAGAAGTTAAGATTCTTTGTACATTATATACTTCTTCTATACCATCTTTTTCAGGTCTTCTGGATGGTCATCATCTTCATACCTCCTATAACGCGCCAAACTTCAATAACAAACAAATGGGCTTCTGCTGAGTGGGTTTATTGCATTCTACCATGACTCCACTGCAGGAGTTGCAAAACCTGCGCCCACACCTCACCACCTCACCTCCATCCAAGGCCCCAAAGGAACCTTCCACATCCATCAAAGTTTCACCTGCACTTCCACACATGTCATTTACTGTATCCGTTACTCCCGATGCGGTCTCCTCTACATTGGAGAGACAGGACGTCTACTCGCAGACCTCATCAGAGAACATCTCCAGGATATTCACACCAACCAACCCCACTGCCCTGTGGCCGAACACTTCACCTCCCCCACCCACTCCGCCAAGCACATGCATGTCCTGGGCTGCCTCCATTGCCACTCCCTAACCACCAGACGCCTGGAGGAAGAATGCCTCATCTTCTGCCTTGGGGCCCTCCAACCCCATCAGTTTCCTCATTTCCCCTCCCCCCACATTATCCCAGATCCAACCTTCCAACTTGGCACTACGCTCACAGCTTCATTTCTGATGAAGGACTTTTGCCCAAAACATCAACTCTCCCACCCCTCGGATGCTGCCTGACCTGCTGTGCTTTCCCAGTGCCACACTTTCGAGACTAATCTCCAGCAGCTGCAGTCCTCACCTTCGCCTATACTTTTCAACAGTTCACCCATTTCCAAACATGTTAACTATTGTGTCAAAACTGAATGTTCTTTGGCTAATCCAGTCCACAGCTACTGGAACTATTGGTAACAAATAAGTCTGAATCACTTTGTTAAATAGTGACATTAATCTATAGAAACCTGTATTAGGATTAGACTAAAAATGGACTGTCAATATTCAGTTTTCAGCATTTAACATTAATACTTCAGACTTTCATAGACTCAGAGGGACTTTTGAAAAGGAAAGTACTGCCCTAAAATGGCTTTTGTGAAGACCAAGCAACCCACATGGAATATGTGAAACTGGCTATGCTATAGTTACCATTTTAATCAAGAGGTACTGACAGTCAGTGAGATGTTCTGAAATTCGCACCTGTTGGTTTACTCACTGTTTCGTGATAAATTCACATATTGAGACACGAATGGTTGCCTACAGCTATCGAAGGTTTTTGGAGCAGAGTGGTGCTGGAAAAGCACAGCAGGTCAGGCAGCATCCGAGGAGCAGGAAAATCGACGTATCAGGCAGAAGCCCTTCATCAGGACAGCTATCCAAGGTTGGAATGAAACAGTAAATGGACACATAGGATCACTATAGCAACAGCAGTCTTTGAGCTACAAAGAAGATAGGGAGAAAAATGAGCTGGTAACAGCAAGGACACTGACAGCTCCTTTCTCACTGTCTATCACAGTGCGGTTGGAAAAGCAATTTGAAAAAACGCCCATTCATCGAAAAATTATGCTTGTCTGCAAATTTCACCACTTCTGAAAAACAGGGTAACAAGGTAACTCACGATTCACCCTTGTAACCCAAGGACTCTTAAAAACTTCAAGCTCAAACTGCTTTTACCTACCTTTCTGTACAGACACCTTTCACCCCAGTCAGTTCATTTCAAAATGGATTAGCTGTGCTTATGTATGTGTTTGCTCTCATACTTACTTATTTTTCTCATGTCTAAAAGATAGTAAACAAACATTCTCTTTCACTCAAGACAACCTTGGAATTTGGGTTTCTATCATTTTTTGATCTGGTTTTCTAAGTTTAGCTGAAGTGTGAGAGCTGCATGTTAAAAAATTGAATTATAAATATTCATTGGGACCAAGAGCAGTTAAAAAGAAGAGAACTGATCACCCCCTCCTCAACAGATCATAACAAATTTAGACGTCTGTGGTCTAATTACAACCCAATGACTAATTAAAGAATTCGAATGGGGAAAATAAATCTTTCTTTTTAAAGCTGCTTTTAATAAATGTCAAATTATTTTCTTGAGCCTCTAAGATGAAAATTATTAAGATAATGATGTTTTCATACACCAGAACAAAATGAGAATTAAGTTATGAGAATTTAAAAGCCTTGTCCTTAGAAGACTTAAAAGGAAAGGTAGAGATCAGCCTGCAAACCAGGAAGCCAAATTTGTGAAATGGATTTCAGACCTTCTAAAGTAGAAACTAAGAGAATAAAACAGTCAAGTTAAAGCTGGATCAGCCAAGATTAGAATTAAAATTCCAACAGAAAAAACAGGAAAGCGAATTCCAGGAACAGAATGGAGAGAGAAAGACAGAGAGAGTCAGGAAAAAAGGAAAAAAGAAAATTCTGAAAAAGAGAGTTCCAACGGAGACAGTTCAATCTGAGAAAATGGAATGAAGGCAGGTTGGAGTGTGCTTCACTCAGAATTAAGAGCTGAAATATTCAGGTTTGCCCCATTAAATCCCTAGGTTCTGATGAAGAAAATGTGGACAGCTTCTTCATCCCTTTTGAAAGATAAGTGCAGCAGTTAAGGTGATCCATCCACTGTTAGCCACTGGTGTCACAGAGCATGCAGCCAGGGAAAGCTCATAAAGTTTACTGTCACCAACTGAGGAGTATGTCACTGGCTATTAAACAGAAAAAGGAGCTATTTTAAATGCATACCAGTTTGTGCTGTTAGAATCCTAACTAATATTTTATTGTTCGAATTTAAATTTGATAAAATAATAAAAATAATCAGCTGGAAATGACTGGTGAACTTTGGGACAATTTGTGACAAACAGAAATGAACACATTAAACACGTTTTTTGTTTGTTTCGGAGGTCAGGCCTGGAGGTTAATTGTAGGCTGGGCCTTGATTTAAAATGGTCTAATAGGCACAGCAACCCAGGAAGAGCATTGTGTTTAAACAGATAGCAAACGTTGGTTATTTATTCATAAGATCAGTACCTGGGAATTGGTTCTGGCAAGTCTGGAAGACATCCCAAATTCAAGCAGATGAAAGTTGTTGAATGGTAATTGAAGCCTGAAGAAGAGTTGATCAGGATAGAACCAGAATTAAAGTTGTTTTTTGTTAACTATGTTTTCTGCAAGATGGTTCTGGGTTGCTGCTGAGACAACATGAAGATTTGTAAGTTCCCTGCCTAATCTTTTACACCAGCTTCCAGAAGCCCAAAGGGAGAAAAGCTAGGTTAGAAGTATTCATCCCTTTGCCAGGGTGAAACGAGAAGGTGACCTTGATCAATGTTTCAGAAAAGCAGCCAAGAAGTCTACATTTCTTAGGATCTCTGCAGTGCGGAAACAGGCCCTTTGGCCCAACAAGTGCACACCGACCCTCTGAAGAGTATCCCACCCGAACCCATTACCCTGACAAATGCACCTAACCTACACATCCCTGAACACTATGGGCAATTTAGTATGGCCATTTCACCTAACCTGCATATCTTTGGATTGTGGGACGAAACCCAGAGGAAATCCACACAGCCACAGGGAGAATGTACAAACTCCACACAGTCACTTGAAGCTGGAATTGAATCTGGGTCCCTGGCACTGTGAGGCTTCAGTGCTAACTTTTGAACCACCACTCCACCCTGTGAAACCTATTTATACATGTGAAACAGTGTAATGTGAAAGCTATTTCAATAATCTAGCTTGTTTTTTATTTCATTTATCCAGTAATTGTGCTTGTTTGTCTATCTTTTGTGTGAAAGGCAGCTGAAAATAAATCTTTAAAGCACATTCATTAAATTAGCTTACTATATTGTTAATTTTCCATCTGCTAAAGGTATTGTGTATTTCATAAAAAGTTAAGCTTTTGTTTGTAGTACGAAATCTGGAAAATAATTACTTGCAAAGTCTAGGATTGGTAATTAAAAGTATGGTTAGAAACCATTGCAGTGACTATATGGGAGCATTCAAAGGTTTAATTTTACTATGCTCCAAATACAGAGGTAGAAAGGCTGATTTGATTTGGCTATCTGTCCCCATGTCATAACTGTGCCAAAAGTATGTAGTCAAAATTCCACATGCTCAAGCGATAGTCTGACCAGGCCTAGAATGCAGTAAGCAGCTCACTTTTGATCTGTGGATACAGACACTTTAAATTGAGGCCACCAATGAAAACCTTAATGAAGTAATTGTCCTCGATGAATTCGAAAACTCCAACTGAGACTTACATACAGGAGCCGAAGGTCGCAGTGCCAGAATTCTGGCTGATGATTGACACAGGGAAGCTGGGGTCTGGAAGCTGTCACAGACCATAGAGAGAGGCAAGCACGAGGTAAATATTCCCGAGACAACCTTCAACAGAAAAACAGACTACATACTTTTGGCACTGTTATTACATGGAGTCATGATTTGCAGATGCTGATGTTGGACTGGGGTGTACAAAGTTAAAAATCACACAACACCAGTTTATTAAAGGGTTGAAAGATTATCAGAGTGTGCAGGAATGTAGAGTTGAGGTTAAGATTGGAATAGCCATGATCTAATTGAATGGTGGAGCAGGCTTGATTCATATGGAGGGCCCAGAAAATCATTACTCTTTTGAAACACCTGAGCCACAGCTTGATCGCCAACTCTAGCTGTCTGCTCTCGGCTATCAATCTCACTGAGTTGATCCACTCAAGTCCTTTGCAGTTCCAGGTATTGAAACTTTAATGAGTCTGGATGATTATCACTTCTATTACCACACTCATGTAGAATAAGTTTTTTTTAAGATAATTGAAACTCATCAATGAATTACTTTGTTTCTTGAGTGTTCTTTTGAAATATCCTTTGGGTCCCTTGTTTCTATCGAGGATATTGTGGGTGAATGGATTGTGCTCATTCACAATTATTTATTTTATATGTTGTGACGCGACAGAATTTTCATAGTATTTTACTTCAGGAAGAAGCTTTGTATGTCAATGAGCTTGCTGATGATTACCTACATAATTAATTGTAGAGGAGAAAGTTCCTGGCAGAAGTTTAAATAACATATTTTAAGTTTATTTGATATTTTCAATGAAGGCTTTTCCTGATGACTAAACAGGTTTAAGATGAAGAGCACAAGGTTTAACTGAACCAGCAGGTCTTTACTGGAGTAGAATTCTGGATTGGTCAGAACATTTCTGATTGCTTTATTTAGCAATTAAATTTTTTTAAAAACTCATTGTATTCAGTTAGTACCAGAAAGGGTTAACTGAGGTTCCATCCATCAGGACATAAAGTAACAAGCATTTGTCCAAAATTGTTAAGAGTTCTGTGCTTGTTACCAATTCTGTATGAGAATATTTTAGTTGCTGAACTGTAAACTCATGCTCAAAATGAGCCCAATGTCTCAAGTGGTAAATGAAAGGAAAATTCTGGACTGAGAAGCTAAGAGAAGGTTTAATTGTTATAATAAGCAAAAAAGGATTGTCATAATGTTTTTTGACTTGGAGGTGCTGGACTGCGGTGGACAAAGTTACAAGTCACACAACACCAGGTTATCGTCCAACAGATTTATTAGGAAACACTAGCTTTTGAAGCCCGGCTCCTTTGTCACATGGCTGTGGAGCCGCAATTCGAAAAGTAGTGCTTCCAAATAAACCTGTTGGACGATAGCCTGGTGTTGTGTGATTTTTTAACATAATTTTTTTTGTCATTTTGAAAAAAGCAGCAATTACTGCAAGAAGGTTTTCTTAAAGAAAAGGAGGTACATTGAGAAAATAGGGCAAGTAACAATATAAACAGATTAATGAGCATGGAAACTTGAACACAAAAGAAGAGTTCATTTAAAACACTTTGGAAGAAGAAAATAAAACTTATATTGTTGAACTGTAAATATTTCTTCGAGAAACATTAGCAGTGTGATGTTTTTCAATACAAAATGGGGAAGAAACTGAAAGGGCTCAAAGTTGTGACAACCACAGAGGTTGGTCAAAAGGAAAAGATTTTCCTCCAGAGCATCTGCAGCTTAAAGAATTTCTCTATCTATATATGATTGAAAGCAATATTTACTGCAAAAATGAGGGACAATATTGAAACAGTCAGAACTTTTCAACTCTAACAGTAATTAAGGGAAATGTCTGATTAAGAGATGATAAAGCCTTATTAGCGATGATTTGGAGATGCCAGTGTTGGACTAGGGTGGACAAAGTTAAAAATCACACAACACCAAGTTATAGCCCAACACGTTTAATTGGAAGCACTAGCTTTCAGAGCGCTGCTCCTTCATCGGTGATTGTGGAGTACACAATTGTAAGACACAGAATTTATATCAAAAGTTTACAGTGTGATGTAACTGACATTATACACTGAAAAATACCTTGATTGTGTTTTAAGTCTCTCATCTGTTAGAATGACCATGTTAGTTTCACTTCTTTCATATGTAAATCACAAAACCTTTTAAAAAAATTACGTTTTCAGGTTAACTTTAACAATTGGTGTCATTCCAGATAATGTGTTGAAGGTGTTAGCCCCCTGTGTGCTGTTGTATGTGCCATAGCATTCAGACTGATTCTAATAAAAAAAATGAGTTAACAGAGTCTTACATGGATTCATGTAGTTTTTGAGCAAAGTACAATGTAACTCGGCAAGTACAAATTCACCCCACAAACATATATGTTGTATGTGTGTGTGTTACTCAAAAAAATTCAATGAGGAACAGTCAATACATTTAATTTTGTTGGTCTATTTACAGACCATGTTTTAAAATGAGAAAATGTAGAAGAGACAGATACCTTTGATATTGTAAGAACATTTGACAATTACTCTGTACCAAGTACAAATAATTTAATGGAGACAGTACAATTTAACTAAAGAATACAGCTCCTTGGAGAAGCTATTGACAATGTTTTTAATCACCTTCACAGAATTGCCAGAATTTTGTGATGATAGTAATATGCAACCAGATTTCAACTTGAGACAGAATTGTCGTTGGAGTTTCTGGCATATCGCTTTCAGAGATCTAAAGGTTCTCACATTGGAAAGAATAATCCAGGTAGTATTCGAAGTTGAGATTTGAAAACACCACAAGTGACTGATAGGACACAAGCCAGCTTGCTCAAGGACACGCATAGAATTCCTACAGTGTGGAAGCAGGCAATTCAGTCCATCAAGTCCACACTCACCCTCTGAAAAGCATTCCAACACCCCTACGCCTGCATTTCCCATGGCTCAACCACTTAGCCTGTACATCTCTGGGCACTGTGGCTAATCCACCTAACTTGAGCATTTTTGGACTGTGGGAGGAAACCCATGCAGAAACAGGGTTTCTGTGCAAACTCCACAGACAGTCACCTTTAAATCTCTTTAAATCTTTTGATATTAGAAGCTACTGTTCCAAATATGAAAAGACACAAGCAGAAGCAATGCTCAGCTTTATCACACCATTGCAATTTTTGTAAAAAAGTGGGACATTTCCAGAGAAAGTGAAAAGCTCAATGAATAACTATTGAATCCCAGAATTAATAACGCTGATGTGTCTAAATAGCTAACACCTAACAGCAAATGTTTTTGCAAGAAAACCCAGACATCGTATCACCTTTCAAAGATACAAATCAATCTTTTTTTAGTGGTTATAGATAATTCATCCTAATCACATTTGTTTCTGCATCATCTCATACTTCTGCCCTCTCAGATTTTGCTAACGTCCTTTGCTTTTTCCCATTACTTTCTTTAAATGAATTTTAAGAATAGGGAGAATTCAGAACATTCTTCAAATACATGCAGCCAAGTAAAGGCTGGTTCAAGAGATAATTGCTCATTTACAAAGCACTTAAGTAGATTTCAAGCATCAGTTCATGTTGATCAGTCTAAATGGGGGCGCTAGAGAGAGCAATCTGCTCTACAGAGATACAGAATGCACATCAAAGAGCGATAACAGTGAATGTGTCTTGGAATTAAGAGTACAAATTTTTAAAAAAATCTTTTATACTTTGCATTGCAGTTTCAAAATATTTTTCTTCAGCTCAGTTTGACTTTAAGATCATGGGCATATAACAGATCCCCAATATATTGGGCCATTTTTATTAACAAATGGAATCTACAACCACCTACCTTGCGACCCTTTTCCTTATAGCAGTTGACAACTACCATAGGAAATACTGCACAATTTAATAAAACTTTATTACTTGGTATTTAATTAACTAATGATTAATCTTGTGTAGGCAAGGTGTGGATTCAGAGTTTCCGTTGCATTATATGGTGATACGCCTTCATAGTTACAATTATTGCTTCATTTGAAATGTTAATGTATGTGATTGCACGCATGTTTAATATGTTCTAAAAATGTCTTTGCCCCTGGTGGCGGAAAACAGAATGCATTTGACACCCTCCCCCTCCTTAACAGTGGATCCAGTCCTTCTAAATTTGTACTTTTTCCACAATAATGCACAAACATAACAGTGGGAACTGATCAAGTGCACAAACAGATTTCCAGAAGTTTAAAACAAGTTCCACAGATCCACATGCTGACAATGTCCTTTGCTTGAACAGTATTTTTAGCTTTTTGTTTCATTCTGTAAGACTTTCTTTGAAAATGCTTGCCAGTTTTGAAAATTAAAATATGGAACATAATACACGCCTTTTAATAAACACAAGTATTATGTTCCATATTTTAATTTTCAAAACTTTTAATAAAAGGCATGCGCATTAAAATAGAATACAAAGGACACAAATAAAGTCAATGCAGCTAGCACAAACTTAAAATTAAAACATTCTTATCAG
Organism: Chiloscyllium plagiosum; assembly: GCF_004010195.1. Lineage (NCBI taxonomy): Eukaryota > Metazoa > Chordata > Chondrichthyes > Orectolobiformes > Hemiscylliidae > Chiloscyllium > Chiloscyllium plagiosum. The sequence goes on along the minus strand of NC_057713.1, from coordinate 120,255,019 downwards.
TTCGGTTTTATTTTCTTCGAAGTGCCTTACTGACCCTGCCATAGTTTTATACCCAGAGCACTCAGGTATTTGTAGAATGACTATTGATTTGGGTACAGCCCCATGGCTATAAAATTTGATAAATATGTTACTTATTAACTTCTCTGGAGGTCATTTGTTTGTTTCTCATAGGTTATGTTAAAAGCTCCCACAAATCCTTAAATCAGCATTATTGATTTTTTTTGTTGAAACTCTAATCATGATGTGTCAACCTTAAAGTAGGCATGCCAAGGTTAATAGTTCATTTATGCTTTGCATTCTGGGAATGCAAAGATTTAAGCTTCTTTGTGTTTTTAGGGGATATGTATTTCTTTGCTGTCAAAAGTAAAAATGCAATTGTATTACTTAATTCTAGCTGCTGTCACAATTAGCTTTTTGTGTAACTATGCTTTTACAATCACTTTTTTAAGGAGTATGATTTGGAGCTGCGCGTAGTAAGGCACCCTGGATTGTGGCTTTTTTTTCCATCACTTCCACATGTGATTTGCTAAATGTTAACACAGAATGTCAGGGCAATGGCACAAAATGTCCACAAATAAAGCTTGTTCAATATGATTGCCTATCATAATGTTAGATTTATTTTTCAGCCTGATAGTTATCAGAGTACTGTCTACCTCTGCTATCCAAGAATAGAATAGTTATTGACCTGTCCTACTCTATGTGTAATAAAAAAAACAACGAAGAATTGAAGGAGAACATATTGAAACAGGTAAATATCTAAATGGAATTTTATAGAAATGGGAGCAGCGTAAAAACAAATAATGTTATTAAATTCCAAAGACGTTTGGCCACATAACGTAGTATGTGTAGTAACTGTAGTAAGACAGTCAGGCCGGGTGCTGGCAGGTGGAACTAGATTGGGTTGGGATATCTGGTCAGCATGGACAAGTTGGATCGAAGGGTCTGTTTCCGTGCTGTACATCTCTATGACTCTAATACGTTAACCTTCATGATGTATACCCCCATTAGATTTGAATATTTAAATAATACACATTTTAGTCATGTAAAGATGGTCAGAAGATAGAAACAGCAGATATTCAGTGAGGGAGCAACGAATGCTACAGAGTAGAAGGAGGCTATTTGTCCCATTGAGTCTGTGTCAATATTGCCGAAGATCAATTCCCTTAGTCCCACCACCCCATTCTTTCTCCATATTACAGGAAATTGTTCTCCCTTCTTATGTTTATTCAATTCACTTTTGAAGTCTATTGCTGAATCTGCATCCAGAAGGAAAGAGAACAGGGATTTTAAATTAAAGTGGCTTGATCAGTATACAATGTTCAAGGTAAAGGTGCCAAAAGTTTAGGAAGATAGACCACAGGGTGTCGTGGTGAGAGCCACACCATACTGTGCAGTGCTTTGGGTGAGGCAGGTGGTGAAATAATAGCCTAGAGGGGTGGTATCACTAAAAGGAAAGGTGTCTTCACCAAAGTTTCTGTCAAAATGACAATGATAAGCTCATTGGTGTCAAGAGAATTGTTCACAAGTGAATTAATGTTCTGGAGGCAGAGGCTGTGACTCAGTCTGATTGTTCCGTTTTACTTACTGAGACACTAGGGTAGAGCAGAGCCAAAAAATATATTATGGGTTGCTACTCAGAATGAGGAAGAGGTCTTAAAACTATAAGACATGGAAGCAGATGTCAAGTATTTGACCCCTTGAATCTACTCCTGCATTCAGGATCTGAACATCTCAATTCCACTTTCCTGCCTTATTCCCATAATAGAGGGGAACGGAAGTATTATTGAAATTGTTGTGGTAATTTCATGGTTAGTGCCTTGCTGAGAGCATAGGAACAAAGGTAGGGTTGAAATGCTAAACCTGATTCTCTGATCCACAGTTCTTAGACATGTAGCTCTCTGTTGCTGGAAGTGGAGTCATGTAATTATCCTTAAAAGGCATTCCATAGTGCTGCAAAAAGGAGATAGATAATTGGGACCGATGCAGATTCTCATCAAATGTCTTGTATTTAGGGTGAGTGAGGAATTCAAACAGATTTGCAAAAGCTGAGAACAAATTCAGTTGAGGGCGGAGGGTAAATGCACCATAGAGTTGTACAGCACAGAAACAGACCCTTCAGTCCAACCAGTCCATGCAGACCATCATCTAAACTGAACTAGTGCCACCTGCCTGCGCTTGGCCCATATTCCATTTCTTATTTGTGTATTTATCCAAATGTCTTTTAAACATAATTGTACCCGCATCTACTACTTTCTCTGGAAGTTCATTCCACGCACGAACCACTCAAAATAAAATTGCCCCTCATGTCTTTTTAAATCTTTCTCCTCCCACCTTAAAAATATACCCCTGGTTTTGACATCCCCCACTCGAGGGAGAAGACACCTGCCATTCATCTTATCTCTGTCTCTCATGATTTTATAAACCTCTATAAAGGCACTCCTCAACCTCTTATTCTCCAGTGAAAATAGTCCCAGCCTATCCAGTCTCCCCTTACAATTCAAACCCTCCATTTCTGGCAACATCCTGGTATATCTTTTGTGAACTCCCTCCAACTTAATAATTGTCTTCCCATAACAAGTTGATCAGAACTGGACACAGTACTGCAGAAAAGGCCTCATCAATATCTTGTACAACCTCAATATGATGTCCAGAATTTGATTCTGTTCAAGTGGCAAAAGACGGAAGTGGAGTTACAATTGCAGGTTGGTACAACTGAGCAAGAGGACAAAGGATACAGTCATGGTAATCGCATATTAATTTGTCAAGACAGCCTGGCTAACTACAACTTGTTTCCTAGCACTATTGGTACCATCTCAGTTCAAACATAGGCATCTTAATTAGTTATGACCAAAAGAGTTGGAAGGGAAGGCAAAAATATTGTGGAGGAATTTCTTACTTGTAAATTTTTCTTGGTTTTAATTTGTCTCAAATGTTTAGGTTCTTAAAGTTTGATCATTTTGTTCAACTTGTTCAAATGTATACCATTTCGGACTAATATATTTTTCTTGAAGGTTATTGTCCAAGACTGCATTCCAGATGGGGCCTGACTAAGATTCTGTACCATCAAGCATCAATTCCTCATTTGAATTCCAATGTCTCTATTTTTAACAGCCAACAGTTTACAAGTGTTCTGGATTACTTTTTGTAGCTATGCAGTGCTTTATGTTTATGGATGGCCAGACCCCATTGCTCTGCCTCAACAATGAGACCTTCACAGCGAAGCAAATATTTTAATTCATATTCAAAGTGCAGGATCTCACAGTGAACCTTATTCAGTCATAGTTTTGGCCACTGCCCTGGTTCATCTACATCCCTATTTAACTTCCTGATGCTATCTGCACAATTTATTGCATCTCCTAACTGTGTGACAATGGCAACTTGGAGATACAACTTTCTGTTGTTCAAATCATTAATATACAATGGCCCAGTAGAACCTATCATATTCTGCTAAACAGAGAATATATCCCTTCACCCAAACTTTTTTATTTCCTACCTGTCAATTATCAATCTTTGGCAGAAGGTAGCTTTTAGTTATGTATTTATAGTTTTACTAATAATCACATGTGTGGAACCTTATTGAATGCCTTTTACAAATTAATACAGATAACATCCATGGACAATCTCCTATGCACCATGCTAGTGATCTCATAGAATCATAGAATCCCTACAGTGTGGAAACAGGCCCTTCGGCCCAACAAGTCCACACCTAACTGCCGAAGAGCAACCCATCCAGACCCATCCCCCTACCCTATTATTCTATATTTTCCTCTGACTAATGCACCTAACCTATACATCCCTGAACTCTATGGGCAATTTAGCACAGCCAATTCACCTAACCAGCACATCTTTGGACTGTGAGAGGAAACTGGAGCACCCGGAGGAAACCCACGCAGACACAGGGGGAGCGTGCAAACTCCACACAGACAGTCACCCGAGGCTGGAATTGAACCCGGGTCCTTGGCACTGTGAGGCAGCAGTGCTAACCACTGAGCCACCATGCCGGCCCAAAATGCTCACCTAAATTAATCTGACATGACCTGCTACTCACAACTCTATGCTAACTCTCTTTGGCCAGCTAACATCAGATCAAACTCTCAGTTATTCCACCATATTGATGTGGTCCAATAACTTTCATGCTAAACTGGTAAATGGGTAGTTATCTAGTTCTATCTCCCTGCTTTCCTGAGTATTGGTATGGCATTTACAATCTTCAAATGCAAATCTGGAGGGCATTGGGAAAGCTATGACTCATGCATTTGTGATTCACTTACCTGTTTCTTTTTGATGGGTGGAAACAAATGGATTTGTGATAAATCACAATATTTTCTTTCACCTTGAATTAAATACATTTGGTCTCTACCCAGGCTAATTTTAACATTCCTGTGAAGTGAGGGTATTTTGTTGTCTCCAGTGTGGAAACAGATATAAGCTAACATTTAACAAGTCTTCTATTTTCTTATTCGAGAGTGTGGTGCTGGTAAAGCACAGCAGATCAGGCAGCATCCGAGGAGCAGGAGAATCAATGTTTTGGGCACAAGCCCTTCATCAGGAACTGAGTTGGAGGCTTGGGATTGGGATAATGTTGGGGGGAGGTGTGGGGGGAGAAAGGACTTCCACATCCGACAGAAATGTACCTGTACCTCTACCAATGTCATCTACTGTACCTGTTGCACCCAATATGGGCTCGTCTACGTTGGGGAGACAGGATCAACTTGTGGATTGTTTCGGAGAACATCTCTGGGACACCTGCACCAACCAACCCCACCACCCCATGGCTGAACACTTCAACTCCTCCTCCCACTCTGTCAAGGACATGCAGATTCTGGGCCTCCTCCATCGCCAAACTATTATCACCCGATGCCTGGCGGAAGAAATGCCTCTTCTTCTGCCTTGGGACCCTGCGACCACACGGGATCAATGTGGATTTCACCAGTTTCCCCATTTCCCCTCCCCCAACATTATCCCAGTCCCATGCCTCCAACTCGACACCACCCTCCAGATCCGTCCATCACCTTTCCCATCTATCCACTCCACCCTCCGCTCCAACCTATCACCTTCTCCCCCACCTTCATCTACCTATCCCATTCTCAGCTACCTTCCCCCCCGCCCCCTCCCCCCCTCCATTTATCTC
>NC_057713.1:120230451-120249851 GCF_004010195.1 Chiloscyllium plagiosum | reverse complement strand
CCCTAGCCCATAAGCCTCATTCCTGATGAAGGGCTCTTGCCCGAAACATCGATTCTCCTGTTTCTCGGAGACTACCTGACCTGCTGTGCTTTTCCAGTGCCACACTTTCTCCTTCTATTTTCTTATTCTCCATTATAGACTAACTGGCACTTGACTTATCAGTCCTCATTTCTCTTTATCTCTCTCTCTCTCTTTCTCTTTCTATATGTATAAAGTAAACTTTAACTTTTGACTTTCTTAACCCTTTCAAGATTTTCGTATTTATTTTTGCACATCATTAATTTTCTTTGTGTCCCTCAGTTGTTATTTATTGTTCTCTAAGTTTGCTAGTTTTCTACTTTGCCTTGAATTTATGTAAGCCTTTGCTCTGAGCATGATAATGTCTCATTTCACGGTCATATTTGCTTGACTATACAAGTGGGGTCTTCAACGCCTTACACAGTCCACATAGTCATCTGGCCTGAAGTTTCCTGGATCTATCTGATGATCAATATATTAGGGAGCTGTACTGTTCAAGAGAATTTGTTGCTGATTACTGCATTTTAAGTATTATGGTTTGTGTTCTTCTTCAGAGGAGTAATGCTAAGAAGCAACCAAAGGAATATGGAAGATCTGACATGATAGGCTGGAACTTGTTTTGGACCAGACCGAAACCCCCTCAAAATTTATTAGGAAGATAGCATGGACCCTAACTTTTTCTTACTTTAAAGGCAAGTGCCAGGCATTGCATTCTGGATGCAATTTAATTGGTCAAATGTTAACAAAAGAAAGAATTAATTGAAATAACCTAACTGCATTGGAAACCTTAACAGAAATATATATTATTTAACTACTAAACAGTCGCTGTTCCAATATAATAACATCCCATAAACCCTTGGCAAAGGCAAATTCAGTGAAATACAGCGTCTCACATGCAATTCTCTAGTCAAAGATGAAAAACACCAAGAGAAAATTTTGAGAGAGAGTAGCAGGGGGAGATCTTCCAAACCCAGCTTCAAAGCCCTGGCAGAAATTGAAAATTCTGGTACTATGGGAGCTTGACCACACCCATTCAGGCTGCTTCTATTGTTCCAACTTTCAAGCAAAAAAAGTCTCGCAAGCTGTTTACTTTATTGGCTCAGATTAGATTGATCATCATCCCTTTTTTTTTTCATAAAAAAGCCAGGACAAAATACACCTCTTAAAGCCATACTATTGTCACAAAATGCCACTAATTTGCAGAGCATTCTGCTCCATCTCAGTGAGGGTCATGTTACCGGCCTGATACATGATTCTCCCTGAGTCCTACTTTCTTTTTTGCACCAGCCTGGCCTTAGCAAGACATTAAGAATTAGTGAATGATATTGAAAATGAGAATATGTGGGACTTCTGCTTGCAGTCCTTGTACAGAGAGGGAGAAAGAGCAAAATACAAACAGAATGGAAAATGTTGAATGGAAAGTAAGCATCTGGAATGTGAAGTGCAGATAAAGACAACATATGAACTACACAGTTGGAATCTTGTAATTATTGTGAAAATTACAAACAAGATATATGTGTGTCTGTTTGATGTGTGAATGAGAGGTGATTATAATATGGCCTTTTGGTTAACTGTAAAGAATATAAAGCAGATGAGGAGAAGAATCATTTCTAGGCATTATTGGGAGGGGTAAACATGTAGAGAACTGCCCCCACTCTTACTGTTCTTTTCAAATCATTATAAAATTTCTTATATTTCATATAGATCCCAGAAAGGAGTATCTAAAGTTGACCACCTCTATCATCTATCTCCAGACTGGGCCTAAGCAGGTCTTGACAATCTTCTTTCTACTTCTTAGAACCAAAATGCCTTTCCTGCTCCTCAAACCTCGTACAAAGACCCCCAAATACAAGAGAACATGGGACAGGGAGAGCAGGGAGCCTTCTGATCCAGTGATGAGAATCTCCATTTATTGTAGAATTATTCATCTCCAATCTTGCATTAGTGTGTGCAGTCATGCCAGGATGAGTGACAGTATCACATTAAATAGGTTTATAGATGGCAACTGAAAATCCCAGATGTAAACAGGATGCACTGATTGTTTGTGATGTAATCTTTAGGCAGCCCACCTATCGCATGTAAATGAGTACCAGGAAATGAAATAGTCCAGCCCTCAAATTTTCACATCAAACAGTTTGGCATTCAGCTAGATTTCTTCCAGTAAAAGTGGTTCACAAATAAAAAGTGATTAAAGTTTCGCATTATGGCAGTAAAGAGTCGTATTGGTCTCGAAACTTTACCTCTGTTATTCTCTCTGAAATTGCTGCCAAACCTACTGAGTTTCTCTGGCACTTCCCATATGTATTCTTTGGCGAGCTTGAATTACCCCAAGATGCAGTATTTAGGCGTCATGTGTTGTACTTCTGTGGTACTGTTGTGAACTCTGGAGCTATTTCTTCTGCTTAAAAATTACTTAAGAGGAACTTCACCCCCACCATCTCTACTATCTCAGTAAAATACCGAGAAATGTAGGCAGAAAACTAAAACAGAAAGTTTGAACACACTTACAAATAGAAGAAAGGCTCTGTTTTCTTGTAGGAAATAACTCCTACCTGAAGGAAACACTAAATGTATAATTAGTATTGGACTGTCAAACAATCATTTAAAATGTCACCGCGTTTTTTTTTCCGCGTATGGGAATGTGAACAGTTTGAAAATGATTCCATTGCATGAATTCAGTACCGAATGATCTTTTAAATCTGAGGATTTTTCCAATCTTTATTTTGATGCACACCTTGACCTAATAAATCCTCGCCCTTGCAGCCTTTCAAAGTCTTCAAATACTGTAGCTTGTGAGTTATTTGGCTTAAGACAGTCTTGCACTCTTATCTCCTCGATGGAAGCATCAGTGAGTACTGTCACATATACCAGGCTTAACAATACTACTCCATCCTTCCCCATAACACTTAGGTTAGCTTTGGGTTGAGAATTCAGTCTATTTGATCTTGGGCTATGTAAAACCATGCTGTTTGGTCTGTTTGTGTGATTGGCACATCATTATTAGTTAATGATCACTCTGAACTGTCACCACAATTGCTTTGACAAGGTGACAGTGATGAATTAGGCTGAAGAGGGGAGGGTGCAATTACTATATCTAAAACAAAGTTTATTTAAGGCTTTTACATCCAAGCTTCTAATTGTTTTCTAAATTTAAACTTTGGTGCTGCCAGCCAGTGAAATGTCCCCAGGACACCCATTTTTATTGAGTGAGAATTATTAAGAATGAGTAATTCCAGGTGTCTTCCTTTCAGATGAATTGGCTCTTGAAGTAGTAACAACACATCAGTCAATTTATGTAAAATGCGTTTCAAAATGATTAGCATGGACACATCTTCAAATTTATAATGATCATTTTCATGTAATAAATAGTGTAAGAGTGCCACAGTATTCTTCTGAGCATGCTGAATTCTCAGCTTCAGCTAGATATAGAGGCCAGGTAAATCAGTACAGAAGGCTTTCTAGGCTGTTGCTGTACATTTCCCAGTCACTGGGTTTCAATAGCTGATGCCTTTCAGCCTGACTGTAATTAACTGAAAAAGCCTAGCTGGCAATGAGAGATAATGGAGTCTAATTCTCACTACTTAAAGTTGCTTTCTCATTCGAATATTTGAAGTGTGTAATCTTTTCCATGAAACAATGCTGGGGGAAAATAATTTTCAAATATTTCAAATTAAGCAACTTTGAATATAAAACCAAAGATCTGCGGATGCTGAAAATCAGAAACAAAATCTGTAACTGCTGGAAAAACCCAGCAGGTCTGGCAGCATCTGTGGAGAGTAAATAGAGTTAACGTTATGGATCCAGTGACCTTTCTTCAGAACTGGGTTCTAAACCAGCCCTCTTCAGTTCTGAAGAAGGGGTCGCTAGACCCGAAACATTAACTCTACTTACAGTCCACAGATACTGCCAGACCTGCTGGGTTTTTCCAGCAATTACTGATTTTGTGAAGCAACATTGAGCTCAGAGAAGTAGATGTAATGTTATAATGCATCAAAAGTGTACTGAAAACAAAATACTTCAAACTCACTTTCAAAGTTTATACAAGAAATGAGCTTATCATAATCATATGTCTTTATCATCTTGGTCTATGACAAGACAAGTGCGATAAATTAATAAATTACTTGATTATCAGTAATTTGTATGGTAAATAATTTCTATCTACAAATGTTTGATCAGTACAGATCACTATCAAACAACATAATCTGTGCCAAATATAACCATATCCTTTACTTGTTTGGCATATGCCACAAATATCCTTCGGCCTGAGAATGAACATGGTTTTTGTAGCTAGTCTTCTTCCAAGAAATACACAGCAATGAGCCACAGGCTTGGTTACAAATTGTATCTCACTCTGGAACACACTGTGCAAAGAATTGTGAATGTGAACTTTTGTTTAGCTGCTCAGTGGCACAATGCCTCTGTGCCAGCACAGTAGATCAGCAGCCTGCCTTTCACAGTGAATGGAAAATGATAAGTGCAAGCATGAAATCTCCTACTGAAAAAGCTCAGAGAGTGTCTGCTCATACAGACCATTTCACATGGCCTGGCTCTGCAGCAAGTTAAAGCGTTAATTCCTATGGCATTTTCAGTAGATCAGTAGGTTTGAATTACCTATGAACTTCTCTTTATAATCCAAGCTACAAAATACAAGGCAGAGGCAATATGCACAATACCCTTTGTCATATTTTAACATATTACCGTTGCCAGTATGTGGTACCCTGGTTTGGGGAGTTCTCACCAGTACTCTTTCCCCTGTGCTGAGTCTAGGACTTGTTAATTATCAATGATAAAGGATCAACCACTGAAGAGTTTAAACAGAAGAGGCACTTGCATTAGTCATGGCTTGCATGGTAGCAATTGATATGGTTTATATTAACTTACGAGGCACAGTTACTTAAGGACTATGCAGAATACCATTTTCCCTTTGCTCAAAAACTGCATGAATTCATGTAAAACTCTGTTATCTCACTTTTTAGATTAGAATCAATCTAAACATCATGGCATAGACAGAGAACACAGAGGGCTAACACCTTCAACATATTGTCTAGCTAACACCAATTGTTACAGTTAACCTGAGAATGCAACTTTTAAAAAAAGGTTTTGGGACTTACACATGAAAGAAGTGAAACTATCATGGTATTTGAACAGATGAAAGACTCAAAAGATAATCAAGATATTTTTCAGTGTATAATTTCAGTTACATCTCACTGTAAACTTTTGCTATAAATTCTGTGCCTTACAATTGTGTCCTCCACAATTACCTGATGAAGGAGCGTCGCTCCGAAAGCTAGTGCTTCCAATTAAACCTGTTGGACTATAACCTGGTGTTGTATGATTTTTAACTTTGTACACCCCAGTCCAACACTGGCATCTCCAAATCATTGTTCCCTTCAGTTGCTTGTGCAGAATTTGGCTGTCTCCACCCAAGACTACCTGACCTCATCAGAATGGGTGATGCTCAATGTAACATGAATATTTACTCTTTAGAGTCATTACATTAGAATCATATAGAACATACTTGATCGAACCTCTATGCTTATTAACGACATTACTTATCAAATTGTAACCATAGAATTGCCTGCAACAGCTTCTTATCCCATTCCGCTAATGTTAACTGTGGCATCTTTATGGATCTATCCTTGACTTCCTACTATTTGTTGTATACTTGCTGTTGTCTCCTGTTTTTATCTGAAGATGTGACGGGAGGTGGTAGTGTCATAGTTGTGGCCATTGGACTCGTGATATATTGATGACATTCAGGCTGAACTTTCCATGGAGCAGCGATTGCATACAGATTCCCACTTAGGCTTTCCTTTATATGAAAGAAAGAAGCTTTGCAGTCATGAGAGGAAACTTTGTTCAGGACTCCCTCAGAATTCTGACAGATCTTTTATAGAGCAAGAATGTTGCAGAAAGTGAGAACCATGTTCCCTTTACACAGCAGTCAGTTGCTATGTTCTGGCATCTAAAGGACCTGGCAGCTATTGTAAGGACATAAAGTAGATGTGACGTTAGGATGTCAGATGTGTAGGGTGGATAGGGTGCTAGGTTCACAGGGTTCCAGCTGGGTAAGGTGCCAGGTAAATAGAGGCCAACAGGAGAAAGGATAGGGTGCCAGATGAGTAGTCGAGAGTGTGGTGCTGGAAAAGCACAGCACGTCAGGCAGCATCCAGGGAGCAGGAGAATCGATGTTTCGGACAAAAGCCCTTCATCAGGAATGAGGGTTCTTGCCTGAAACATCAATTCTCCTGCTTCTCGCAGACTGCCTGACCTACTGTGCTTTTCCAGCACCACACTCTCGACTCTGATCTCCAACATCTGCAGACCTCACTTTCTCCTGCTAGATGAGTAGGATTAGGGTGCCAGGTGGTTAGGGGATAGGGTGCCAAGGTGGAAGATGAAAGCTAAGTTATGCAGTGTTTAGAGTAAGTTAGGGCAGGTGGGAGAAATCAGGTCCAGCCAGGGACTATATTGTACTGGCTCACTTTGGATCTGGTGGAGCTGGGTGGGGGATCGGGCAAATTGGTTTGGGTGGGGTCCAGCAGTGGGGATGGGAAGTCAGGTCTTGGTAGATGGTGGGGGTCAGGGGTTGGATCTTGATCTTTGGCTTAAAAGGTCTGGGAAAGGTGTAGTTGAGGGAATATGATGTAAGTATAGGGTCAGCTGATTAGTTACTCTGAGGTTAGACTATGTATTTAATAATCTGACTTTTCCTGAGTATCTAGTTCACTTAGTTTAGTTCATTTGAAGTCCCCAATTTAAATGGAGACTTTCAGAGGTTTCGAGGCAAGTGCAATTTCCTCCACAATTTCTTCAGAATCTACTACCACTGAGATTCTGCAGGGTCCCCATGCTCAGTTCCTATCAATGCTGGCATATTGACAGGCAGTGTGGACCATGTGTTCAAATCCACGATGACAAATAGTGAAATTTATATTCAATAAAATACAGTCAGAGTCTGGATGTACAGCACAGAAACAGATCCTTTGGTCCAACTCATCCATGCTGACCAGATATCCTAAATAAATCTAGTCCCATTTGCCAGCACTTGGCCCATATCCCTCTAATCCCTCCCTATTCATATACCCATCCAGATGCCTTTTAATGTTGTAATTGTACCAGCCTCCACCACTTCCTCTGGCAGCTTATTCTGTACACATGCCACCCTCTGTGTGAAAAAGTTGCCCCTTAGCTCTGTTTCAAGTCACCTTAAGCCTATGCCCTCTAGTTTTGGACTCCACTGCCCTGGAGAAAACACCTTGACTATTCACCCTATCCATGTCCCTCATGATTTTATAAACCTCTATAAGGTCACCCCTCAGCCTCTGACACTCCAGGGAAAACAGCCCCAGTCTATTCAGCCTCTCTCTACCGCTCAAACCCTCCAACCCTGGCAACTTCCTTGTAAATCTTTTCTGAACCCTTTCAAGTTTTACAACATGCTTCCTATTGCAGGGCGACCAGAATTGAATGCAATATTCCAAAAGTGGCCTAATTGGAATTAAAAGCTGGCCTAATGGCGAACAACATTGTTGATTGTTGTAATCCTGATAAAACTGATAGAATACAATCTAGGAATTGCTGTTGGTACACAGTGGGTCTGTCACCATCTCAATCACGGAACAATAGGCTGATTCCTCAGGTAGAGACCATTGGTCAAAATTAATCCAAGTACAGGTTTATGTATATTGCTTAGCATATATTTTAGTTATATTACTTATTGCTTAGACTTGAAAGAGATGGGAATCCATTCAGGAGTGTATTGGAATAATCAAACTTAGAGATAAGAAAATCATGGGTGAGGCTCATAGAACCGATAAACTGAAGCAGTGGCAGAAAATCATGTTACTCTGGTAATGCCAAGTGGTCTTGAAAACTATTTACATTGGGTACTATTTTATTGGTACATTGAGGAGTCTTATGAGCATGGAGGGCTTGTACAGCTGCTGAGATCGCTGTTTCACTTCATTTTCACTTCATAGAGAATGAAATACGAGTTTGTTTTAGGTTATTCGCCTAATGCCCTAGGTTTAACAAAAGCCAATGGCAGAGTCTTGCTACCCATTGACTCTCATGGGACCGAAGAGACTAAGGGTCTCCATAAGACTCAGCACAGCTTTCTGGTTCAAAGCCCTGTCATGCCTCTGTTGTTATCACTTAGGCTTCGAAATTGCACTCTGCACTCCATCCCCCTGCCCCCACTCCCCCAGCCTCAGTACTTTCCAGGTCCTTATGCTTACCAACACAGTTCATGTAATCCCGTTAAACTTTTACATCATAGTATAAATGATAAAAACATAAGTTAACAATGCTTTGATTGAAGCGTTGTTCACATGTTAGCAAGATTACGTTACTTGTGTAAGTTATTCTAATATATGGGGAAAGCGCGGAGATATTTAGGTGACACAGGCAGTTTTCTGGGGCCTGCATCAAGTTTATGCTCCACATGTAATCCCGTTGTCAGTGTCTGCTTACTTTACAGCTGGAGACTGGCTCCCAGGGAGTACAGAGAGGCAGCTTTAGGATGTGTGAATGCAAGCTCTGGGATTCAGAGGTCTTAGATCCAGCCCGAAGATTAAAACAACAGTTGATGGTGAGTGAAGCTAGTATGTGCTGTCCTGAGGCTGGGGTCAGTTGCAGGTCATTCTGAAGTGAGTATGTGTATTCTGCTCAACTGGCAAAAGCAAGAGAGGGGGTGGGGATGGAGAAGGTGGCAAAGGTGCAGGAGAGACCTCCTCTGCTTCTTGAGCAGTGAAGGTGTTTATCAAGGACAAATCATGTACAGGTCATGAACCATGCAATTGCAGACCTACAAAGACATTACCTTTAGATCCAGGGGTGGATTACTCCTGGCCAGTGTAAACAAACACAGAGGAGTACAAAAACTACTGTTAAAACATCTGAAGACATTGTGTGCACGGTTACAATATTCTGTGTTAAACTAATACTGTTTGTTGTCCCAGCAAATGAGTATATCACAAGTGTGAGCAGAGAGTGCACATACATTGTGAATGGTGCTTTCGGTTATCTGATCGACTTGAATGTAATTGTAGTCATTCAAACTGGCAAGGGGCTGGGACAGAGATAAAACAGACAGACTACAGCAGGAGATGGGGGTGGAGGGTAAACAAACAAACATTTTATTTGGCTTATTTAGAATTGGATGTAAAAATTCACATAAAACCACAAATTTCCTGAAAAATAAATTTACAAACTCTGTTTCAAAGTTACTGAAGTAAATTACATTGTATCGGATGTCAGGCTACTTTCCTTTTTCTTAACAAAAAGCTGTAAAATTATCTAGTAACTGGAGTGGCTGCATTGGTCTTCGAATGAGTTTGTAATGACGCACAGTTGTATCCTGACTTTATCAGTCTTATTCTTGGGTGAATTTTGTCAGTTTTCAATAGACTATAAGGCAGCATCACACAGTAGAAAACTATTTCACTTGCGGAATTGTGTCTGATGAAGGGAAGATGCTGGTTCTCTGAGGCTTTAATTGGATGGATACATTATTGAGCTGATCACAGAATTGTGCTCACAGCACCAGTGGATCCACACATCTCAATTTTCACATCATGAGCTGGAGGAAGTTGGTTGCAAAGACAGCAATATTCTAACTTATGATAGAGTGATATGATAACATGGGCTGACCTAATCTACCTGATAGACTTCACCATCTCGTTTCAATATTTGGCATGAGCTCTCCAAACATGCAGTCCCCTAGAATAAGCAAAATAAAAAAAAGAAAAATATGGATCACTTTGTCAAAAAGCTCATCTTAGAAATTCCTCTCTGATCAACAAAGGCAGTTAATTGACAATTAAGCAATCGAGGTAGGCTAGTGGTTAGCACTGTGCCTCACAGCACCAGGTTCGATCCCAGTCTCGGGTGACTGTCTGTGTGGAGTTTACACCTCTCCCCGTGTTTGTGTGGGTTCCCTCCAGGTGCTCTGGTTTCCTTCCAAGTCCAAAGATGTGCAGGTCAGGTGGATTGGCCATGGCCAATGTGGGGTTATGGGGATAGGATGGGGGCTAGGTCTTGGTAGAATGCTCTTTGGAGAATTCATACAGACTGGATGGGTAAAATGGCCTCTATCTGCACTGTAGGGATTCAAGGCTGCATATAACTGAACATGCCTTCCACTTGCATGAACTTATCCAGCTCTACTTTGAGCATTTGTAATAAATCCAAAACGCTTGCACAGTCGAGCAATGCCTTTGATTACTCAAACCAAACTCAATATAAGGATGGATTTTACAAATGCCCAGTTTTTCTTGGGGGGGGGAGAGGAAGTGGAGGATGTGGGGGTAAGGGGGATGCAACTGGTAAACTATGTCAGAGGAGCACCCTATCACAGTCTCACTGGTGCTGAGGTTTTGCAGTAGTGATCTCAGAGATAGATAGCTGCCCATTCCATGGAGGCAAGCAGTGGTTTGTTTACGTATGTCTTACTTTATGGGAACTTTGTTGATGGTTACTTTCCCACGTGCAGTGGATCATGGATACACTGTCTCTGCACTGCCAAAAGAATGCTGCCTCCCTAAATGATATGGGTATATGTGGGCAAGACTGCCATTGGTAAAATGCTTTGAAAATGGCTCATAATTGGGGGTCTTGCTTGGGTGGATTGATAGGGGTAGCCCATCTGTCCTGTAACCCATTGCTGGAGCAGGGAGCTGTTGCGACATTTGCCCTTCTTATCTTACTTGACCTCCAACCTCTATTCCTGTGACAGATGGTCTGGAAAAAGTCAGCTCTATATTTCCCTCATTTTGCTATGCATGGTAAACACCCTAATTATCACCTCACACTACTGGACATAGAATCTCAGCATCTCTTAAAAAAATCACCTCCAAATGTCCCCCCGCTTCATATTAATCAACATCTGAATGGGATCCATTCTCCCAGAATCAACCTACATTCTGTTTACTTCATCCAAAATCTCAGCTGCTAGACACACCTTTGTTCCATCAGCAAACTTAAGGATTGTACTTTCCCAACCTAACTCAGAAAGATGGCAAATAGTTAGGGCATGAACAAATTTACAATTCAGTTTAAAATGAGATTGTCAATCCCCAGAACTTATGTATGCTTAATATATTTTTTTAATATAGAATTTTATTTTGGAAGCCAAATACACAATATCTATTATTAGCTGTCATTGTTTGACATCATCAAAATTCCTGAAGAAGGGCTTATGCCCAAAACGTTGATTCTCCTGCTCCTCGGATGCTGCCTGGCCTGCTGTGTTTTTCCAGCACTACATTTTTCAAACCATCATCAAAATTAAAGTAAGATAGGATTCCTTTGGCATAAACTATGTTGAGAATTCCTGATAATTAGTTCCCTTTCCAACTGGATTATAGAGCTCAACTCAGTTCTGGGGAAGGACTGGAAACATTAACTTTGATTTCTCTTCATAGATGCTGCCAGACCTCCTGATCTTTTTCCAGCAACTTCTGTTTTTGTTTCTGATTTAGAGTATCTGCAGTTCTTTCAGTTTTCACCTCTGATAATGCTTTATTATAACTCCTGCCAAGTTATGTGGGTTATAATTCCTACACTCTGACTTAATACTCTTATCTCTCGACACTTCATGGCTTCCATCCAGCGCTAGATTTCAACAAACTGAAAAGTATGTGAGCATGTAGCTGATACACTATTCGATGTATTTTGTTTGTATTCAAGGGTCAACACCATTAGAGTGAGAAACCAACTCTATCTTGAGAATCCTAATCTCAGTGGGCATTCATTTGGCTATTATAGCATATTCATCTTGATATTACAAGGATAAATTCCAATGCAATTTGACCAGTTGTTTTTGATTCACCCTCCCATTACAAGTTTAATTTATCAAGATTTACAGAAGCATGTAATGGATTTGAAGGCTGCTGGCTATTCTGCTTCTGATGTCACTGATTTAGAACTACGCTCGTTGTTACATACTCCCCTCAATTCTCTGGGTTCGTTTGCAATGGGAAGCCTAACCAGCAGAATAATGTAGATTATGATGTGCACTGGTGACTGCAGTATCTCAGGATATTCTGCATATCATAGCAATGATAAGATTGCTGAAACACACTGAATTAATTATTCCTCTGCCCCTTCCCTTTCTATCAATGGCAGTACCCTCTAATCAATATTTCTGGATTCAATCAATATTTCTTGTCTTAAAGTAAGATGCTCTCAACCAGAAAGGGAACTGAAATAACCCCACGAGAGTTGGTATCCTGTCACCAAGACGCCCTTTATTTACACGTATATAGTACATGACACTGAACAGCTATCTCATAGCTGGCTCCGAGAGTGAGCAGAACCTGTGATGCTCCTGCTTATATGTGCCAGCCTGATCAGACCATGTTAACAGCCTCAGTCAGGGATCTCATGTTCTCTGAGGTCCACCTAGCTGACATCATTCAAATTACTACAGGAACAAAGTGCAAATTCCTAGTGTAATGTAGTTTGTCGTATTTAATTTAACTTATTATGGAAATAGATTTCATTTGTAGGGCTTATGACCCTACAATGGGAGCTTCCATTAATGCAAATATTGCTTTTCAGCCTGAAAGTTTCATAGTCTTTATAGCTTTGGCATTCCAAATAAATGCAGTCAAAATAATCATGCTAATAATAACATTGATAAAAGAAGTACAATAGTCTCAAGTATGTCTAGTCTTATTCTAATCCATTGTTCATAATCTCTCCAATTACAGCATAAATTACCCTAACTGTACAGGAATCAGAACAGATTTGCTACTTTATTTAATTTGAAATTTATAAGAGGCCAATGGGAAATGGATACCACAGTTCATGGACATCTTTGGTGACCTCAAAACCAAAATAAATGGAACAGTAAATGTTGGAAATCTGAAGCAAAGAGAGGAAATGCAGGAAATAACAGTAGATTAGTCAACATTTAGCTAGTCTGCATCTGATGAAAAAGAGGATTTAAAGTTTGATGTATAAACTGAATTCTAATAAATGTTCTTCCAACATTTCCTCTGAGCTCAGTTCACAGTTGAAATGTTCACTTCTTACTAATCTGTTATGTTGTTTTCTTGTTTTTATTTAAGTTTCCAGTACATGACTTTGAAGCTTTTTAATTATATTTTCTCACTCTAGTTAGTCCAACACAGAGCTCCAATAGTCACACTTGAACGAGGAGGTTCACTTTTTGCCTACCTGTAAATATTCATGACTAATTGCCAAACGTACCACTTCATTATATAATTGCTTTGGAGGTCTTGGTGAATACAATGCGATGCATTATTCTTGTGTTGGTCACTGGACTGTGTCAGCCCTTCACCCTGTCACATTTCCTTCCCTGTCGCACCTCCATGACTCTTGCTGAAAAGCCATTCCTCTCTCAGATCTACCAGTTGTGATGCAAGGTCATAAATCTGAAACTTTAAGTCTCTCTGCAAGTATTGTTTGGCCCTTTGGATACTTGTGGGTGATTTCAATTTTTATTTTGGATTTCCAGTATTATAGAATTTTTCTCTTGTTTTATGTTTATCCTAAGAATATGATTGTCTTTCAATTTCACACATAGGGCTGAATCTTATGTTTTCTAAGATACAGTTTTGTTGCATTTTTTTGGAGGGTGTCTTGTCACAAAGTCAGACGAAATCTATTGCCATAATTTACCAAACTCACCTCATTAATTACCTATACTACCCTTTGGTGTCCCTCCTGCTTGATTCTAGCCTAATATCACTCAGTGTCATTTGTGGAACAACTCTCTGCTGAGATATTCCAGAATTGACCAGCATCTCTGGTGTGGCATCATCTTTAAAAGGCCGTTGTACACCTGCATGATCATAGTCAATCCAGAGTTACCCTGCATGGTTCCTGACATTCGCCCCAGACAGGGCAGGCATGGAAAGTTTCGTTCTCTGCTTTGCAGGCAGTGTCCTGGAGGTGCTGCTGGATGGGGTGATGTAGACGCAGGATGCCTTCTTCACCCAAGACCAGCAACGGAGGCTACCCACTGTCAACCTGGGCTGAGGTTGCCACCCAGGTCAGTGCAACCTCAGATGTCTGGTGGAATGCACTGCAATGGAGGAAATTCCACCAATGTAGCCGTCACCATTCTTCTCTCTGCTACCTCACATTCAATCCATCCCTGTTACTGCACACATCTCCCACCACACATCTGCCAATCTCATTATTACCTGTAGCATCTTCCCTCATTTGCTGTCAACCATACCAACCCCTGACACCATTAACACCGTATGCTCTCATTGCTGCCTACTCACTTACTCAGGATGCCTCTCCCCCATTATACCAAAAATAAGAGATAAGCCACCCAATTATGATGGACTGCTCAACATTTTCCTCCCCACCCTTTAAGTAGAGAGCATCCTGACTCTGACCATTCCAAGTGGCTGACTGACTGGGTCTAAGCCCCTGGACTGATATCAGAGGCTGCCCTGTGCGTGGCTCCCCTGAGCAAAGGCTGATGTAGAAATACAGATAACCCTGTCAAGCTTCCTGCCTCTGCATTTGCACTAAACAGCCAAGCAATTCAGCAGTACTGTGTGAGCCTGATATCTATGGCTGAGGGGGCAAAGTGCAGAAAAGGCAAGGCAGAGATGCTGTGAGCATCCAGGGAGGCTCAGACAGAGTAAGTTCAATAACAGAGAGTGAGAATTCCAGAGACTCAATCTGTGAGCTGGGTATGTGTTCCTGAGTGCGCAGTGTCCTTGATGCAGCATTACAATAATAATTGGTGTTGTGCTCTGAATTCACCATTGAA
Source organism: Chiloscyllium plagiosum (assembly GCF_004010195.1). NCBI lineage: Eukaryota > Metazoa > Chordata > Chondrichthyes > Orectolobiformes > Hemiscylliidae > Chiloscyllium > Chiloscyllium plagiosum. The sequence continues at coordinate 120,235,072 of NC_057713.1, read as the reverse complement.
GTGCAGAAGCATCCTGTAAGTGGCTGGAGATGTGCCTTGAAGGTTCTTAGAGACTGGCATGTGTTGGATGCCAATGTCCATGGTCATGGAGTGTGTATGGGGTAGGTGCCCATGGAGTGTTCCCTGAGATGGTAGTGCCTGCTGTCCAACATGGAGGTACTTTGTAGCATGCTGCAAGCTGAAGTCCCTCGGTACCCACTCTCGTTTCCAGATCAAGAATTTTTGGCGTCCAGTTTGCTTGATGTTTTCGGTAAAATTGGAAGCTGTGTCTCAATGAAGCACTGTTAATAAGGTTGTTAACTAACAATAATACCTCTTAATAAGCAACCTGCAGCTTCCTAGTTGGATAACAGATAAAGTGAGTTGCTCCTGACAGTGAGATAGGACTCACCAGACTCCTTACACAACTCACCATAGACTCCTTTAGGTCTCTGCAAGATTCCACCTGTGGTAACTGTGATTAATCATTAATGTCATGTTACAGCTCCACTAATTGAAATTGAAATTGCTAGTTATGATTCATCAAAAAATGCCATTGGATCTGATTTGTGCTCCACCTGAATACACCAATCATCCCTCCAACTCTATTTTGATTTAGTCCCTACCCTCCCCTTCACTGTTTTGATCACGCAGCACTGTCCTTTGATGTAAAGGGCAGTGTTTGTCACTGGCCACCCGGGTGTTTTCCTATCTTCCTGGTGGTGGAATTTGAATAAAGATTTGTGCCGTTGTGTCTTTCACTGTGTCTCACACCTGCACACACACACCATGGGTGCTAGGGAAAAAATAAGCACTACCGCACTTAGGTGAAGAAAAAAAAAATACAGCGATCATTAAACCTACACATGACTAAATTCCTCCTGGTTAAAAAGTGCCACAACAAATTTTGGGAGAGGTTTTAGAACTTACTGGTTTTAGCTTTATGCGTGACCTGTTTTGTGAAGGAAGCTTGAGTCGATGCATGGTTGAAAGGCTGAAGAAGGCAGATGGAAAACTCATCCCCTAATATCCAACTATTACTCTTCAGTCTTGATTTGAGAAAAGCTCTAGTGCCTAATAACATCTCCAATATCTTAATAGGTCACTTCTGCACTTCGAGACACAAAAGCAACTGTCATTGTAATGCTGCTTTACATTGTATGTAATGTTTGTTGGTGAATGACTTCCAACGGTATCAGCTAATGTGCTAAAAGTTGCTCTAAAGCTCTTAAAATGGTAATAACAAATAATCACTGTAGCTTCAGTCCCAACTCTACATTGGTGTTTTTACCCAAATCAAAGGCGTGATATAAATGGTAGTGGCAGCTTCATTATTCATTTTTTTTCTTTTTAAAACCACCAAACTCCCGCCTAACTGTGGTAGTGCTTATTTTTTCCCCAGCACCCATGTTGTGTGTGTGCAGGTATGAGACACAGTGAGAGACACAAGGTGTCCAAATCTTTATTCAATTTCCACCACCAGGAAGTTGGGAAAACACCTGAGTGGCCAGTGACAAGCAGTGCCCTTCACAAAAGGGCAATGCTGTGTGATCAAACCGTGAAGGGGAGGGCAGGGATTAAATCAAAATGGAGTTGGAGGGGGAAATAATGCACTCCACTCCCTGAACAACTCCAGGGTTTTGGTGGACACCGCGTGCTCCTTCTCCAAGGACACCCGGGCTCTAACATAACCGCGGAAGAGGGGCAGGCAGTCGGCCCTAACGACCCCCTCCACGGCCCGCTGCCTGGACCTGTTTATGGCCAGTTTGGCCAGGCCCAGGAGCAGACGCACGAGGAGGTCTTCAGACCTGCCCTCCCTCCTCTGTACCAGGTGCCCGAAGATAAGGAGCATGGGACTGAAGTGCAACCAAAAGCAGAGGAGGAGGTTTTTAAGAAAATCAAAAAGGAAGGATTAGTTTTTATACTGTTCACCAGCAGTTAATGTTCTGTAATGTTTGAATTACACATACAATCACATCTTTAGTGAGTGAGTGAAGCAAGATAAAGATCTCCCTGTGGACTGTAAACAGGAATGCTGTGAAGCATAATTTGCAGCCACCCTGACAGGTCACTTGCCTTTAAGCTGAGGACTGTAGGTCATGTCTCATTATTCATGTTGAGTGAGCTAATTGCAGGATTTCAACCTGCTGCTGGTAACTCAGTTGGCCAGTCTAGAGAAATGCAAGGTTTTTTGCTTAGTTTACAATTTAAAGGACAATTTTTAGAATGAAGCTTGGATAGGGTCATAACAAGGATAGGTTGCTCATTCTGAACTGCTAACATTCCCCTACAGCTCACATAAGGGCAGATGCATAAGATATATTTGGGCATTCCACATACAGAGAAGCATTCCTGCACTGCAATACATAAACATGTCTTGTCTGAAATGAGCATTCAAGGTGAAATATTAACTAGACTGAAGAGGACAGAGTAAAAAGGAATAGGAGAGAGAGGAAAAATAACATTCTTAATCTGGAGTAGAACTCAACCATTCCATTCCATTTCCTCTAAAACCAGCCATTCTATCAATACACACTTGTTGAATTATACATTATTCATTCTGTTACTTTAGTTCTTGCTGGCCATTTCAGAAGATGCTGCAGATCTGTAGTCATATATAAGCCAAGCCAGACCAGGTAGGGATGACAGATTTTCCTCCGCTAGTGAACCAGACAGGTTATACAACAATTGATGCTAGATTCATGCTAACAAGCTTTCTATTTCAGAATTATTAATCAATTTAATCAGCTACTATTAAGGAATTTGGAACGATAATCCAGAGCATTAGTATGGGCTTTTGGATTATTAGTCTACCGATGCTACTACTAAACTACAAACTTATTGTATAAACTGACTTGAAAGACTCATCTCTATAAACCAAAGATCATCACAAATATTGACTACTGCTCATGTTCATGAAATTGGCATCTACCATAAACTGATCTTTTCCAAGTTTTAACCGTGACTTGCTGCTGTCATATGTTTTTGTGTATTGGCTTATTCGGTATTCCTAACATTTAACATTTTTTATATATAATCTCAAAAGGTTTCCAAATTACTCCAAACACATTGTAACACTCTTTGGCACTAGAGACAAACATCATGCCTTTTCTCTGCATTAGTTTCATGATTCCAGTAATCTCCTTCTGTTTGGATACTAAAACTAAAATGTCAAGATGCAGACTGACCAGAGAAACATAGTTTTATCAGGAAATATCTGGTTTATAGTCAATTAAGTTAATCACGTAACTTCAGCATTTTGTCCACATTGTTTATTGTAATTCCACTGTAATCTATGTATTAAGTGCTCAATCTATTCCAGTGTTATATCTAGTGCCAATTTCCTCTTCTTGCTTTTTCCACGAACCAGTTTTCTCTCAAGTACAGTGTACATGTTTGCATTAAACTTCAGTTGGCATGGATTTATTCAGTTTTAAATTCAATTTAACACCTTCTATTGTCACCTGGTAGCTTTGTCATCTTGATTGCTCCTTACACTATATCTTCGTGAATTTACCAGAGGTGCATTGAGGCTTTGAATTAAAGATTCAGAATAGTTAGTGTTAGGCATGAACTAAACTTGCAGCTGTCAGTGTTTTGAACATGGCAGTCACCCATTTATGAGAGGAAGTGTTTGAAACATTTTTCTCGAGTAGGCTTTTTCAGCGTAGGTGCAGATACCAAAAGGACACACAGAGCAGCTGCACAGCCCAGCAGAAGAGGAATGAGAAAACATCGTAAACTGAGCCAGGAGAGCATCATGTCTAATGGTTGGAGATCAGGTTTGTACATATTCCTGGTACCACAAAGTAAAACAAATTAGCCCGCTTTTGGAGCAGACTATAATGATCACTTTAAGGATGTTATGAGGACTGGTGATAGAGTGGCCAGAATTTATAAGGAATCAGATCTAAGACTAGGTCCTGCAAAAAGTCTCTATAATAACATATACCTATCTTCATCCAAATGGACGATGTGGGCCCTGGAGAAATTTGTACCTAGCAGATATTAGTGGAATCACATACAACATGGAATTTTGCCTTGCCATATAGCAGATCCTACAAGATAGATGGATTCCATTTATAAAAAGACTTCCAACTATTTCAGACAATACCAATAACCACCCCTTTCTAGGCTCCTGGAAAGTTGAGATGGACAGGCTTTGCACAGAAATAGCCATGACATATTCCTTTCAATCTTTATTTGCACATTGTTCCATTTTATAATCTAAATTGTGGTACCAGCCATGCAATCAATATCTCCTTCCCTCCATTAATTTATGTGGGCAAAACAATAGACTCAGGGCTGATCCCCAGGATATTTTATTCAGTACATCACCACTCTCGACACGGTGGCTCAGTGGTTAGCACTGCTGCCTCACAGCACCAGGGACCCAGGTTAGATTCCAGCCTCGTGAGACTGTCGGTGTGGAGTTTGCACATTCTCCCCATGTCAGCGTGGTTGCCTCTGCGTGCTCCGGTTTCCATCCACAGTCCGCTGGTCAGGTGAATTGGCCATGCTAAATTACCCAGTGTTAGCTGCATTAGTCAGAGAGAAACAGGTCTGGGTGCGTTACTCTTCGGAGTGTTGGTGTGGACTAATTGGGCCGAAGGGCCTGTTTCCACACTGTAGGGAATCTAAT